>NC_136416.1:14660000-14902500 GCF_051521515.1 Lactuca serriola
TGACAACCTTCTTAAAAATGCGATTTCCCCCTTATTTAAAACAACCGATCACCATCCATTTACCACTTATTTCAAGCAAGCAATTTTCATCAAATAAATTTCACTTTGTCCAAAAAACGTTGTAACAAGGAAAATGAGAACCGCCTACAAGATTGGAGTAGCTAGGGTTTAATGAAACTTAAGATAAAATTATGTTATATACATTTGTTGCTCGTGCACGATATATATGATTACTTTTATTATTGATCAACTGCCATTTCATAAACTGCTAACTCACATAAACTGCAAACAACTTTTGATACCACTAAGTCATAAACCTCATGGCATTGTTAATTGGCCTCTTTAATAGGAGTTAAGATTTAAGATTTGTTTTAGTATACTATAAGTTATTATAATTTCATGATTAATGCATTTTAGAGATGTAACTTTTGATTAAATACTCCATGTATGCCTAAAACCACATAATTTTGATAACCCCAATTAGATCTTCATATCAACATATTCAATTATACGGGAAATCATTTATGCAACCTACTTAAAAAATTCATTAACACGTGATATCAATTTTGTTTCTTCTCAGTAGCACCATGTAATTTTGCCTACAATATCATCATGTGTATTGAGCGACAATTTCTCTTTGGAAACTAACAACAATACCCACCAATATTATTATCCGCACTTTGTCTCTCCTTTTTTTATGCATTCCTTCAAATTACCTGATTTGATTTCAATCAATTTTCTTTGGCAAATTTCCCCAAAGTCTTCTCTCCCATTGGTCTCTCAAAAATGGGAGAGAACCAAAAGGGTTATTGACCCAGTTGGTCTTTCCCTTTCTTCTTATTGAGTCAAAATCTTGATAATTTTCATTAATAATTAGACATTTACATTTGCAGCCAGAATAGGTTTTTGCATATTTTGATTCTAGGTAGGGTTTCAACATATACAAAGGAGATTGACCAAAGACATCGAAAACATTCTTGAATTAAGGAAGCATGGGTTGTTTTTCATGTTTTCCAAAAGAAAAAAGACAAGGCATAGAAAGTGGGACACAAGGAAAGAAACGAAGCATGAATTGTTTTCCGTGTTTTTCTTCGGAAGAATCGACAGAACGAAAGAAACGAAACATGAATTGTTTTTCGTGCTTCCAAGCACGAGAAGCGACACGGGGAAAGGCACAGAAAGCCAATTGTTTTTCATGTTTCCAAACACAAAAGTCAACCCAAGCAAAGAAAGACGCGACACAAGAAAGGACGCCAAAGATGGGTTGTTTCTCATGTTTTCCAAAGAAAAAATCCATACAAGAAAAGACACCAAACGCAAATTGTTTCACGGCAGAAGTAAATGAAGGCTCCGCAGAAATAAAGAAGCAAAATATGAAATGCTTTTGGTGTTTTCCAAGACATGAGAAGAAAGATTCAATGCAAGGAAAGAAGCGAAACCGGAGTTATCTTTCATGTTTTCCAACACACGTAAAGAAAGATCCGACACAAGGAAAGAGACGAAACATGATTCGTTTTCCATGTTTTGCGACACGATGGAAGAGACGGACTAATAGGTTGAGAAGATTCGGACAATGCCATTGTCTACCCTTTCCATTGAGTAAGTACTGTTTTCCTTTGGGAGCCATAAAACCCAAATTGTTCAATGATTTACCTCCTTACGTGATGAGCACACTACTGAGCAGCTCATCGGCGTAATATTTTGCAGAGAATAAGAACAAAGATTCGGGCGAACTTCAAGGCCATGATGTTTCACCTAAAAGGGCGAAAAAGGTTAAGGTCGACATTAAAGATCAAGACAACAAAAACCTTTCAGCAAAAATTTTCACTTTCAAGGAGCTTGCAACAGCGACAAAAAACTTCAAAGAAGAATGTATTCTCGGGGAAGGTGGATTCGGGCGAGTTTATAAGGGAAAGCTCGAGAAAACAGGCAAGGTAAAGTAATGAGTCTCAACAAACGTTCAACTCAACATAGGTATTTGTAACAATATAATCACACGATTTTGATTCCGTTGGATCAGGTTGTAGCGATAAAGCAACTGAATCCTGAGGGAAAGCAAGGAAACAAAGAGTTTCTTGTGGAGGTTATGATGCTAAGCCATCTTTCCCATCCACACTTGGTAAATTTGGTCGGATACTGTGCAGATGGAGAACAAAGACTGCTCGTGTATGAATATATGCGTGCTGGTTCTCTCGAAAATCATCTACTCGGTACGCAAATATGCAATGCACAATTTTGTTAGGCAAGTAATAACATTACATTATTGGATTCGGTGTGAATCAATGGGACAAAAAGTTGCAATTTTTTATCCCCCTCCATCAAAAAGGCATGAACGCTTAATTTTGTTGTGATTTTGAAATTTGTAGATCTGCCACGTGGCAAACGACCGCTTGATTGGACAACGAGGATGAAGGTAGCATTGCACGCTGCAAAAGGTCTAGAATACTTGCACGAGACGAATAATCCTCCGATTATTTACCGTGACTTAAAGTCGTCCAACATATTGCTGGATAAGGATTTTAACGCGAAGCTATCTGATTTCGGGCTAGCAAGGATTGGTCCAGTTGGGGAAAAGACACATGTGTCATCAAGAGTGATGGGAACATTCGGATATTGTGCACCCGAGTATCAAAAAACAGGAAGGTTGACTGTGAAATCAGATATTTATAGCTACGGAGTTGTGTTGTTGGAACTAATTACAGGGAGACGAGCGGTTGATTTAACGAGAGATACCGAAGAATTGCATCTTGTTCAATGGGTGGAGCCAAAGATCAGGGACCCACACAAATATGCAGAAGTGGTTGACCCACTGCTTCAAGGAAAATACCCACAATCTGATTTAAGTCAAGTGTTAGCGATAGCAGCCATGTGTCTTGGTGTCAATGCACCGCTCCGACCACCCATGAGTGATGTGGTTGCGGTTCTTGATTCCCTTGTGCACGATTCAATACACCATTCATATGACTAGTTTGCCCAAAAGAACATATCCAGGGTCTCTTTGGTATGGTGGAATGGAATGACTTATTATCAAATAAACCATTCAAACATATATATAAAAATATATATTATGTAGAATTACATGAAATTAAACTTAAAAATAGAGAAAAAAAAATCAAAATATTGATATTTTGTAAAAAGGATATTAATCAAATCAGGATATGTTGATAAATAAACTACATATCAACGTATTTCATTTCATTTGAAATATATATTATATATGCATTTTAAATAGTCAAACATAAGTTGATAAATTAAATACCATGTAAAATCTTAGAATAGAAATAAATTCAAGAAGTATTTTTAGTCAACTTATGGGAAATTATGAAAATTGTTTAACTAAAGTTTTGATTTTTTTAAACATATCTCTTATTGAAAATTATATATTAAAAATAATTTCTAATTATAATATATCATTCCATTTCATCAAGGAATAGAAAAGAACACCCCACCCCCATGGAATGCGTATTTCAGTTTTCAAGAAATAGAGGATTTAACAGAAGTAGTTCATCATTCAACAAAAGGAGTCATTAACACGTTTTCTTGAATGGGATAAATTGCCACAATTTTTATGTTCAACACAGATGCAGTAAGAAAAAAAAAAAAAGCACAAAACCTGTTTCAGCTTTGTGCAGCATTCATGTGCCCATATTTCTGCATCACTTTTTTGGTTGCAAGTGCAGCAGCCTCACTTGCACGAAGGGTCCCACTAGCCATCATTGCAGCAAACTCCTTACCAATCTCTTCTTGCACTTTACTCCTTGCATCACCAAGAGGATCAACAACATCTGGTTTCTCTTGTGATGTGCCAGCTGGCACAGCTGCAGGTGGGGGTGGGGGTGGGGCCACATTTACATTTGTGTGGCTGCTGGTTTCTGATGGTTTATCAACTTTCTTTGACACCTGAGGAATTGTGTTCACTGGAGATGGTTTAAACTGAGGTGCTTGTGGGACAGCACCTGCCCTCAATGTGGTCTCCAAATTCTGTATCATAGGCACTGTCATCCATACCAAATTTCATGTGTAAGATAAAGAATCCATAAAAGCTCAAATGCATCATTAACATGAAAAGTTTGAGGAACTTACTTATAAGTGCACCCATTGGGCTACTCATGACTTCGTTAGGGAGATTGAGGATGTAATCTGGTATGGAGACACCCACAAGAAACTGTGCGACTTCGCTGCTAAAGTTGTTACAGTTATGTGACAATAAACTGTAGGTTTCTTGTGTGTATCGGGGGCTAATCTCATCTAGATACATCTGAAAGACATCTTTTGGGACATGGGTGACACCAAGATCAATGACTTTGAGTGGAGTCCCATATGGTGCTGTTCCAGCTGGAGTTTGTTGAATACCAGCCCCAAAAAAGTACTCAGTACCATATACCACCACACCTGTATGCCTGTTTTTATATATTAAGTTAACAGATGCTTAATTGGCTCCATGGTAGGTTGGGGGGGAGGGAGTATGATGCTTACCATATGCCTTCAATGGCTTTCCCTAAGAATGACATGGAGAGTTGACGAGCTAAGCCTCCACTTAAATCATACACGTGCAAACTCACCTTGTAACCCTCCTGTTAGTGAAAATTTTCAAGTGGTTATTTCATATCTTAAATAGTAAATTTGAAATGTGCAACTAGTAAATATTTGATAGAGCAATGTACCTCGGCCATATTTCAAATTTAAAATGTAGATGTCCTGTCTGTAAGGTCTTTTGCTAAGTTGAACAAACGACAGTGTGAGCTCTGGATGAACAAAGAAAAAATGCATTAAGAATACAAAATATTGTATTGAAACAATAAGAAATAGCTCCTGAACAATATTTAACACTGAAGATCATAGATAGTGATGCAAATCTATAAGGTTGAACATCAGAAGATTCATATTGAAAAAAGAAAAAGTAGAGCAAGTCTATCAGGTTTTTTTTCCATTTAGGTAACCAAAACATGACATGTAAATTGATAATGATTACATCACAGACCTTACCCATATGCATATTGCACTTAAATTGATGAAAAGAATTAGAAGTTGACTAGAAATCCTATAGAATTGCTAAGACTAGACATATGATGATCTTATATGTAATGTCTGATATATTAGTTTCAAATGAAGCAAGAATCCCAGAGATTGAAATTCAAAGATTTATGGTAATACTTGAGGACCAAGAGACAATAGACAAATCTACACCAGAGAATTCTTATTCTAAAAAAGAAAAAGTAGAGTAAATCTATCGGTTTTCCATTAAGCTTTTAACTTCTAATTGGAACATCATATGTAAATTGATACATTGTCTAACAGCACAAACTTCACCATTCTCACATTGCATGTAAATTGGTAGAAACAATTAGAAGCCTATTAGAAATCCTCAAGAACTGTACACAGTAGATATATGATGAAATAATACCTAAACCCCCTCACATGTCAGTTACAATGTAAAAGCAAAACTTCCAATATCTAATTTGAGGTCGGAACATCACATTTTTATCGATTATTTGTCTAGCATCACATGTTAATTGATAGTTTGATATCTTATCTGACATCACAAACTTCATCATTCATAAAAGTGGAAGCCAACTGTAAATCCTAAAGAATTTTGAGCACTATGCATATGTTAAATTATATATAAAAGCTCTCCTATGCCAGTTACAATTCAAGCTCGAATCAGGGGGATAACTCCAATTCGAAGAGTTAGGGGAAATTTTGGGAGCAACATACAACAATCGAGTGTAGATCAAAAAATTGGAAAAAAAAACAAACAAACAAACAAAGGGAATTCTTCCATTTTTCAATCGAAAGTATGTACATCAAATTAAATTGATACCATGTCAGATCACAAACTTCATTGTTCAAATATTGCGATTAGATCGGTGGAAACAATTGGAACTCGACTAGAAATCCTAAAGAGTTGCGAAGGTTATACGATAAAAATGCCAAGATTTACTGGAAATAGAATCTTCAACGAACATACAATAAAGAACTGTATATCAAAAAAATTGAGAGAGGATGCGACTCGTACCTGAGATTCAGTAGTCAAAGAAGACGAGCGCAGAGCGAATCAGAAACCCTGGCAAACAATTTATAGTGATAGAGAGGGCGCAACTACGGGACGGTGGATCTTTCTTGTCCATGACATTCTAGAAACTACCAAGATCGAGAAAGTGAATTGTGAGATTTTTCATTTTTTCCAATCCATCTCCGTAACGGAGTTAAAAAGAAAAATATAGAGTACATTACAATTTTGGGAAAATGACTTATGAAGGTAAGTAACTATTTCGATTGTCCACATATAGGTAATATTCTTTTTTTTTTCTCATTAATGGAACAAACTTGTTAGTTTTGTTCATATTAAGGTAATATGACCGGCTATTACCTGTTTTTACCCGTTTTAACCGGTTGCATCGTTTTTACTCAGTGTTACTCATTTAAAACTAATTACGTGGATTCTTACGTGGTCATTACTCCCATCTCTCATTTAATTAGGGTTCTATACGTTCAATTACGTGGATTCTTACGTGGCCATTACTCCCCTCTCTCATTTAATTAGGGCTCTATACGTTCAATTTCAACATAATCACCGATTGTAGATTCGATCCACCTAGATTCGATTCACCAAATTCATCATAATCACGTGTTGAAGTCGACTGTAAGATGGCGTCCCAATCACCTACAGGTATGTATTTAACTATAGATGTTCATTACAGTGGAGTATTTGCCCGAAATCCGTTGAAATACTTAGACCTCGAAAAGATAACAGTGCGTAATGTCGATTTTGGAGGGTTTTCCTACAAAGAGTTTCTTTTGTGGCTTAGGAATTTAACAAATGGACGTTGTGATAATGTGTACTACTGTAGTAGAAAGGAAACCTTAGGTGAGGGTATTATAAGAATCGACAGTGATGCTGATTATTGAGAGTTTGTTGAAGCTACTTATACTCCTGAAGCTGAGTTGGATGTCTACATTGACCAACAAAATGATCCAATCCTTGATTGGGCTGAAAATGAGGTGTTATCAGATGGTAATGGGTATGATAGTGAAGAAGAGGATGAGAATGTAGAAGAGGATGATAGTGAAGAAGATGATAACTTGGATGGTATTATGGCATATGAGCATGAAGAGGATGAAGAAGTCCATACCTTTAACAAAACTGTTGGTGACGATTTTTTAAACAAACTTTCAGGTAAGCTTAGTGATGATGATGAACCTAGTGATGGAAAAGATGAGAAGGTTGTATTCCCTGTCCATGATGAGAACCAAGCATGGGATAAGATGATGCCAATTCTAGGTATGAAGTTTGCAAACCCAATGCAATTGAAGTTATGTCTAACCAATTATGCAGTGAAGAATGGGTATGACTTGTGGTACGAAAAAAGTGATCATAACAGGTTACTGGTGAAGTGTTGTAAAGGTAAGAAGAACAAGAATAATAAAGGTTGTCCCTTTAGGTTGTGGGCAACCTGGATGAGCAATGAAAGGTCATTCCAGATTAAATCTTTAATTGATAACCACAATTGCTCAAGAGTCTTCAAGTTTGGGTCCATTGTTACCTATAAATGGATAGGTAATCATTTCATGAATCAGATTCTCCAGAAACCAAAAATGAGTGTGAGGAAATTGAAGGCTAAAGTTAGCAAGACATTTAATTTGATTGCAAGTGTGGGACAATGCAGAAATGCAAGGAGGTATGCATTTAAGGAGATAGAGGGTACTTTAAAGGAACACTATGCTAAAACTTGGAGCTATGGAGAAGAGCTAAGGAGGACTAACCCTGGATCAACAGTGAAGATGGATGTAGATGCCATGCCTGATGGAGCCACTTACTTCTCAAAGTTCTATGTATGTTTAAAAGGTGTGAAGGATGGATGGATTAAAGGTTGTAGAAGGGTAATTGGACTAGATGGCTGCTTCTTAAAAGGTGTTTGCAGAGGTCAGTTGCTTGCTGCAGTAGGCAGGGATGCAAACAACCATATCTACCCTCTTGCTTGGGCTGTGGTTGCAGTTGAGAGTAAGGAAACATGGAAGTGGTTTGTTGACATTCTCCTTGATGACATTGGAATGGGAAATGGACATGGGTTGACATTAATATCAGACCAGCATAAAGTAATGATTTTATATGGTCTCTTTATTTAATACTTAATTTATATGAAGTTTATGTTTTGTTTGTAATGCTGACAGGGATTACTTGAGGCTGTCAAGGAAAGGGTACCTGCAGCAGAGCATAGACAATGTGCAAGACACATATGTGCTAATTTCATGAAAAAATTCAAGGGTCAACAGTTCAGTACACTTTTCTGGAGAGTTGCTGCTTCTACTACCCAGGCTAAATTTGAGCAACACATGAATGAAATCAAGAAGATAGAACCACTAGCATATGATCATCTAATGGAGAAGGACCCTAAAACTTGGAGTAAAGCATTCTTTCAAACTGATAGGGCATGTGATGCATATGAAAATGGTGTTTCTGAGAGTTTTAACTCAATCATTGCAGCTGCCAGGAAGAGACCTCTAATCACTATGTTAGAGGAAATTAGAATTTATGTGATGGAGAGACTGTGTATACAAAAAAGTAAGGGAAGTTCTTGGGGAGACTTAAACATATGTCCTACCATCAGACTGAAATTGTCCAAGATTAAGACACTTCAAAGGTTAGTGATTGAATACCTTTTATATACTTACAACTTATATGTTTGACATTCAATTGTGTATACTTACATTTAAGTGTATGTGGACAGATTTTGGAGAGTTGTTCCATCTGGTTATCAACAATTTGAAGTGAGACTTTTACAAGATGCATATACTGTAGACCTTGGTAAGAAAACATGTGGATGTAGAGGCTGGCAATTAACTGGTTACCCTTGTGTACATGCATATGCTGCAATTTCAAACCTCAATAGGGATCCAGAGGACTATGTATCACCATGGTTGACTACAAGAATGTTTTCTAATGCCTACTTGTACACCATTAAGCCACTAAATGGTAGTGATATGTGGCCTGATGTGGATTACATCAAGCCATTGCCTCCCAAAATGAGAAGAATGCCAGGAAGACCATCAACAAAAAGGAAAAGGGATCAGATTGAGAATGAACTAAAGGGCAATAAGCATACAGTCTCAAAAAGGGGAATTGCTATGAGATGCAGCATATGCAGAGAATCAGGGCATAATAAAGCAAAATGTCCTCAAAAACCAATTGGGGAATCCTCAAATCCAAAGTCAAAGTTAAAAAATAAAAAAGCCAACAAAAAAGGTATTTCTCCTCGTTTACCTTTTGATTACAATAAAACAGCTTCTAATTCTAACATTTGAGTTATTTC
Organism: Lactuca serriola; assembly: GCF_051521515.1. NCBI lineage: Eukaryota > Viridiplantae > Streptophyta > Magnoliopsida > Asterales > Asteraceae > Lactuca > Lactuca serriola. The sequence goes on from NC_136416.1 coordinate 14,669,312, forward strand.
ATAACAGGTAAAGTGAAGGTTGAATTGCATCAAGAAGTTGATTTGGAAAGTGATAGTGACAGTGAAGTTCAAAGGGAGCCTGATAGTGAGGTGGAGTCTTATGAAGTTGATTATGAAGAGGGTAATCATACATATGAAGATGTAGACCAACTTGAGGTTGAAGCTGAAGAACAGGTTGAAGTTGGAGGGGTTGAAGAACAGGTTGAACTTGAAGAACATGTTGAAGCACTTGTTGAAGTTGAAGTTGAAGAAGGTGAATACCAGGCTGGAGATGTAGATCAAGTTGAACAGGTTGAAGTTGAAGTAATTCAAGATCCAGTTGCACAAGATGACCAAGGACAGGCTGCAGTCCAAGATCCAGTGGAAGAGGAGCATATGATGGAAGTACCAGCATTTCAGGTTCTACAGGGAAAGAGAAGAAGGAAACCTTCAGAAAGAATCACAAAAATCCAAATAAGAAAGAAGTGGGAGGGAAAAGAGGGGAGTAGTTGTGATAAACCAATGGAATTGGATTAGAATTTGATAATTTGTTGTTTTTTTGGCATCATTGACTGGGAATCTTTTGTCTAGTAATATGTGTACCTTTTGGCAGTAATGCATCTGTAACTGTGTTTAATTCCACTGTTTTGTAAACAATGTTTCCTGGAATCCAATGTTACATTCCCATGTTAGATTATATTATATTACATTCCAATGTTTCAATGTATACCATTCCAATGTTTAATTACTTTTCATTCCATTCCAGTGTTTAATTACTTTTCATTCTAAACATGTAACAAAAACTTCAGAAGCAAAAACATGTAACAAAAATTCCATCCATTCATAACATACATAAAGTACATCATTTTAATACCAATCATGTTTTAATCATAAACTACATCATTAACCCTAATACATCATGAACTACAATGAAATCCACATTTTCACATACAATACAAATAACAAAATCAGTGCCAATTTGTGAGTAAACAACTCCCACTTGACTTTGTCCAATTCCTATCTATTAACAAAATTGGTGTTCTTTTCTTCTTCGATCTTCATTCTACATATGCTGATTTCATTCTCCAAAGTGCAAATTTTCAAGGTTAAATTACAGCTTTCTTCTGGTTTCCTCCAGTAAGGCTTTCTTCCATCTGTCCTCCCTTCATCCTCATCCAGCCATTGCCAGAATTTACAGCTTGGACTTTTTCCATTCTTGAAGAAAAATTAAAAAAATGTTAGGTTAAAGGATGAAAAAGAAGAAAGGGTATTCAACAAGATGGAGAAGAAGAAAGTTGGAACGTATTCAGCTTACCATCGAGTTTTGACAAACTCTAAATTTTCTTCCAGGATTGTCAGGGGTTCTTGAAGTCTTCACACGAGATGGTAAGTTGCAATCACATGGATGATCAGCTTGAAAATCATCTGGTCGTTTTGAAGAATAAGATGAGGAAGAAGAAGCCATCGTAGATCTAGGGTTCAAAATCGGGTGTAATTGAATGACTTCTAATACTGTAAACGAAGATGATATAAGCACAAAGCCATGTAGGTGCAACGTATTCAACTCATGTGCCAGATGGCTGCCACATAAGCAAAAACAGGTAATAGCCGGTCATATTACCTTAATATGAACAAAACTAACAAGTTTGTTCCATTAATGAGAACAAAAAAAAGAATATTACCTATATGTGGACAATCGAAATAGTTACTTACCTTCATAAGTCATTTCCCTTACAATTTTCATTGCACTACGGATCATTTCAATAAAATGTGTCGTTTATCTTTTAAGCATATCAAATGTTCTTTTTATTACAACTAGATTATGACCCGCGTTAAACGCGGAGAACAAATAAATAAAATGCAAATTTATATAGATATTACAAAAAAATTATAAAAAAAGTATGGTTATTGGTATTATCAAAATGTGTAGAAAATTACACTAAAATAGGTAAATATATATAGCGTTAAAGGACCTCTTTGTAGACAACATTTTTTGTTTTATTAGTTCAATGACCTTGTTTGTCACATATAAGTACCTTCAAACATGTTTTACTTGTGACACGGAAAACAACTATATATAGTCAACCATGCGTGAAAATAGGTCTACACAAGTATAATCCAACATTCAATGGACTTTCAAAATACATTGTTATTTTATGGCTATATTGCGAAATATAACTGTTTATTTCAAAAAATAGCAACTTAGTTATGTTCCTTCAAAATAAACCACATAAAACCCCCTACAATATTAAATATAAAGAAATTGTAACCAATAAATCTGCAATGAAGCTAATCATCTCCCTCCACTTCATCTCTAATATCAGATATTTTTTTCCTTAATCTAAGTTATTGTCACTATCATCGACAATGTTAAGATTTATTGATGGCTTCTTTTTTATTTTAGGGATAATATGACAAAAATCATTTATCAGGTCCATCATTTATGTTTATATCTTCGTTTTTTTTGTTGATTTTGATATGCCTTCTTCGGTTTACCACCATCTTTTTTTTTTCAGGCACCTTTTTTATGAAATAACATTTTTTTTGTGAAATTCTTTCTACGGTTTTGAGTATGTGCAGGTATGTTGATTTTTTTTTAAGTAAAGAAAGTAGGGCTTTTGTTCGATGTTGGTTCCTAGGTTTGGTTCTTATTTTTTGTGATTTCTCATAATCCATTGCGTTTTATTTTTCATCTTTATCCACAATCTTTATGTATAGAACACTTTATCCATATATTCATTCAATATAGAGTTTAATGAAGGAAAAAAGAAACACCCCTTTAGTTTTATTTACTTTGCAAATTATCGAGCCTCCATGCAAAGCTTACAACATAATGAAAAAAACAAAAAACTCTTATGAGGTAAATGCCAATTACGATTCTACCCCTTTTCCTCATGTAACATGCATTGTTGCATTTTGGTTGATCATAACGCCTCAAATTATGGAAGGATTTAAATATGGTGATGAGGTCAAACATAAAATATGGTGGTAAAACAAGGTTCTTCTATTTCTTATTTATTTATTTACTTATTTTTTTAATTCAACTTTATTACGAAATTAAATAGCTTCTTTTGTTGATATTAGTATTTCTTATTTAGAAAAATATGCGATATGATCAACTTCGTGATGCAATAGCAATGAGAAAACTTGGATGAGCAGGAAGTGAGATAAATTTATAATTTATTAACTTCAATGAGAAATTAATTAATTACAATTTTGTTATTGAATTTGAAATACAACAGGGATTATATCAATGGATCCTGAACGTGCAAGAAATGATCTAGTGGTAGTAAAGAACATTCTTTACTATGAAGCAAAGAGCAAATTAGGGGCAGAAGTGACGAAGCTCAATCTACCACCATGACCTCAAAGGGGGGGGGGGGGGGGAATCAGTATAAACAAAAGTTTTTTCATTTATTTTTAGTGATTTAAATATTTGGTCCTTGTGTTTAGTTGATTTTTTTGGTTTTGGTCCCTAAAATAATCAGGTTGTAGTTTTTGGACCTTGTTTCACTGTTTCATAAAACTTTTATGATTGTCTAAGTTAACAGCCTAGCTATTAGTTTTTTTTTTTTAAATCACCATTTTGCCTTTGAACCAAAACTAAAAAACATATAACATAACAACAAAATTTATATTTTTCTTTTTTTTTACTTAAGTTTAGAGTAGATTACATTTTTGGTCCTTGAGTATACCTGATTTTTTTTTTCAGAAGGTTCTAAGGGGCGTTTTTGGTATTTCAGGGTCCAATGCTGACTCTAGTTGAGTGCACACTTCTATTATACCGTGCATTCTTACCTGCCCATGTATGGTACCGATTCTTTTTGAAAAAAGAATACGGGAGCCTATTTTCATCTTTCACAACATGCTTATATTTAACTTTAAAGCTCACATCAATTGTTGAGAAAGTATACTTCTTATTCTTTTTTTGTTACTATCGGAGACATAAAAAAAACTTTCTAATGAAGGCGTTCATGTCTTTTGTACAACCCGTTTGTTATATTATGTCATGTCATCTCTCGTCTTGTCTATTGATTTTTTACAAAGGTATACACACACATGTAACATCATAATTTCATTATAATAACATCCAATTTTAACATTGAGTTTACTGTTTTCGAAAATAGGATCATAGTTACCGATTAAAAAGATGGAACCAAGAACCGAACACAACATCAATTTTTTTTTCAAAAACAACATTATAGATCCAAATTATAAATATTCAACAAAGAACCATACGAATGAGTAAAAACATATAATTTCGAAAACAATATCAAACTTACAGATTAAAATGATTTAAGGAAGAAATACATACATTTATTCGACTAATCAGACTGATGGGAAGGTTGAAGTTTTTTTGCATTTGTTTTCTACGTGGGAATTATGACATAATGTTTGTGTAAATAGATTATTAAAAAGGTTTGAAATATTTATACAAGTCAATATGATGAAAATTAGTAGGTAATCAATTGAAATCTCATTTAAACTTAAAATAGAAGAGATCATGCTTGAAAGTGTATTGGTTCATAAAAATATCCGAAACTTTTGAAATTTGAAATTAATAGTTTCCGATATTTCAACGTATAATGTATTTGGAAATCAATTTTGAATGGAAATAGAGCCTAAATTTAAGGTTTACATTAATAAGGAACCAATTTTGTAGTTGTAAGTTTGGAAAGAATTCAAGTATCATTTTCATTCAATTCCTACATTTAATTTCCTAATATAACGGGTTGACTTCTTGTTTGATCAAGGTGACATAAGCAAATTGATCTAAGGGTGTAAAACCTATAAAAAACACAATCAACGGTCCAGATTGTTTTAGATGATATCATAAGGTTTCTTTTTTAATAATATTTAGAGATTTATCCTATCAAATGTTACCACTAATAAACTTAAACAAATAAATTATTATATATTATATAACTAGATATGAGATCCATATATTATATGGACTAATATATATATATATATATATATATATATATATATATATAAAGTCTAAATATTTGAGAACTTTAAATTTATAAGAAAATAAAAAAATAATAAATTATTAAAATTGAAATATTTTTTTATCTTTTAAATTTAACAAATAATTTAAATAAATAAACAAAAAAAATTAATGAGTTTTAATTTGAAAATTTTAAAATTAAAAGGTACGTCCTTTAATGAAATTGATATCCATTTATTACTACATTTATTTTATTATTACATTTAAATATTATATAAAATTTAATAAAATAAGAAAGCCTATAAAATGACATGAGGAAAAAATATTAATTTAAAATAACCAAAAAATAACATTTAGCAAATTGAATGCGAATATGACATGTGACAAAAAAAATCATGAGTAGATTAATTCATTATTATTTTATATTGTTTGAATTTACCACAGTATTTTAATGAAAAAAAAACCATCACATTTTGAATACAACTAAAAAATAAATAATCTAAAAAAACAATAATATACTATTGAATACATGTAATAATATTCTTTAAGTACATGTATATTTCATTAAATGTACAACATAAATAGACAAACTTGCAAAAATTATCCTCGTGGTTTTTCATTTTATATGGTTAAGGTTTGAATGTTTGAAAATTATAGATTTGATCATTTTCAACAAGTTTTATTGTGGTTTTGGTCCATCTTCTATTAAGTTTAACTGGTTGATGGTTAACTTCTTTAAAATGACAATTTTACCCTCAGCGATATTTCACAGTTTTGTCTTTTACCATACTATAATGACTATTTTTGCATAAATTCTTTTTTATTTTATTGAAGTATTATATATAAATAAATATTATTTGTAATATATAATATTATATATTAATAAATATTGTTCTATTGGATTATTAATTTATTTTAGTTAAATCTTTTTTTTGTTGGAGTAATTCTTTTTTATTGAATTATTATATATCAATACATATAGTTTTTAATATATAATATTTATATCATAATAAATATTATTTTACTGGATTATTAATTGCTTTTAGTTAACTTTTGTAATTTCTTTTTTTAAAACTATTTTTTATTGGATTATTACTTTAATTTATTATTTTCTTCATATAGTAAATATTATTTTATTGGATTATTAATTTATTTTTAATGTATAATATTAGTTATTGTTAATTTTATTTGTTCCACCACAAAGTCGTGGGATATGCAAAATCGTTGTCTCTCATCATCGAAATCGTTAGGATCACTGCCAAACACCTTCATTGCAGGTAGCTTATAATGAGAAACCATAGGGAAAACATCTCCACCATCTCCCGGTCACAACCACCACTTATAATTGTTACAAGGGTTTGTTGTGCATTATGTGAGATATGAAAGATTCCAGTGGATTATGAAGAGGTTGTCGCAGGTGACTACCAACGACGTCAGGTGGAACAGGTTGGTGGGGTTTCTATTGAACCTTTGATGAAGGTGTTTAACGGTAATCCCGTAGATTTTTTAACGATGAGAAGCGACGGATTTGCGTATTTCGGCGACTTTGTGGTGAAACTATTAAAATTAAGAAGAATTAATAGTATACATTAAAAATAAAATAATAATCCAATAAAATAATATTTATTATATGAAAAAATAATAATAAATTTAAAATAATAATTCAATAAATTAATAATTCAAAAAACAAAAATGGACATATAAAAATTAACTAAAAGAAATTAATAATACAATAATGTAATATTTATTATGATATAAATATTATACATTAAAAATAACATTTATTGGTATATAATAATCCAATAAAAAATTACTCCAACAAAAAAAATTAAAAAAATAATCAACTAAAAAAAATTAATAATCCAATAAAATAATGTTTTGTAATATATAGTTATCTCATCCCATATTATAATATTTATTATGATATAAATATTATATATTAAAAACTATATGTGTTGGTATATAATAATTCAATAAAAAGAATTACTCCAACAAAAAATTTTTAAAAAAATTAACTAAAATAAATTAATAGTCCAATAAAATTATATTTATTATTATATAATAGTTCAATAAAATAAAAGGGAAATTATGCAAAAATGGTCATTATAGCATGGTAAAAGATAAAACTGCGAAAATGGTCCATAAGGGTAAAATTATCATTTTAAAGAATTTAATAGCCAACCAGTTAAACTTAACACCAAAACCACAACCAAACTTGTTGAAAATGACTAAATCTACAACTTTTTGAACGTTTGGACCTTAACTACATAAAATGAGAAACGACAGGGACCATTTTTGCACTTTTATCAAACAAATATATATTTCTTTTAAATATATGTATTATATTTCATTAAATGTATTTCTTATATTTCTTTAAATACATGTATAATATTATTATAGATAAGTGTCTATATATATTTTAATTTGTTACAAATAAAATTATTTATTTCATAAAATATTTGTTTTATTAATATCACAATTAATTTAAATTATTTTACACGAATTATGTGTTAGTTATATTTAATTAATAATATAAATTTTAAAGTTATTAAAATAAAAGGATATTAGACAAAAAATTTTGAAAAAACCTTTTTAAATTAAATAGGTGTTAATGAAAAATATAAAAAAGTTTGGGGAACAAAATATATTCATAATATTCATTTGATGTAAAAGTAGAGTGAGATTGGAGATAAATCATTATTAGCACTACTTTTCACTTTAAGAATACAGTAAAAATAGTATAGTGTTGGAGATTATTTAAATAAACACTCAACTCAAAAGTTTGTCGTCTACCTTTATCCATAAAATCAAGGTAATTTAGCTCACTAGTGCAATTAATTATTCCAAGCCTTATTGTCTATCAAATGAATAAAACTAGAAAAGAAAATAGCAAGAAAGAAATGAAGGAATAACTTCATGAAGAATGTTCATAAATCATCAATTATCACTTATATGTGTAACACTCTGTTCCGAATTGACTCCTAGTCTGAGGCTGTGGCTCGAAGGTCGGTCATTATAAGGATTATGGCTCTTTTGAAGATAAGATCTAGACCTATTTGGGTACGGGTGATGTATTAGAATTGATCCGGGTGTTCGGTTCGTGTTTTGGAGCCTAGGGGTATTTCGGTAAAGTGGCAGTTCGGGCTTTTGTGGAAAATGGATTTTGTTTTGGAATGTCTTAAGAAAGGTTCGAGTTGTTAGAAGTGTAGGGATTCTCGTCACCTTTATGTGGATATAAGGATCGTCGGAATCGGGCTTATAACGAAGAAGTTATGGCCTTCGAAAGTTTCGTGGTTTTCAGGCTTAGCCGAGTACACGGGGCGTACACAAAGAGTACGCGGGGCGTACTAATGAATAAGGTAGTAGGCTGGGCGTACCTTGGAGTACATTGGGCGTACTGACCAGGATGGTCGCGAATATTAATCGGAGTACGTTGGGTATACTCCAGTCAGATCAGAACCTTATTTTAGGGTCTTGGACCCTATTTAACCTCCTTATCTCATAACCCAACCCTAATATTTTCATCCTCCACCCCTCTAAACCCTAGAAATCGTCATATATCATCCATGGTGGCAGTTTGAGCTATGGAGTCCATTTTTGGGGTGTTTGATCCATTTTCAAGAAGATGAAGTTTGATGCAAAGATGGGAATCAAGGAAAAGCTTATGGATATGGCTTTTAGGACTCATTCTTAGCCTGATGAAGGTATAAAGCTCTGAACTTGACCATTCATATATTAAATATCTCATTTGTGAGTTTTAGTTCATTTTGGTCCCAAGGATGAAGCTTTCTGGTTGAAATCTGATTCTTAGGCTTAGGGTTGCCACCCTTGGTGTTAATTGAGCCCCTAAGACAAAAAGTTGCAATCTTGAAGATCTTAATGGGTTTGAAGTGCTGTGCGGTGCAACAATAAGTAGTTTGAAGTGTTTAAAAAAAAACAAACAGCACCTAACACATTACTTCCCTCTTTCACTCTCCCTTCCACCGAACCCTCTCTCTTTCTCTCGTTGTTGCATGATCGCTAGAAGAACCCAAGCAGAAAACCGGAGGTTGCTGCCTCCGATTTAAGCTCCAGCCTCACTCACTTCCACCCTCCTCTACATGCTAAATAGTGAACCCAAACACCCCTTGATCATGTGTCGACCCCACAGAAGTAGCCACGAACAACAACGAGTTCTGTGGATTTGTTTACCGGAGAACAAGAACCAATGAGCACCACCGGTTCCCCCCCCCCCATTTCCTCATCTTTTTTTCGATACACAAGCAGCTCCTTTGTTACCTTCTACTGTTGGATTAGTGTCTAAGTCCATAACTATTTTGGTATGTACTTGACCGGATGGTGCATGGTCCTTTTGGGTTGCCTTTACCAAAGCAACTTGATAGGATGAATTATAGAGAGAAAGGATTAAATATGATTTATTAATATATTATGGGAATAATATATTAACGGAGAAATCATATTGTTTAATTAATATTAGTCAAGAATTAATTGGTAATTAGTTTTGTGACTAAAAGAGATTAATTAAACTTAAGGGATTGGAATTGTAATTATAAGATAATTGTAATTTGGGCCATGGATTGCCTTGTATTAAGGAGTGGACGAATTCTATGGGGAAGCCCATAAGAAATCGTCCAAGGCCTTAATTAAATGAATCCATGGGTTGCTTAGGGCTTAAGCATCCAAATTAGGGTTTCCTTATTAGATAACCCTAATAGTCTCACTATATATAGATCCATTATGCCTAAAAAACGTGGACATGACTCCTTCTAGGGTTTGTAGACGTTTTAGGGCAGCCTTCTTCCTCTCTCCTCTTCATCCTCTTGCTTATGGTGTTTGTGAACCATTAGAGGAGTGACATTTGTGACTCTAAGCTTTCTAAAGTCAATACAAGGAGGAATTGGATTGTTATTGCTACATAACAATCAAGGTAACATCTTAAACCCATTCTTATGTTAATATGATTACTTGTATGCTAAAATTAGGGTTTATAGTCTTGGATAACTTGCATGTACAATAGAAAAACCTAGATCCAAGCATTAGGGTTTGTATGAGCACATAGGATGTTCTTATGGTCAAAACCCATCAGTCGTATCAGAGACTAGACTGGTTTCTATTGTATTGATGCATTATATGTTTGAAAAATTCGTTTTTTGAAAAATTGATTAAAAGTTTAATTAGGAATGTTAAATTCTAAAACCCTAGTATTGTTTTGAAAAGGTTCAAATCACACCCTTATGGTTTTATTAATTAATTAAGGTGTATAATTAAAAGAGGTTTAATAAATCCATAAAAGTTTTGGTTTACAAATTTAGTTGAATTAAAGGTGTAATTATTAAATTTGACCACCAAATATTTTAAAAGTGTAAAATACACCCTATACTATATATAACATTAAAAGTCTAACATTATATATATGTATGAGTAAAAGTCAGTCATACCGTTAGTAGGCCTCATTCACGAAGCTGGTCTATAAGGGGTGTTTAAGGAAATTGCCTATAAAATGGCGATTGAATGGGTATCCACTTTTACCCACCGCACTCTTGACTAGTGGAGGGTCGTCAGCCGAATGGGTAGGATAGGACAAAACCTTCCATTATAAGTATAATGAAGTACAAAAGTAACTAAATGTTTTTACAAATTCTCAATCTTAGTTGCTTAGGCAAAAGTGAATTGATGCAATTCCATGAAATTACACTTTGTGCCCTTGCGAAGACGTTAGTGGAGCGTGTGTGGTTTACCGGCACACTAAATGGTTCTAAGCAAAGGTAGCAAAGGGTGACTCAATGTTTGTCATTGTTCGGTGGAGCGTGTGTGGTTTACCGGCACATCGAATAGGTGACTGTAACATGTGAGGGCACCATGTAAGTTTGCATGGTTATTCACACCCGCTTTGTGATCCTCGGCATCCCAGTCACAAACAAGAGGGGAATATCGAGATTTAAACATGCCATTGAAAGTTCAATGAATCTCAAAGGATATAGGAGTTTTCATAGATTTAAAACTTAATTTTCTTTTTCGTTCTTCGTGGTGGAAATTAGTGAATCGTCATTCACTTACCTTCAAATATTCTGCAATTAAGGGTTACGGCATCCCTCTCCCGAGTTGTAGAATATTGTGTTGGGTCCTAGCCTTAGTATTTCATTTGGGTAATTTACTAAGGACTCAATCTATCAACTAACTTGAATTCGTTTTCTCCCGTATTGTAGATGTCAAAGTTCGATAACTATGGTCTTCCCAAATCCCGTGGAACAAACATTCCACATGAAGATGATATTCCACGATTTGATCGAGGAACAAGAGATCATACTTCACTTCCTCCTCCTCCTCCAGTTATTCTCCCTAACCCACAAGTTTGAAGGCTTGAAAAGTTCAAGATCACTCAAGCCCTTTTGGCAAGTAAACATAAAGAAGGAAAGTCGGTGTGTGCACACGTCCTAGGGATGAAGTCACACATTGATAGGTTAAGAATGTTGGGATCCATTGTCTGTGAGCAAATGGCTGTTGATTGGGTTCATCAGTCGCTTCCTAACTCATATAGTGAGTTCGTAAGAGAGTACTATATGATGAACCGCGACATGACCCTTATAGATCTGACCTGTATGCTTATTGCTGCTGAATCAGCGATGGTTTGGCGCAATAGAAAAGCAAAGTTGATTGGTGAATCTGCCTTCAAGACCTCTATGGATATAGACAATGGCAACGAAAGACATGCTATGATCGAAAGGTTTGATGATAAGAGAAAGGCAATGTCTAAAGTAGTTCCATGTCATGTTCCAAAAGAGTCAATTTGCTTTTATTGCCAAGAGAAAGGGCATTGGAGACGAAGCTGCCCCATTTACCTAAGAGATCTAAGAGTTGGGAGAGTCGAAATGTATGACTCTAATATAGGTAAAATCCATTGACTAACTCTTTTAAGCTTCTATTCTAGATTCTTAATACATAATGTGATAAGATTACAATTGATGTTTTGTAAGATCGAAGATAAGAAAGGAAGCTTAAAGGAAGAAGTGAGCAGAATCTAACCGTGAAGGAATGGATTTCGATCGCATTTCTCAAAGATTTAGATTCTTGAGCTACTACTTAGAGTTATAATTAGATTACTAAGAAAGATGTATTAGCATAGTTTTTCAATGAATTGCATTGTAAGGACAATTTTTTCCGCAATAAATAAATTTTGATTTTATATTATCCTTTCAATGGCGTCTATGAAAAATTGATGTTAAAATGTTTCTATTATTAGTAATAATGGATTTGGTTCTTATTATGTTATTTATGGAAAGTCGAGAATTTACTAAATAGGGAAAGTTTCTCATCGCCCAAGTTTCAATTGGACAGAAATTTGGAATCACGCAACTTGGTTGCATGATGAATGAGAAATTTCATATTTGGAAATTAGACTAATTCGTTGACAAAGTGTCAAGTGAAGGACTAGGAGATCGAGCACACAAAGTTGTGTGTTGATCAAGTTCACCATAAGAGTAACAAGATATTCGTCATGGTTTTCTAAAAGTTTAGTAAATATGATTATACTTATAAGATTAAGTGTAATTCGGAATTGATTAAAAAGGTTTAAATCAATAGCAAAACGAATAAGAAGAATCATGTAGGCAGAAAGATAAAAGTTCCTCCATTCTAAGAAGAAGGGAGAGTAGCTTTTATGCTTTATGATAGGTCTTAATGATTAAGAACTGTAACAGCCCGGAATTTCAGGTATTGTTGTATTTATGATTTTGGGTGTTTTAAGAGGGGACTCGGCGAGTTGGAGCTCAGACTCGCCGAGTAGGATCGCGGATCTGGTCGCGGGTTCGCGACTGGACTCGACGAGTCGGGGCATAGACTCGGCGAGTCTGCGTTGTTTAGCGAAAACCCTAACCGTTCAGGTTTGGGACGTATATGAGGGACCTTATGGCCGTCATTGTTCACCCTAGTCCTCTGAGAGAAACCCTAATTCGATTGTGAGCATCTGGAGCAAGGTAGAAGACCATTGTTGATTTTGGAAGTGTTGTTTTGCAAGGAAGAGGGGGCTTGGTTAAGGGAACAACAAGGGAAGCCACGTTCTGAGGATTGGGGACATAGAGAGCACATTATTCAGGTAATATTTCGAATTGCATCCTTCTATGTTAATGTGTATATGGATTTAGGGTTTATTGAACCCTTTTGTGGCTAGATTGAGTGCTACCTTAGTCCCCCAAACGATTGGAACCCTGTATTGGGATCTTTGGAAGTCCAGAATGTCCCATGCCTGAGCATTTCGTGAATCAATGGAGGTTTTGGATTGGAATCCTTATGCCTTAGGTCAAAATGTAAATTATGAGTCATGGGGTGTATTATGAGCACCGAAATGAGGACCTTACGTGATGAATCAGTCTAGGAAGGCCAGACCTATGAATGGTCGGAGCAGTTCTGACCTTAGAAAGCAGTTTGAGCGGTTGCATGGCATGGACTCGCCGAGTCCGATGAACAGACTCGGCGAGTAGCTTGAAGATTAACTGGGACTCGTCGAGTTGTTCTTCAGACTCGGCGAGTTGAGTCGGGGTGGCCCCGCGATTCTTCCAGGAGGAACTCGTCGAGTCAAGGGGGATACTCGACGAGTAGAAAGGGAATCTTAGAGAATTGATGAGAACGTGTAGACTCGCCGAGTCGCCCTAGCACTCGCCGAGTCAGGTCAAGTTGACCGTTGACCGTTGACCAGAGTTGACCTATGTTTGACCTCTTAGGGATAGTCAAACTTAGAAGATAAAAGTGTTAATAAGAGATGTATGATGTTATAGGGAGATTGTAGCTCGGCGGATCGAGTACGAGTGACTTCGGGATTTGCTAGCTTTCGACATTCACGAGGTGAGTCTTCTCACTATACTGTACCCGGAAGGGTTTGACTGCGTGACCGGAAGGTCGGATATGATATGAGATATATGTGCTATATGTGATAAGTTAATTGTTATACGTGCTGTGTATGTTATGTGGGCCGGAAGGCATTATGTTATGGGCCGGAAGGCATTATGTTATGGGCCGGAAGGCGATTATGTTATGGGCCGGAAGGCGTTGTGTTGTGGACCGGAAGGTCGGCGTGGGTAGGACCGGAAGGTTTACCCAGCAGGGACGGAAGTCCCCTGAGACACATGGACCGGAAGGTCAGGGCCTGGAAAGGCGTATGTGCGTAAGTTGTATATTGGGGAACTCACTAAGCATTTATGCTTATAGTTGTTATGTATGTGTTTCAGGTACTAGCGAGGACCGTGGGAAGGCGCCGACGTGATCTGTACACACTGATAGATGTTTTGTGATCTTGGGATTCAGATGATTTGTATTTTGACATGACACTTGAAATGTTTATGCCTTGTTTTGAATGAAAATAACTTATTTTGAAATGAAAAATTTGTTTGAAAATTTACGGTGTTACAAGAACCATATCTCAATTGATCCTCTAAGTGAGTCTGTGAGTCTTATGTTTAGGAAGAGGAATCAAGAATTGAAGAAATGGTTAAATCAAGAAGTCAATCATACTTCGTTCCAAAACAAGTCTTAGAGTTAAGATTGTGACATTAAGTGACAAGAATTAGAAAGGTTTATAACATTCATCAAATGTGGAAAGTTGTGATGTCTTGGATAAGACAAAGACCAACTAGGACCAATTTATGAAGTGTTTTGATAAAAGCTACACTAACTCTTGAATATTTGTTTGTCAAGAAATGGTTGTTGACAAGAGAATCTTATATGTCAAGGAATCAGTGGGAGACTTATTGGTCTTGAAAGGTTTCAATAACAAATCAAATAGACCTTATCGATCATCAATAGCACACGAGTTGAGGTTTACAACCTATCGTGTTGACATTATTTTGTTTCTGTGCCGTTCCAATTGAGTTAATTATGCATGTGAGTCCTATGAGTTCTCATTTCAATGCATAAAAGGCAAGGACCTTGATCAATGGAAAGTACATTGATAAGAAAAGGTGAGCTGCTTAACTACTTGGAAGACATGGTGGGCAGCTGTGCTACCATAAAGGCAAGAAATCGAGATCAAGAAAGTTCGATCCATATGAGTTTGAATTTGTCGTAAACTTTGGTTTTTGACAAATTCACATGGATAGGAACAAATACACCGTTTAAATCTAAGTGTCATAAGATTTCCTCCTTCATGAAAATGATTGTGAGGAAATGCTTTCACTAAGAAAGATTTTAAGAAGATAGTGATTGTAAAATTGCATTCTTGAATTCAATTATGGTTATGGTATCCCTTTCCATAATTTGAATTGCGAGGTTTGGCAATTGTTTACACACACATATGAACTATCTAAGGCAAAGGTGTATAAGTTCAAGAAGCCTTGATAAAAGATTATCAAAACACTAAGTATTAGAAACACGAACTTAAGAAATTCAATAAGCATTGTTTTTCTGAAAGTTAAGCTGTTTCTGAATACATGTCAAAGCTAGTGGGAGCATAAATGTTATGTTTATAATAATCATCATGATAGTGGGAGCATAAATGTTATGATTGTATGATTATTATGGCAAGTATTGCAAGTTAGCGATATTAATTATAGAAAAACAAGAGTTATACCTTGCAAAGTCGTAAGTGTTGTAAAGTTGTTTTGCTATAATTAAGGGAGAGAATATTATGCTTCATTTCAAATCTAAAGGCTTAGGTTGTGGGATGTTAATAAATTTAGTCAAAGGTACATAGTGTGTTCTTAAAATTTCGATTATGATTACGGCATTCCTCTTCACAATTCGAATTTTGAGAACATAGCAAATAAAATATTATGGCAAAAGATTGATGAAGTATCAAATCTTTATGCATTGTGACCCATACGCTTCGGGTATAGGATCGATTGCATAGGCTATAATATTTGACCATTCTAAAATTTTCCAAATGTCTAGCGCATTTAGAGGGAAAAAGGACAAGAATCGGTTTTAACTAAGATAATTAAACAACTATCAAAGGACAATCCAAAGTTCGCCGAAGATTGGTCGCTTCTGAGTAGTTGGAAGTATAGTATTGGAAAATATGGAAATGTTTCCATATTGGATGGACCATATCGACATTATTATGAATAGATAAGATTCTATTAAGAATGAGTTGTCATATGGAAAATATGGAAACATGTCCATATTGGGAATTGAATACTGAAAATCTATGACTAGATTAGAAACTTTTATGCAAAAGGATGTCCAAAGGAAAGTACTTTGAGTGAGAGACATCATAGGAATTGTATTGTAACAATATCTGATAGAGAACTTTGTAATATCATTGACAATAGTCTTTGTGACTTTGGTGCAGTGATATTACGAAAGGATCATTGCATAAAATGTTAGAATCTAGCATATTCTATAAGTAGCAAGAATTTGATATTCTTTCACTTATGGAAAAAAGATTTGGACTTGTGAAATGAGAATGATTGGAAATGTGTTCAATGTGATCTATTTCACAAAGTAAGAACCATATGTAAACATTGTGTGCATGCTAGGAGCATGAGACAAGTGTTGTAATTCAAGTAAGAAGTTGATTAACCGAAACGACAAATAATGAGTAATCAATATGGTGATAAATAAAAGGTGTTTTATTTATGCTCAAAGGTTTGAGGCCATATGAGATTAGTATTATTCTTGTGTTTCACTTTGCATGTTTTGACTTCCAGAATAATTTAATTGGTTAAGAACAGTCAAATTATTTAAACGGGCATATAGTCGTTCATATGTTGGAAGTAGATATGAAAGAAGACTGTCGTGAATTGGTGTGTGGAATGTCTAAAAGAGTATTAGACATAAGCAAATGTTTGCTGCAACATTCATGAGTGCTTATGAATATGATTTGAGCGTTGGATCAAACTCACGCTCACGTGGATCACTCCATGGATTGTATCACGAGTGATTGGTGAGACGATAACATCTTATATTCTTGAAACCGAGATGTGTGAGTTGTATTTGCAAATCGGTTGCACATTGATAATATGTAAATGCACTAGTAACTTGGTGTCATAAAACATATTGTTGTGTGTGATTCGGTGAGTGAGTGCAAGCAAGCATTGAATCAAAGTTTATCAGAGTTGACAGCCGCTTTGGAAAGCTACGATTGCAGATCGGGATCAGAAGTCATACGCATAATAGTTATTAGACTTATCCAAGTGGGAGACTGTTGGATTAGTGTCTAAGTCCATAACTATTTTGGTATGTACTTGACCCGATGGTGCATGGTCCTTTTGGGTTGCCTTCACCAAAGCAACTTGATAGGATGAATTATGGAGAGAAAGGATTAAATATGATTTATTAATATATTATGGGAATAATATATTAACGGAGAAATCATATTGTTTAATTAATATTAGTCAAGAATTAATTGGTAATTAGTTTTGTGACTAAAAGATATTAATTAAACTTAAGGGGCTGGAATTGTAATTTGGGCCATGGATTGCCTTGTATTAAGGAGTGGACGAATTCTATGGGGAAACCCATAAGAAATCGTCCAAGGCCTTAATTAAATGAGTCCATGGGTTGCTTAGGGCTTAAGCATCCAAATTAGGGTTTCCTTATTAGATAACCCTAATAGCCTCACTATATATAGATCCCTTATGCCTCAAAAACGTGGACATGACTCCTTCTAGGGTTTGTAGACGTTTTAGGGTAGCTTTCTTCCTCTCTCCTCTTCATCCTCTTGCTTATGGTGTTTGTGAACCATTAGAGGAGTGACATTTGTGACTCTAAGCTTTCTAAAGTCAATACAAGGAGGAATTGGATTGTTATTGCTACATAACAATCAAGGTAACATCTTAAACCCATTCTTATGTTAATATGATTACTTGTATGCTAGAATTAGGGTTTATAGTCTTGGATAACTTGCATGTACAATAGAGAAACCTAGATCCAAGCATTAGGGTTTGTATGAGCACATAGGATGTTCTTATGGTCAAAACCCATCATCTACTTCATTCATCAAGTTTCAGGTGAGAGATCCTACCCTCTCATTGATTTTAGTCTATAAAAACCACCACGCGCCACCGTAGTCGGCGGCACGTGTACCTCCAGGGTGGTTCCAGGCGATGGTTTTCTGCCCCAACCAGTTCATAAAGTGTTTTGTTCAGCCTACTTTCTTTTTTTATGATGTTTATATCAAACTCAAGAACTTCCAGTGCAAAAACTTGTCTCGTGCTCAAGTTCGTGAAAATCCCGATAATCCCGACTTGTGCATCTAGGGTGAGCTTTTGTGGCCCATGTTTACGATTTTTACACCTTTGGGGGAGAATACATTTATGCTTGATGTTGAATTTATAAATTTTGAAGTAGGATTAAGTTATAAAGTATTTCTTTTAAAACTTGTCATAAGCTTTAAAAACTTGTAGATTAGTTAAGTTAAGAAACTAAAGTTTTTTCTTTGATAACAATGGTATGAGAATAAGAAAAATGCAAGTTTTATAAACTGTACATTGTGAAGTAATGTAAATGTTGTTTGTGATGAAAAAATACAAAATTAAGACTAACTACTTATAAGCAGAACAAGTAATATCTAAATTGTAACTTAAAAATGGGTTTTTATGCATGTACTTATACACTTGGTTTAGTAAGTTGCATCATTATACCATACATACTTATAAAGCTAGCATTTTTTCATGAATCTCATGCATTTGAAACCCCATTTTTTAACTTCCTTTCACCATATTCATTTGAAACTCCCATGACTTTTCAATTTCTTTACAATAATATTATAAATAAGTTAAATAATGTTCTATAAATAAGAAATGGTGTTTTATTACAATGTCTCCATCCCACATCGATGGTGAGAGTAAACAAGAGAATTTTTTCTCTTTTATAAATAGGAAAGGTTGTGAAATGTTTCAAATGGACCAAACCATGAGAACTTCCTCATGCCTACCTTTGTAGGATTTTGAAGGTATTATTTGGTTAGATTGTCTATATTGGCAAGTGTCCAGTTAACTTTTAGAATTCCAAAAATGGTTTTGAACTAAATTTTTCAGGTTTAAACCGTGTTTTAGTTAGAAAAAAATTATATAGTTGGGTAAATTGAGTTGAACCGGATCTGGATCAATTTGGACCGATAAAGGAATCATTTTCCTTTCACAACAACCATTTGAAACTCCCATGATTTTTCGAATTATTTCTAATAATATATAAATAAGTTACATAATTTTATATAAATATAAAAAATCATCTTCCTAAACCTAAAATTATAACTGTTTGAAAAATCACTTTGATTCAAAAGCACGAAATATATACAAACCGGGTTTCACTAGAAAAAAAAATGTAGTTTGGTATATTTAGTTGAATCGGTCCCAGTTTGATCTATTTGGACCATAAAATAAGCATTTTCCTTTCACTACATACATTTGCAACTCCCATGATTTTTCAAATTGTTTCCAATTATATTTTAAAAAAGTTACATAATGTTATATAAATATAAAAAAACATCTACCTAAAAATAAAATTATAACTGTTTGAAAATTCGATTTGATCAAAAGCACGAAATATATACGCAAATTATATTTTATAAATGAATTCTTTTTATAATGAACTTTTGAATATTGAAAATACATATAAACAAGCTTTCTATATTAAGTACCTAACTGAATTTATGATTTTAGAATTGAACAAAAAGTTATTCAATAAGAACTTACTTTTTTGGATAGCAACTTACGAGATTATAGAAAAATGAAACTATTGAACAATAAAGAAAGGGTAAACAAGAGAAATGATGTTTTACTAAATAAGTTGAATAATGTTTTATTAACAAGAAAGCGTGTTTTATTACAATGTCTTCATCCCACATCGATGGCGAGAGTAAACAAAAGAACGTTTCATCTTCTATAAATAGGAAAGGTTGTGAATTGTTTCAAAGGGACCAAACCATGAGAACTTCCTTGTGCCTACCTTTTTAGGATGTTGAGGGTATTCTTTGGTGAGATTGTCTTTATTGGAAATTATCCATTTAAGTTTTAGAATCCTAAAAATGGTTTTGAACAATTTTTTTTAGGTTCAAATAGAGTTTCAGTTGAAAAATCGTTATGTAGTTTGGTATATTGAGTTGAATTGGTCTGAGTTTGATCAATTTGGACCGATAAAAGAAACATTTTCCTTTCAGCACATATATTTGAAACTCCCATGATTTTTCAAATTGTTTCTAATAGTATTATAAATAAGTTACCTAAACCTAAAATTATCATTGTTTGAAAAATAAATTTGATTCAAAAACACAAAATATATACAAACCAGGTTTCAATAGAAAAAACGTTATGTAGTTTGGTATATTAAGCTGAATCGGTCCGAGTTTGATCAATTTGGACCGATAAATGAAGCATTTTCCTTTCACCATATACATTTGAAACTCTCATTATTATTCAAATTGTTTATAATAATATTATAAGTTACATAATGTTATATAAATATAAAAAAATCTACTTAAACATAAAATTATAATTGTTTGAAAAATCACTTTGATTCAAAAGCACAAAATATATACTCGATTATATTTTATAAATGAATTCATTTTATAATGACATTTTGAATCATGAAAATACATATACACAAACTTTCTATATTAAGTACCTAACTAAATTTATGATTTTAGGATTTAACAAAAATATTATTCAATAAAAACTTGCTTTTTATAGCAACTTACGAGATTACTGAAAAATGGAACTATTGAACAATAAATTTTCTGGATAACGTTTTATTTTTATTATTTAATATTTTATTTAACAAAATGAAATTATTGGCAAATAAAAAAATGAGTTTAATTAAAATGTTTTCATCCCACATTGATCGTGAGAGTAAACAAGAGAATGTATTCTCCTCTATAAATGGGAAAGATTGTGAAATATTTTAAAGGGACTAAGTCATGAGATCTTCGTTGCATCTAACTTTGTAGGACGTTTAGTGTATTCTTTGGTGAGATTGTCTTTGTCGACAAGTAACCAATTAAATTTCAGAATTTCGAAAATGCTTTTGGATCGTATCTTTTAGATTTGGATTGAGTTTAATAAGGATTCGAGTGTCTTCTGGCTGAGTTAGGCAAACTCGCTTCCATTGGAGGCCGAGATTAAGTAACATGTCGAGTATTTGGTTGTGTTAATCAAGTTTTACAACCCTGTATGTAATACAATTTAAAGTTTTAACCTTATAAAAGACGTCACTATTATCATATGTTCTACATAATTATGGTAATATTTATGATACAAAATATTTTTTTAATATTTAAGATAAAAAGTTGTCTCTATTATCATATGTTGTATACAATGATAAAATTTAAGATAAATAAAAAGATGTCTCTATTATCATATTTTCTACATAATGATAATATTTATTATAAACGTTTTAATTTAATATGAAATTATTATTTAATACATAACAATAACGATTTATTTATTTTTAAAAATTAATTTTTTTTCTATTTTAATCATATAACTTTGTATATGCAAAACAACTTCAAGTTCAAACTTTATCTCTTATAATATAGTTCAGCATAATAACAATACTAAAAAATCATTTTTTATATTTTTTAAGAAAATATTATTTAATTGTTAATAACAATGATTTAGTTATTTTTAATATAAAATATTTTTTATATCCCACGCAATGCGCGGGCATTCGCCTAGTATACTTATAAAGGAAGCATTTTCCTTTCACCACATTCATTTGAAACTCTCATTCCTTTTTCCTTTCACCACATTCATTTGAAACTCCCATGATTGTTCAATATCTTTCTAGTAATGATTATAAGTTGGTTAATAAGGTTAAATAAATATCAAACCTAAAATGTAATCATATATAAACTAAATTTCAATATTAAAAGAATATATTTTCTTATACTTATAAAGTTATGTTTTTAACTTTTAACATATTATACTTAATTTATTAGGTTTAACATGTTGTTGTATGTAAACCATTATCATTTTAAAGCTACAACTTTTGAAAATTTTGTATAAATTACTTAAATTGTTAATTTAAATACAACCATACAAGATCAACTTAAACATAAGTTTAACTTAAACAACCCAAAAAAATATTTTGTAAATAGTTAAAAATGATAAATTGTAGTGTCTTTTTAATAATGATTATAAGTTGGTTAATAAGTGTAATCATAAATAAACTAAAATTCAATATTAACATAAATAAACTAAAATTCAATATTAACATATTATACTTAATTTATTAAATTTAATATGTTGTTTTATGTAAACCATTATCAGTATAAAGCTATAATTTTTGAACAGTTTTGACAAAATTATTAATTTAAATATAACATTATAGTGTCAACTTCAATATAAATTTCAGTTCAACTTAAAAAACTCAAAAAATATTTTGTGAATAGTTAAAGGTGATAAATTGTAGTGCTAAATACAAAAACTAAATTGTAATATCAATTTAACAAAAATATTTCCTAAAGATATTTTTATAATCATTAAAATTTTAAAATAAGTAGTTTAAAATAATTTACAATAACAATAGTTAAAAATAATCTATATAAATAATTACAATGATAGAAATTAAAAAGGTTATATAAATAAATTTTAAAAAATTAATTAACAATAACAATAACTTTAAATAACATTAAACCATATATTATATTTAATTTTATTCATGAGCAACCCACGGGTAGAGGTCATTCAAAATATTGCGATTATGTAGTTTTAATAGATTTATATATTATCATATAAATCAAAATAATCAATATATTATATCAATTTAGTATACAAATTATTATATCAAATTTAACAACATAATTGTCATATTTAAAAAAAACATATATTTGTAAAGATTTCAGCTATATTAGATGTTTCTGCGCAACGCACGGACATTCGCCTAGTGTTTAATAAACGAATGTATTCCATACTCGGATATAATGTGGGTTCAACCCTTAAATAACATGGAGTAGTAATTGTCAATGACTCGCGAAATTCATCATTATTATATATTCACTAATATTAGAAAATAAGGATGAAAACACAAAGTATATACGTGATTGAAATTCGTTAATGAAAACTTGACTCCTAACGGTATAAAATTTATCAGAAATAAAAACCCAACGATTATCGTGTGAAAAATCATTTACCTCAAATAAATTCTTTAACAGCATGTTGGCAAAAAGTACATAAAATATTGAGATCGTGAGCTTCAAGTAAATTCGAACAAGAAATTTATTATAATTAGTCACTATATTGCGACATTGAAATACGACAAGTATACTAAGTTCTAGAAGTTACTGATATTATTGAATGTTGTTCTCTTAAACGACAATTAATTAAAATAACTTAGTAAATTACTAACAAGGAATTCTAGGACTAGAATACCTATGTTCACCGTTAGAACCTACAACATCTAGGTATCCCAAGATGAACCATTTTATAAGGTAGATCCAAGACCACAAAGTTTCCTGATAGAAACCCTCACGTTTATAACTGTTAATCCGCAGTGAACGAAGTATAGGTGTCATGATATTAACGGTTAGACTGCCTGTCTGGAATTGCTAGCTACAACTACGTTCGACAAGACAAATTTTGGTGTTGATGTTAGTACCATTGTACATTACCTCGTGTTATAGCGAGGTGAATGGCTCAAGCATGTCCTATTAAGGAGTCGGTGCAAAAAGTGTGGTGTCATGAGTTCGGTTATAAATCATTATATAATCTTGCAAATTCTCAATATTGTATGGAAATCAGAATAGCTTCCACTCAAGGATCAATTACCCCACATATTTTTGTTATTCATATAATTTTCTATCAAATAAAATAGGTACACTGTTGTGTTTATAGATTAGTAAATAAAAATAATGTTTTTTTAATGATTTACTTACAAATATAAAAAATATGTATATATGTATTTGAAAAAATATATATATGCACATAAAACGTTGTTTTTTTGGTTAAAAAATTATCGTTTATTTTTCTCAAAGTTTACTGTTTTTAAGAAAATTGCATTTAATATATATATATATATATATATATATATATATATATATATATATATATTCATTTTTTTAAAATTTATGCTTTCTAATTTAAAAAAATCAGCATTTAAAAAAAACAAAAAATATTATTTTTATAAAAAAATCCAAAATTTTGATTTATTATGTTAATTCTTAAACATGTTTATTAATATTTCTAGTAACACAAAAATTAAATATTAAATCAGATTGGTAATATGACGATTATGCCCTTAATGAGTTAATTTTGATCTAATACTCTACCTTTTGTTCTCAGAAAACTATGAGTTCTCAACGGATCTCACCCATATATATATATATATATATATATATATATATATATATATATATATATATATATATTTGTGAAATCATCACAAGAATTTTGGATAACTCAAATTCGATAGTTTCCAGATATTTGAAGTTGTCACAGTTTGATTGTTTGTGATGATAGTTGATTGGTAAGCAGTTGGTCGATGTTTGTTTGTGTCAAGGTGGACTCGCGAGCGAAAACATAAAATAGGTCCCTTTAAATACAATTTTTTGGTTATAGTAAAAAACAAATTAAATTTGTCTATATGTCAATTAGGAAAACATAACTAACATGCATGGTATATAAAACATGGAAAACTCCAATAAGTACAAAGATTCTATTCATATCATGTAGTAAAATTCAATTTATATGTTATGATTTACAAATAAGAATCTACTTTATAGTTGTATGAATAACCTTAATGGATCACAAAGTAACCTAAAAACAATATGAACAAACTGAGTAATGGCAACCAAAAGCAACATGATGGTCAATGTTTGCAACATAGTAAACCAATAAATATCAATATTGTAAAAATCTCGATTGGGTTCTCATTAATCTTCGATTAATCTTTAGGTGTTACCCAACCGACTAGAAGGTACCTAACAATTAATCCATACCTTCACGATGAGCAAAGCAGTAGCAAATATTGAAATTTTAACAATTTGAAGAAATTTTATCTCAATAGAAACTATTTTAGGAATGTTTAGTGTTGTATTAATCAAATTAATCTATTTTGTTAGGCCCTTTGGGTTTAAACCTTCATGGACTATCATATAGGTTTAGTCCATCCTAATCAACCATGGATCATTAGCCCATACTATAAATATTACTGATTTACTTAATCAGTCCCTGTAAATTTAATCAGTCTCTTTTGATCACTAAATTAATTCCAAATCAATACTAATTAAATATGATTTCTCAATTAATATATTATACTTATAATATATTAATAAATCACAAATAACCTCTTCCTCAAAATTCTATCCTATCAAATTACTTTGGTGAAGGCAACCTAAAAGGACCATGCTACTATCACGTCAAGTACATACCAATTATACTTATGGGCTTAGACACCTAATCCAACACTTATACCATCTAGGGAAGGCCAACGTGGTGGCTGATGCTTTGAGCCGCAAGGCGGTGGGTTCTCCTATCAAGAATGTTTGTTTGAGGATGACGGTGGTCTCTCCACTATTATATATGATCAAGAAGGCTCAAGTGGAGGGCTTGAAGAAAGAGAAATGGAAGATAGAGCGAATTCAGGGTCAGTTTCCCTTGTTTTTACGGGATGGTCGGGGACTCTTGACATAGTGTGGCTGGGTGTGGGTATCGGTGTCTGGGGGAGTGAGACAGAAGATATTAGCGGAGACACACATGTCCAAGTTCTCTATACATCCGGAGGCTACAAAGATGTACAAAGATCTGATATTGAGTAACTGGTGGCCCTGCATGAAGCAGGAGATCGCCTGGTTTGTGGAGCGGTGCTTGACCTGCAAGAAGGTCAAGGTCGAACATCAGCGGCATCATGGCAAGGTTCAGCCGCTACCTATTCCTATGTGGAAGTGGGAAGAGATCACCATGGACTTCATCACGAAGTTACCGAGAACAACGAGGGGTGTGGATGACATATGGGTCATCGTTGACATATTAATGAAGAGAGCTCACTTTATTCCAATCTCCGAGAGCATCTATGCTAAGAAATTAGTAGATATTTATGTGCGAGAGGTGGTTGTTAGGCATGGGGTGCCAGTGTTGGTGGTCTCGGACCGGGATGTTCGTTTTACATCTAGATTCTAGAGAAAGTTCCATGAGGAACCGGGCACATAGTTGCACTTCAACACTGCTTACCACCCCCAGACAGACGACCAGAGCGAGCGGACGATCCAGACGCTCGAAGATATGTTACGGGCATGCGTACTAGATTTTGGAGGGAGTTGGGATATGTATCTCCCACTAGCAGAGTTTTCATATAACAATAGTTATCATGCTAGTATCGACCGACCCCCGTTTGAGATGTTGTATGGTTGGAGCTGCAGGACTCCTATTTGCTGTGGCGAGGTACAACATCGGGTCATGGGGAGCACCGAGGTGGTGCTCAAGACTACCAGGTTGATTTAGCAGGTGCGCGACAGGCTGCAGGTCGCATAGAGCTGTTAAAAGAGTTATGCTGACCGGCATTGCTCGGATCCTGAGTTCCAGGTGAGGGACTTCGTCTTACTGAAAGTGTCACAATGGAAACGTGTCATTCAGTTTTGGAAGAAGGGCAAGTTAGGGCACCAGTATATTGGTACGTTCAGGATTACTGCCCGGGTGGGCAAGGTGGCTTACTGTTTGGATCTGCCGGACGAGCTTAGCTAGATTCACAATGTGACATCCCCAAAATCTCGGCCAGAAAAGACCGATTTTCATTTATGCTTTTTAAAATAATTTCAGAGTAAATCCTTTTGATTTGAAAGAGTTGCGAAATTTGTTCCCAAAAACAAAACGTGATAAAACAATGTTTACCAAAGCATTTCATAAAAGAAATGTATTTTCGTTATATAACCAAAACTCGGGATGTCATGTTCTGATACAGACCATAAAGCATAAACGATAACATTACAAGTCATTCAACAAATATATACATATACAGACTTGTAAACAAAACAACTTGATGGTTCATCCATCTTATGCCGTTGTGCCACTTCCTGTAATACAAATAAAACTAAGTGGGTCAGGCTTGGGAGCCTGGTGAGCATATAGGGTTTTCAACCCACAATAAATAATTAAATTAATTTTCATCAACCAACAATAACCTAATTACCCATTCCCGTTATTTTCACTTTATGTCCCTAAAATAACTAACACAAGGGACCTAGTCTAAGAATATTTCATCGGGGCGACAACACATGCTTCGGGGGTTCCTCAGCAATATACGTCAAATAAGGCAACCATGAGGGGGATGGAGTACAGCGAATGAACACCCAAGTTCATTAACACCTACAGGTGGCGAGCCTGCTAGTGTTCCACATGATTGTCTAGAAAAGTCTGTGGTCGTCATCTAAACTCCGCTAGATGACTGAATCAAAACAACAACGAGGCCTCTCATCTATTTATTACACACCAACTATCTACCCATGTTCTACCCAACATATTAGTAGATAAAAATATACATTTTTATACATAGTTTAAAAACCTGTATAGCATGCTTTAATCAATACATATTCCACATAACAGATGAGGCACGCACACATAACACGTATTTCGTATAAAATACTTTATAATTATGCGTTAGAAGAAAGTAACCACACACTCACCTGATCAGTAGATGATTGGACAGCACTACGGCTTATAGAAGTAGTATTCTTCGGTAGATCTGGAAGATCTCCACAAAAATCGAACTTCTTGCGGGCATAACTTCGGCTCGGGAATCTTACTTCTCGGGATCTTCAGGACCTCAGGACTTGCTTCGGGGCTTCGGGGTACTTCTGGCACCCAAAACGATGCAAAACGGGAGAGAGAAGAGAGAAAAAGAGCAAATGAGCCGGCTGCCCTCGCATCCTATTTATAGGAGGCTGGAGCCTCGGAGTACGCTGGGCGTACAGCAGTACGCGGGGCGTACGCGTCCGAATCGTCATGACATGCGTCATCCGAAGAACTCGAGTGCGAGGGACGTCATGCTTCGCTGTACGCTGGGCGTACTTCGGATGAGTCTGATGACTCCCCTTCGGATAATACCGGATTTTATAATTAATTTTAAATATTAATTATTTAATAAACTTCAGAAATCCATATCTTCTTCATACGAACTCCGTTTTCGACGTTCTTTATATCCACGCGTAGGTGAAACTACGCTCTACAACTTTCGTTTAGACTCCGTCGACTAATTTTGAATTTATTTTTAGTAGGCCGGGACAGAAAAACTTCGTTATAAATTCATAACTTCTTCGTTTGACGTCCGTTCTCGCCTAACTTTTCATCGCTTCGATACCAACAACGAGATCTTCGATTCTCGTTTAGATTGATTCGACTAAAAACCGCTCGATGTCAAAGCGAGTATTTCGGGCTGCATACCGCTAAGTCGAAACTTCAGAAAATCATAACTTCCTTATACGAAGTCAGATTTGGGTGTTCTATATATATATTCGGAAACCTCGTTTCAACCACTACAACATTATCTAAAGATATCAAGTTTATTTTACACTTAAATTTTGACGCTCATTTTATTCTTAATTAATCAAATCACATAATTAAGCAATTAAGCACAAAACACATAATACTAAAATAATATACTTCTATTATTTCAAAACGGGTTACAAAGGTTAACCTAGACTATTACATCAACGAAAATGCCTAGCCTGGAAACGTGGGCGTTACACACAACACCTTCCATGTGCCTCTGTAGCACCTGGTTCTTGGTATGTGTTCTGTTATTAAATCTTCTTTATTTTTGCACTTTTGGCCTTGGACTTGGCAATTCGAAGGACTGACTCACCGAGTAGAAGCGGGATGAGGCGCGGGTTTTAAGTCGCGAACTCGGCGAGTCGAGTCCCGGACTCGGCAAGTAGGCGCTGTTTGGGCAAAAACCCTAATCCAGGGGTTTGCACCCTATTTAAACGACCTTATGCAACCTCCTTTTCCCTTTATGCTCCCAAACACTCCTCATAGCTGTTGGATTAGTGTCTAAGTCCATAATTATTTTGGTATGTACTTGACCCGATGGTGCATGGTCCTTTTGGGTTGCCTTCACCAAAGCAACTTGATAGGATGAATTATGGAGAGAAAGGATTAAATATGATTTATTAATATATTATGGGAATAATATATTAAAGGAGAAATCATATTGTTTAATTAATATTAGTCAATAATTAATTGATAATTAGTTTTGTGACTAAAAGAGATTAATTAAACTTAAAGGACCGGAATTGTAATTATAAGATAATTGCAATTTGGGCCATGGATTGTCTTGAATTAAGAGGTGGACGAATTCTAATGGGAAACCCATAAGGAAATCGTCCAAGGGCTTGATTAAAGGAGTCCATGGGTTGCTTAGGGCTTAAGCAACCAAATTAGGGTTTCCTTGTTAGATAACCCTAATTGCCTCACTATATATAGATCCCTTAAGGACCAAAAACGTGGACAAGCTTCTTGATAGGGTTTCACACGGGTTTTGGCAGCCTCCATCCTCTCTCCTCTTCATCCTCTTGCTTATGGTGTTTGTGAACCATTAGAGGAGTGACACTTGTGACTTTAAGCCTTCCAAAGTCAATACAAGGAGATTTGGGATTGTTATTGCTACATAACAATCAAGGTAACATCTTAAACCTATTCTCATGTTAATATGATTACTTGAATGTTAGAATTAGGGTTTATAGTCTTGGATAACTTGCATGTACAATAGAGAACCCTAGATCCAAGCATTAGGGTTTGTATGAGCACATAGGATGTTCTTAGGACCAAAACCTATCAGTGGTATCAGAGCCTAGATTGGTTTCAATTGTATTGATGCATTACATGTTCAAAAAATTCGATTTTTGGTGTTCTGGAGGCTGGACTCGCCGAGTCCATAGTTGAACTCGCCGAGTCCATGCAGACTCGACGAGTCTAAGCTTGACTCGACGAGTCAACTCGTCAGATGGGGATATCTTCGCGATTTCTTGCTGTTTTTGCTTATGGATAGTTACTTTATCATATTAGATCAATATAAATCCAATTTTATGATATATTTGACTATATTCTTGATCTAATTGAAGATATTTATCAATTAATAAGATAATTGTTTCCTTATGTGATAATTGATTAATTATTTTGACTAAATTGATAAATTGTTTTACAAGAAATCATTAAATAAATCAAATATGGATAATTATGTGATTAATTGTTAATTTAGATTATTTGTTATTTGATCCTTATGTTATGAAATGTTTCATATTTTCCCCTTTAGGTTTTATAGTTTAAATTTGAACCCAAAAGTTTTGTTGTTTTGAAATTTAAATAGTTAAAACCCTAATGTTTTGAAAAAGGTTTCAAAACTTGCCTTCAAGTTTTGGAATTTAAATTTTGATTAAATGGTTTAATTTTGATGTATATTTAAATTCTAAACCCTAATGTGTTGAAATGTTTCAAAACTTGCCCTCAAGTTTTGGAATTTAAAAGTTGATTAAAAGTTTAATTAGGAATGTTAAATTCTAAAACTCTAGTATAGTTTTGAAAAAGTTCAAATCACAACCTTATGGTTTTATTAATTAATTAAGGTGTATAATTAAAAGAAGTTTAATAAATCCATAAAAGTTTAGGTTTACAATTTAATTGAATTAAAAGTATAATTGTTAAATTAAACCACCTAATATTTTAAAAGTGTAAAATACACCCTATACTATATATATATAACATTAAAAGTCTAACGTTATATATATATGTATGAGTAAAAGTCAGTCTTACCGTTAGTAGGCCTCATTCACGAAGCTGGTCTATAAGGGGTGTTTAAGGAAATTGCCTATAAAATGGCGATTGAATGAGTATCCACTCTTACCCACCGCACTCTTGACTAGTGGAGGGTCGTTAGTCGAACGGGTAGGATAGGACGAAACCTTCCATTATAAGTATAATGAAGTACAAAAGTAACTAAATGTTTTTACAAATTCCCAATCTTAGTTGCTTAGGCAAAAGTGAATTGATGCAATTCCATGAAATTACACTTTGTGCCCTTGTGAAGACGTTAGTGGAGCGTGTGTGGTTTATCGGCACACTAAATGGTTCTAAGCAAAGGTAGCAAAGGGTGACTCAATGTTTGTCATTGTTCAGTGGAGCGTGTGTGGTTTACCGGCACATCGAATAGGTGACTGTAACATGTGAGGGCACCATGTAAGTTTGCATGGTTATTCACACCCGCTTTGTGATCCTCGGCATCCCAGTCACAAACAAGAGGGGAATATCGAGATTTAAACATGCCATTGAAAGTTCAATGAATCTCAAAGGATATAGGAGTTTTCATAGATTTAAAACTTAATTTTCTTTTTCGTTCTTCGTGGTGGAAATTAGTGAATCGTCATTCACTTACCTTCAAATATTCTGCAATTAAGGGTTACGGCATCCCTCTCCCGAGTTGTAGAATATTGTGTTGGGTCCTAGCCTTAGTATTTCATTTGGGTAATTTACTAAGGACTCAATCTATCAACTAACTTGAATTCGTTTTCTCCCGTATTGTAGATGTCAAAGTTCGATAACTATGGTCTTCCCAAATCCCGTGGAACAAACATTCCACATGAAGATGATATTCCACGATTTGATCGAGGAACAAGAGATCATACTTCACTTCCTCCTCCTCCTCCAGTTATTCTCCCTAACCCACAAGTTTGAAGGCTTGAAAAGTTCAAGATCACTCAAGCCCTTTTGGCAAGTAAACATAAAGAAGGAAAGTCGGTGTGTGCACACGTCCTAGGGATGAAGTCACACATTGATAGGTTAAGAATGTTGGGATCCATTGTCTGTGAGCAAATGGCTGCTGATTGGGTTCATCAGTCGCTTCCTAACTCATATAGTGAGTTCGTAAGAGAGTACTATATGATGAACCGCGACATGACCCTTATAGATCTGACCTGTATGCTTATTGCTGCTGAATCAGCGATGGTTTGGCGCAATAGAAAAGCAAAGTTGATTGGTGAATCTGCCTTCAAGACCTCTATGGATATAGACAATGGCAACGAAAGACATGCTATGATTGAAAGGTTTGATGATAAGAGAAAGGCAATGTCTAAAGTAGTTCCATGTCATGTTCCAAAAGAGTCAATTTGCTTTTATTGCCAAGAGAAAGGGCATTGGAGACGAAGCTGCCCCATTTACCTAAGAGATCTAAGAGTTGGGAGAGTCGAAATGTATGACTCTAATATAGGTAAAATCCATTGACTAACTCTTTTAAGCTTCTATTCTAGATTCTTAATACATAATGTGATAAGATTACAATTGATGTTTTGTAGAATTGAAGAAAAGAAAGGAAGCTTAAGGGAAGAAGTGAGCAGAATCTAACCGTGAAGGAATGGATTTCGATCGCATTTCTCGAAGATTAGATGAGCTACTACTTAGAGTTAGAATTAGATTGCTAAGAAAGATGTATTAGCATAGTTTTTTCAATGAATTGCATTGTAAGGACACATTTTTTCCGCAATAAAATAAATTTTGATTTTATATATTTATTTATCCTTGCAATGGCGTATATGAAAAATTGATGTTTGGATGTTCCTATTATTAGCAATAATGGATTTGATTCTTAGTTATGGAAATGTCGAAAATTTACCAAATAGGGAGAGTCTCTCATCGCCCAAGTTTCAATTGGACAGAAACTTGGAATCATGCAACTTGGTTGCACGATGAATGAGAAATTTCATATTTTGGAAATTAGACTAATTCATTGACAAAGTGTCAAGTGAAGGACTAGGAGATCGAGTACACAAAGTTGCATGTTGATCAAGTTCACCATAAGAGTAACAAAGATATTCGTCATGATTTACTAAAGGTTTAGTAAATATGATTATACTTACAAGATTAAGTGTAATTCTGGATTGATTGAAAAAATTTAAATCAATAGCAGAACGAATAAGAAGAATCAAGTAGGCAGAAAGATAAAAGTTTCTCCATTCTAAGAAGAAGGGAGAGTACCTTTTATGCTTTATGATAGGTCTTAATGATTAAGAACCATATCTCAATTGATCCTCTAAGTGAGTCTTAGTGCAATTGTATGTTTGAGAAGAGGAATCAAGGATTGAAGAAATGGTTAAATCAATAAGTCAATCATACTTCGTTCCAAAACAAGTCTTAAAGTTAAGATTGTAACATTGAGTGATAAGTATTAAATGTTTATAACATTCATCAAATGTGGAAAGTTGTGATGTCTTGGATAAGACAAAGACCAAATAGGACCAAATTTATGAAGTGTTTTGATAAAAGCTACACTAACTCTTGAATATTTGTTTGTCAAGAAATGGTTATTGACAAGAGAATCTTATATGTCAAGGAGTCAGTGGGAGTCTTAATGGTCTTGAAAGGTTTCAAGAACAAATCAAATAAACCTTATCGATCATCACTAGCACACGAGTTGAGGTTTACAACCTATCGTGTCGACATTATTTTGTTTCTGTGCCAATCCAATCGAGTTAATTATGCATGTGAGTCCTATGAGTTCTCATTTGAATGCATTAGAGGAAAGCACCTTAATCAATGAAAGGTACATTGATAGGAAAGGGTGAGCTGCTTAACTACTTGGAAGACATGGTGGGCAGCTGTGCTACCATAAGGCAAGAAATCAAGATTAAGAAAGTTCGGTCCATATGAGTTTGAATTTGTCGTAAACTTTGGTTTTAAAAAATTCACATGGATAGGAACACATACACTGTTTAAATCTAAGTGTCATAAGATTTCCTCCTTCATGAAAATGATTGTGAGGAAATGCTTTCACTAAGAAAGATTTTAAGAAGATAGTGATTGTAAAATTGCATTCTCGAATTCAATTATGGTTACGGTATCCCTTTCCATGATTTGAATTGTGAGGTTTGGCAATTAGTCTTAAATGTTTAGACACACATATGAACTATCTAAGGCAAAGGTGTATAAGTTTAAGAGGCCTTGATACAAGATTATCAAAGCATTAAGTATTAGAAACATGGACTTAAGAAATTCAATAGGTATTGTTATTCTGAAAGTTAAAGATGTTTATGAATACATGCCGAAGCTAGTGGGAGCATAAGTGTTATGTTTTATAATAATCATCATGATAGTGGGAGCATAAAAGTTATGATTTTATGATTATTAAGGCACGTATTGCAAGTCGGCAATATTAATTATAGAAAACAAGAGTTATACCTTGCAAAGTAGTAAGGGTTATAAAGTTGTTTTGCTATAATTAAGGGAGAGAATATTATGCTTCATTTCAAATCTAAAGGCTTAGGTTGTGGAATGTTAATAAATTTAGTCAAAGGTACATAGTGTGTTCTTAAAATTTCGATTATGATTACTGCAACGTTCATGAGTGCTTATGAATGTTATTTGAGCATTGGATTAAACCCACACTCACTTGGATCACTCCATGGATTGTATCACGAGTGATTGGTGAGACGATAACATCTTATATTCTTGAAACCGAGATGTGTGAGTTGTATCTTGCAAATCGGTTGCACATTGATAATATGTAAACGCACTAGTAACTTGGTGTTATAAAACATATTGTTGTGTGTGATTTGGTTAGTGAGTGCAAGCAAGCATTGTATCAACGTTTATCCGTTCCTTTTATCCAAAGCAGGATAAAAGCGATATCTTTGGGCCCCTCGATGATTTAGTGATGACAAACGTAAATGCTCGGCCGGGCTAGGGCTAATTTGATTTGTTCAATTAGTCAGTCGTCATAAATCGGGAATCGAGATATAGTACAAAGAGAATGATTTGAAATCATATCTCATATGATATCAAGAATGGAGGAATATATGATCCCTTATCTAAGGACACGCGTATCTGATAGGATCAGAGTTGACAGCGGCTTTGGAAAGCTACGATTGCAGATCAGGATCTGAAGTCATACGCATAATAGTTATTAGACTTATCCAAGTGGGAGACTGTTGGATTAGTGTCTAAGTCCATAACTATTTTGGTATGTACTTGACCCGATGGTGCATGGTCCTTTTGGGTTGCCTTCACCAAAGCAACTTGATAGTATGAATTATGGAGAGAAAGGATTAAATATGATTTATTAATATATTATGGGAATAATATATTAAAGGAGAAATCATATTGTTTAATTAATATTAGTCAAGAATTAATTGGTAATTAGTTTTGTGACTAAAAGAGATTAATTAAACTTAAGGGACCGGAATTGTAATTATAAGATAATTGCAATTTGGCCATGGATTGTCTTGAATCAAGAGGTGGACGAATTCTAATGGGAAACCCATAAGGAAATCGTCCAAGGGCTTGATTAAAGGAGTCCATGGGTTGCTTAGGGCTTAAGCAACCAAATTAGGGTTTCCTTGTTAGATAACCCTAATTGCCTCACTATATATAGATCCATTAAGGACCAAAAACGTGGACAAGCTTCTTGCTAGGGTTTCACACGGGTTTTGGCAGCCTCCATCCTCTCTCCTCTTCATCCTCTTGCTTATGGTGTTTGTGAACCATTAGAGGAGTGACACTTGTGACTCTAAGCCTTCCAAAGTCAATACAAGGAGATTTGGGATTGTTATTGCTACATAACAATCAAGGTAACATCTTAAACCTATTCTCATGTTAATATGATTACTTGAATGTTCGAATTTGGGTTTATAGTCTTGGATAACTTGCATGTACAATAGAGAACCCTAGATCCAAGCATTAGGGTTTGTATGAGCACATAGGATGTTCTTAGGACCAAAACCTATCAATAGCAACCCTAGCTGTTGTTGTGAAGATCTAAGGCTTTTTTAGTGATTCTTGTGAGTTTTCGTCCCAAGGAAGAAGGAAGAGCATAGAAGGATCAAGAGGGGACTGAAGGATTCGAGTTTGGTTTATCAATTGCAGTCTTTGGAAGGTATAAAGTCTGAACCTTGCTCATTCTTTTGTTAGATCCCTCTTTGGAGTGATTTAGGGCTTTTATAAGCCATTTTTGGTGGCCAACCATGTTTGCAAACATGGTTGGGGGTTTGAGTTTCTGTATCATGTCATTTTATGAGCCACAAGTAAGATCTAGGTTGCTTTTTGCACCAAGGAAGGCCCCATGCAACAAAAGAACCATTCTAAAGCCTTTTTAAGCTCTAATGTCCTATGTTTGCACGTAAAGTTTGTAACTTTATGTGCTAGATCGAGTTTAGGGGCCTGGTCTATCATTTGGTTAAGTGTTGTACATCAAAAATCGAAGTTCTTAGTAAGGAATGTGATAGACTTGGCGAGTCCATTCCTGGACTTGGCGAGTCCAAGGATTTTGGTCCCATATCAGTGAGGGTCGTAAGGACCAGTTAAGTGTGGAAGGGTTTTTAGGAGTCTCGGGGAGTGACCCAACGTTCTGGACTAAGCAAAGTGTTCTGGGAATTCATGGTACTCGGCGAGTCCAAGACAATTTTCATGGAACTCGGCGAGTTGTTCATCAACTCGGCGAGTCGAGGACAGATAGTGTTCATAGGATGAAGAGTAACTCGACGAGTTGTTCATACAACTCGGCGAGTCAGGTCAGGACATGAGTATCAGTTGATGATGAACTCGACGAGTTGTTCATAAAACTCGACGAGTCAGATGTGGATTCAGTCGGTGTTCATTTAGAAGGAAAACTCATCGAGTCATCGCCTAACTCGATGAGTAGAGACGGGTATGAGGTCTGATGGAAGGATAGAGACTCGGCGAGTTGACGAGTCAACTCGGCGAGTCAGGTTAACTGGAAGTTGACTTTGACGTTTACTTTGACTTGGTCAAGGGGTAAAATGGTCATTTTACCCTAAGGGTAGATGTCAGTTTCTGACTAAGTGTTTTATGGGAATTTTAGCCGGAAGACTTCCGGAGCAGCCGCGGCAGCAGTCAGAGGATTCCCGCACAGTTCAGCAGATACGAGGTGAGTTGCCTTCCAGTAGGGGTGGGTCTAAGGCCACAATGCCGGCCCACCATTGAGGAGTATTTAGAAGATAATTGTCTTTGTGATAATTTATCTTGGTTTTGTATGCATTTGGTTATGTGTTATATCTGTATGATATGTTGCATGATAGGGATAGTTTCCGTGATAGTGGTCCGTAGGACCAAGGGGTAGGTCAGTACCCAGATATGTCTGAATGTGTGCTTATATCTGCTGTTGTATGCTAGTGGTAGGGGGTGGAATAGTCCCTAGTTACCGGTTGAAAGATACCGATGTCGATTGCCGATTGAAAGATACCGATGACGATTACCGGTTGAAAGATACCGATGATGATTACCGGTTGAAAGATACCGATGGTATTGTATGGTATGTGGTATGATGGGGAACTCACTAATCTTTGTGCTTATGGTTTTAGTTTTTGGTTTCAGGTACCTCTTCGTCTAAGGGGAAGGAGCCGGCGGCGTAGCATGGCATCACACACACATATGATTTTTCCGCATGGTGTTTTCTGGGATTGTGGGTTTCGAATATGATACTTGGTTTTGAGATGTCATGTTTATACAATACTTTCTAATAAATGTTTTATGAATTAATTAATCAAAAAATGAAATTTTTAGGCTTGAATTTTGGGATGTTACAGTCTCAGCTCCGGAAGCGTGTCACTGATGAGACTGCTGTTACATCCTTGGACGACATTCAGGTGGATGAGAGCCTGGACTACATTGAGAGGCCCATTGCAGTTTTGGATAGGAAAACTAAGGTCCTTCATAACAAGGAAGTGAAGCTAGTGAAGGTGCAATGACAGCACCGAAGAGACTATGAATCGACATAGGAGTCGGAAGATGAGATGCGAGACCACTACCCGAATTTGTTTGTATCAACAGACTTTGAGGACGAAGTCGAGTTCAAGTGGGGGAGATTTGTAACGCTTAATCTAGGTATCATTTATTTATGTAAAAGTTTAGGGTTTTGGACTGGGACTCGACGAGTTGGGGGACTCCAACTTGTCGAGTAGGAATCATTTTGGACACGAGATGAAGGGTATACTCGACCAGTTGGAAGGCCCAACTCGACGTGTAGGCACTGGAAAGGAAAACCCTAATTTTCTAGGTTTTGCACCCTATATAAAGAACTTATGTTTCATTTGTGGCCTCCCTCATCGTCTTTACAACCCAGAGAAACCCTAGTTCGAGCTTTACACCTTCTTGAGTTTGTGTGAGAGCCTTGGAGACTGATTTTGATGTGATTGTGAAGGAATTTGGAGCTTGAAGAGGTTAGAGCAAAGGGAGAGGCAGTAGATCCGACATCTACTTTGTGTTAGCAAACATTTGGAGGTAAAAAGTCTTTAGCTTGGCTTTCCATTTCTTAGATCTTCCCTTAAACTTTTCTATTTAACATTTTGTTATAATTAATCTGTTTAGTACACGGGTCTGACAACTAAACATATAATTTTATTTATTTATTTTTCGCATGTTTTTTTCTCATAATTTTCATTTATTTCATATTTCAAATTTAAATAAACTGCTCATTTAATCATTTATATTCATTTAATCATTTATATTTAATATTTTTTGTAATCAACCCGTATAATATATGGATGTAACTACTAGTTAATAACAAATCACTACCTTTTTTATATTTTACTCATAAAGGTTTTATTAACCAACTGTTTTAGTTTAGGTTCGACCATTTGCTTGGAACAACATATGAAATTACGATTTTTTTTATTTGTTATTATGTTTTTTAATTGTTCATATATACCCTTTTTGCATAAATGCCCAACCGAACCTTCGCTTTCCGAACCTCGGCTTGAGGTCCCGTCATACTCGAGCTTTTTACGATGGTCACACTTTCTTCTCCCTCATAAAAGTACTTTGTCAGGTCAATTGTTGTGTTATGGTCCATATTAAACATTAAAACTGAATCTTCAGGAAACTTCGTT
The DNA here is from genome assembly GCF_051521515.1 of Lactuca serriola. Taxonomy (NCBI): domain Eukaryota; kingdom Viridiplantae; phylum Streptophyta; class Magnoliopsida; order Asterales; family Asteraceae; genus Lactuca; species Lactuca serriola. The sequence continues at coordinate 14,707,984 of NC_136416.1, forward strand.
GGATTTTCATCCGTTTTGCGGAGTTTATCTTGTTCTTGATCGGACAGTGTGCGTTGAATTGTATGCAATTGTAATAATCGACTGAAGTTTAACTTTACTGCAACTGCGTTTTTTCTGAATTTCGGGAAAACAACTCAAAATTGATTGAAGATAAAAGTTGCATATTGAAATTCGGTAAGATTTGACATTTTTTAGTAGCAGAGAGTACGCGACTTCGTAACCTTTGGTTTACAGTTTGAGTATTAGGAAAGTAGAAATTAGTTTTCATTGAATTTAGCTTAATTGAGGATCGTGGTTCGTGACTTCGTTCGGTTTGCAATGCAGGATTTGTTCTACCGGACTACTGGTATGCTACGAGGCGGTTTGATGAGAAAATATGGAATTACTTGCAGTAAAGTTTATTTGTTATTTGATTTTAATGAATTAACGCGAATTATTTTTAATGATATTATAGAGATTATCGTGGAGAAGAATCTCGACTCACCGTTATAATTGGGTGTTCTGAACCAATCATGTCGCAGAATTGGGAAGCTGATAAGATGTATGCAATGCTTAATCTTTGACTTCGTGTTTACGTATTGTTTGCTGTTACTTATTACCAGTTTTAGTTATTCAATCATATGAACGGGTTTAGTTGATCAAGATAGTAAGGGCGTGCTTGGTTCATGGATTCCAATGGAATCTGAAGGAATCGGAAAGAGAAATTCCATTAACAGATATCAATTTTTCAGTATGTGATAATCTGAGATGATTTAACTTCTATCAAATTCCTTTTTGCTAGGCTGGATGTTTACATCCATGACTATTTGTTAAAACGGAAGATGCACACATCCGCAAAAGCTTTCATGACAGAAGGGAAGGTTGCTACAGATCCTGTAGGTATGTTGTTGAGTTGTTCTTATGTGTACAATCTGGGTATCCTTTATAGATCTCCATTATGCTAAGGCTTTTGATGATCCACTGATTGGTTTATTTATATTTTTTATATTGATTATTGGAGCTTCAAACGATAATAGAAACATAGAATGATTTAAAAGAATCATTCTTATGCATGCAACACACCAACAGATATATATACAGGTTATACACATGATGCACGCAATGTGAAATTGAGTCTGTTTGAGTTTTCAAATTTCAGCTATTGATGCTCCTGGTGGATTTCTTTTGGAATGGTGGTCTGTCTTCTGGGATATATTTATTGCAAGGACAAATGAGAAACATTCTGAGGCTGCTGCATCATATATAGAGGTCTCTTCTCTCTGACTTTTCTTGTTCTTATACTAGACATTTTCACTGGTGAAAAACTGGTTTCACTTTTCTTTTCCCATACTTTATCTTCTTTTTCTCTTATTCTAAAAAAAAAGAATTTCAGACACAACAACTGAAAGCAAAGAGCATCAACAACAACTGCATCTGATGCAACAAAGAAATGTTCACTTACAAAGAAGGGATCCTAATCATCCTCCACTTGGTGGCTCTGTAAATGCTATGAATATGAATGGTGATGGGATGATGGGAAAGCCATCAGCTAGTAGTAGTACACTTGGTGTGAAGTTGCAAGAGGAACCCATGAAGCATTCTTATTCTATGGTTTCAGAAACATCTCCAGCTCTTCTTGATTCCAACAAGATGACCCTTATGAAATCAGCCACAAATCAGCAAGGGTAAATCAGTATTTTCATCAATAAAGATGCTCCTTTTTTTTCTTTCTCCATAGATTGGTTGGGTCTTTATGTTCTATTTTTACGTTGATTCAGCCTGTTGGTACCAGACAATTCTCCAAATGTATCTTCAACTTTGCAGCAAATTCAAGGGAGACCTCAGTTGAATACAATATATTTCCAACACTCTATAAATATATGTTTTTTCTTATTCTCTCTGTTCCATGTTTGGCTCATGAGCTTCTACAAATCCTAGGAAATCAAACAAGAAGTTAACTTGGGTAATACACAGAAATCCTTGCCTACGGATCCTTCATCAATTTATGGACATGCAATTTTTCAGTCAAAGTCTGGTCTGGCTAGTGTGGGTAAGACATATTTCTTTAATTTTACTTGTTTATTTTGGGTGGATTTTGATTTTATGATCCATTTCCATCCATTCAGGATTGAATCAAGGTGTTCCAGGTCTTCCATTAAAGGGTTGGCCTCTAACTGTAAGTTATCATGGTTTTATCTTTCTTGCATCTTATGTTGTTATTTAGTTTGAACTTTGAAAGGGTAAATCTGACAGTTGGTATCAACATGGTTTTCAGGGAATTGACAGTTTACGCCCCAATATGGGTTTGCAAGTACAAAAACCCAATATGCAAAACCAAAATCAGTTTTATTTGGCATCACAACAGCAACAGGCCTTAGGAGCTTCACCAAATTATGGGTCTGTTGGATTACCTAGAGGCAGTCAAAGTATGAAAGATGGTCAACCCACAAGAAATGATGGATCCGTAGGCTCCCCGGGTCAAATGAATTCACCCAAGGTTATGATTTTTCTTTTATGATCCAAATTATGCACAACCACTAATAAACATGCATCAATTAACAATATTTTGGTTGCATTATTGCCTTGATGTTGACGTCAAGTAAAATATTATATAACATATGTAGATGCCTCAAATGCAACAATCTACTTCCCAACAACATGACCAGTTGCAGCAACAAGTTGTGATTTTGTAGATGATCCCCTATTAATTACACAATCCATTAAATATGAAAATATAAATTCAAACCACTGATTGGTTTGGTTTTTTGATACTTAGATAAATTGTAAAGCATAAGAAAATTCATTAATAACTGAACTTAGACTAAATGTGCTATAATTTAGGATAATTGAACGTAAATAAGTGGATTTTTTTTAAAAAATTAATTATCTTATTTAAATACCTAAATATAAGAGTAAATTACAAAAATGGTCCCTGTAGTATAATGGGAATTACAAGTTCATTCCAACTTTTGATTTCCTTACATGGGCAATGATCATGGTTTTAGTTTGTTGCAAGTTTAGTCCTTATGACTAACACTGTTAATAAAAGACCATAAAAATGCGTGTAAAAAGACATTTTTACTCCACTTTTTTTTGTCAGTTTTTTTTTTTAAATGTTCGTCAACAACATGGTGAAACCAGAAAAGTAACCAACGTTGAATTGGTTTTGATCCAGTCATCCATAAAAATGCAAATTAATTTACTAGTTATTTTATTTCCACTATGCCTTAGGGACCATTTTTGTAATTTACTCCAAATATAATATAATTTAGAAAAATTAAATGCGAAGTAAATCAAAAACCTATACTTTAAAAGATGATTAGAAGAAAAATAAAATATATTATAATTAAGAAAATAGTTTAATACAAACTTATGAGCAAATTACAACTTTGGTCCATGTGGTATATTAATTTTCCAGGTTTGGTAAAATGGTCATTTTGAAAAAAAATTAACGACTCATGGTCCAAAACCGCAACAAAATAGGACTTTGGTGACAACTTTGGGACAAAATCAAAAGTCGGACCAAACCTGCGATTATCAGTAAAGCAAAGGGACCAAATTTGTAATAAAAGTCTTTGTTTTTATGTATTATTGATGAATTTTGGGAGGGTTGAAACTTTTTAGCAGAGTAACAGAAAAAGAAAGCAACAACATTCTTCTTCAGCTGGGCCAGCCAATAGTAGTGGCACAGGGAATACACCAAGCTCCCCAGCATCAACTCACACACCAGGGTCTGGAACCGCTGATGGAATGACAACAACAGCTACAAGCCTCCACCATCTACCCAAAACCATCATCATGTATCCTTCTTCTGATCAGGGAACAGCTGCCCTTGCCTCCTCAACAAATCAGCTTGTAAGTTTTTTTTAAATAATATTATATATGCAATTGGGTGGGAATCAAGTTTTGTTTCATATTGCAGGATGACATTGATCATTTTGGAGATGTTTCCCTGGATGATAACGTGGAATCCTTTCTGCAACATGAAGGAGGAGGAGATGGAAGACAAGTTTATGGTGCAATGACGCAACACAAGACAGAGTCTTCTTCCTCTAAGGGTTTGTTGTTTATTTAGTCATAATATCACTCCAGACCCGTTTGTTTGTTTGTTTTTGTGGAAAATTCAAATAAAATTATAATCAACAGGTTTTTCCTTTGGGGAAGTTGGTTGTATACGGACAAGAAAGAAGGTCTTGTGCTATCATTTTTCTTCAGATGGGAAGTTGCTAGCTAGTGCTGGCCATGACAAGAAGGTATACTGCTTCTTAATTGGCTATATAATTAGGTTTGTTTTTTTTTTCTTGTAAAAATCAAACATAAAGTGAAGTTTAATTACTATATTCAGGCAGTTCTATGGAACATGGATACCCTGTACACCTACAAACGGAGACCACCCCTGAAGAACATCAGTTCTTAATTACTGATATTCGTTTCAGACCAAATTCCACCTAGTTTGGAACCACTTCCCTCGATCAATCTGTACGAATATGGGATGCAGCTAATGTAACCTTTCTTTCTTTCTTTCTTTCCTTCCTTCCTTCATGTTTTTACATTATTTCAAGTTAATTTTTGTTTTGCTAATCTCGTTTTCAGCCAAGCTATTGTCTACATGCACACACTGGACATACCTCACATGTTATGTCACTAGATTTTCATCCGAAGAAGACGGATCTCTTTTGCTTCTGTGATAGCAACAATGAAATTCAATACTGGAATATGAACCCATTCCAATGCACTTGCGTTTCCAAGGTTGGTACGGAATATTCATTCTGGTTGATTTTCTTATTATATACTACTAGTATAATATAGCTAACCACCATTAATTCTATCTTATGGGTGTAGCAGGGTGGTAGTGCACAAGTGCGATTCCAACCCGGAAGTGGACAATTACTGGCATCTGCATCAGATAAAGTCGTGTCCATTTTTGATGTTGAAACCGATAGACAAACGCATTCCTTGCAGGTATATATTATATATGTGAGTTTTATAATTTATCGAGTTTGAGTTTATGTTAAATTTGAATACAATTAATGTTGGGAATTGTAAACTACTTGTGCTGGGACATGAATGGAGAGTATTTGGCTTCTGTAAGTGATGAGATTGTGAGAGTGTGGTCTGTGGCCTCTGGGGAATGTATTCATGAGCTCACTTCCAATGAAAACCAATTCTATTCCTGTGTCTTCCATCCAAGTTATTCCGCTCTTTTGGTTGTTGGTGGAATGCGGGTAAGTGATATTTCATTTTCATATACTCTATTGAACTTAAATGCTTTGTTTTCTACTTTTGTTGGATGGAAAGGTAATAGAATGAGTCATGATATGTTTAATTTGGTTGGTGTATAATAATATTTGATTCTTTTACATTATATGTAAATACAAGCTGGTATGGTTTTAAATAATATTATTCTATGTATAATTTAAATATGACTATGAAATTTATATTATAGAAAACTAAAAAGTTTAACATACTAAATAAAAGCTAGCTTGTTATTATCCAAATAAGATTAAGTTAAAAATATTTGTGGAAATTAAAAATGTATATTATTTAAAATCATGAAATCTTTAGAAAAAAATTTGTCTCATTATTTTTTTTTTTTTGGATAATAATAGGTTGTGTTAAAACTTTCATTCCATTACCTACTGGAATGAAAAAAGTATCCCTGTCTAAACAATGAAAATTAATAAAATAGAAGATATCCATTTCTTCAAGATTGGTCTATTAGATCCTATTAAGCAAAATAAACAATTTTTTTGTTTTCATTCCAATAGAATGCTTTCTTCCATTTTGTCACACTAAAGACCGCCTAATGGTCTATTTTGTTGAATGACGAAGCAATGTCCGTTACATTCCATGAACATGCTTGGTTGTTCTATAGTAATTGAATGATTTTTCTTATGAATTTGTTAAATATAATATAATACAAGAATAGTTTTAACATTATTCTATATATTATTTAATTTTAATTGTAGAATTTATTAATCACAAAAGTTAAAGACCTAACCATAATTAAATCTCATCAGAGCCCAAATAAGATTATAACAAACTTTTGTTTTAGAAAATATGATTATAACTAACTAATATCATTAAATTCTTAAAAAAATATTTGTCATTAATTTAAAATAAAAATAAAAATAGGTTATATTACAACTTTCAATCTACTCCATGATGATATGAAAAAATACTCATGCCCAAAGAATGAAAATTAGCTAAGAATAATGAATCAATTCCATTAGCCAAATTCATTCCAATAAAATGAACCATTTCATTCCTTCATACCAAACATTAACTAACTATCTTACACTTGTTTAATTATGGTACACTTTTGAGCTCATATCAAACCTTTAGATTTTTTTTGAATATATATATATATATATATATATATATATATATATATATATATTGCAGTCTTTGGAGTTGTGGAACATGGCTAAAAACAAGAGCTTGACGGTTCCAGCTCACGACAACATAATCGCTGCTTTGGCACAGTCCCCTGTTATAGGATGGTTGCTTCCGCAAGCCATGACGGTTTTGTTAAGTTATGGAAATAACCCTATATATATATATATATATATATATATGTGTGTGTGTGTGTGTGTGTGTAAAGTGAATATACCTAACAACCTTATATAAGCTTAGGTACTTAACCACATCATAATACGTAATTTTGTATCACATTTGCATTGTAATCACCAAAGTTCTTAAAATTCAACCTCATAACTTGATTGCTTCCAAAATCTTTGGGCTTTCACCATTATCTTCCTTCAAATGACGTCTTTCTATCGGAGACCCCCTGGTGGGCTTCATATACTACCGTTACAAATCAAATAGTGCAGGAGGAATATAATGGTGAATGTTTGAAAATTTTGGAAGTAAATCAAGTTAAGGGTTGAAGTTTAAGAACCTTAGATGATTGCAATTGAAATATAATGCAAAATAATGTAGTATAATGTGGTTAGGTACCTAAGCTTATATAAGGTTGTTAGGTATATTCACTTTACCCTATATATATATATATATATATATATATATATATATATATATATATATATATATATATATATATATAGTTATAATGTTGTATGAATGTGGCTGATATTTGCCACTTCAAAATATATGGTTTCGGTTAAAGTTACAGGGTAGGAGTAGATTGTTTGTCCTTGAGTCAAATGCACCGAATTGTCTCCTAATAAGATGATACAATTTCATGTACTTTTTTTTTCTTGGGTAGTGATGACAATGAGATGGATATGGGATATGTATTGGTGATCACAGTCCTATATCCGATTATATAAAAAAAACCGCTCCGTTAAGTTCCCGGTTAGTAAATGGACATCAAGTTGCGGGTATACCCGTAGGTATTGGGTATCCCAGTTTATAATCTCAATAAGTTAAAATTTAACCGTTGGAATTTCTATTTTCTAAAGCTCCATCACAAACTTATCGAAAAAATAACTTGAAGTTTTGAATGATTCTAATTTTTAGCAAAATCAACGAATCTTACATGTAGCAAATGGTGTATAAATAGAATCAATCATAACATAAGTAGTACAACAATGTTATCAATCTCCATTCCTCTTTTCTATTGATGTCACATTATCATCAATTCATTATTTTATCAAGTTAAGTACTTGCCAAGCGAATGAGGCGGTTGCTTCTTGGTTCTTGCTTGAATGTTGGTGTTGTGGTTTTGTAGGATATCAGTTTAACAATGCAGTCAGTAACCATTTGGCCTACCTTCCAACACCTAAAACATGGATCACCGAAGGTATCATAGGTGTTTTAGAAGATACATTAGGCTCGTTAGTTGACTTAGTTCGAACTAACTTGCTCTCCATCAAACCTCCTCTTGTTTGCTTATCTTATATGTTTTTCTTTAGCCTTTAGTTTGAAAAAACATGGAAACATGGGCATCAAGGCTTTCCTCATCTTTACTCACTTCTCTTCTTCATAAGTGACTTGCCACTTTAATCATCTGTTTCATCAGAATTCATCTTTCTTTTGGACAAAAATACAAATGCAGCTTATGAAGTTCTAGAAGTGTCGTTGAATTCTTTCATGGACATATTAATTTGGTTCTTAGTTTTTCCATGGTTCAAAAAAGTACCATATAAATTTTAGATGTTCATATCCTTCATTTTGTCACCATTTTCAACACAATAATGATCTCTTTCCAATGAACCGAAGATACCTGTGAAGTAATATATATATATATATATATATATATATATATATATATATATATATATCTTTCATTATGTCTAACCTTTCATATCATTAACCAAACACACTAAAACCCTGTAAAAGGTTTGAGTGATTGATTTACTCTTCAATGTAAAGAAGAATGCATAGTCTCGAGTAGGGATGGGAGTGGGTCCAAACCCGGACCCGGAAAACCCAACAACCGGTTAACGAGATTTTGTACGAGAGGTATATAGGAACCGGTTCCGGTTCGGTTCCAGGTAAAGTGGGTCAAGAACCGGAAAACCCGGAACATTAAAGTGGGTCGGGTGGAACCGGATAAAGTGGGTCTAGAACCGGAAAACCCGGGAAATCTGGAATTTTTTTGTAATTACTTAGTGGTTGAACTTCGAAAATTTTCAACATTGATATCCCAATTTCGGGGGACTGTAAGTTATTGAATATTAAACCAAAAATGACAAAATTATAGTTTAAAATCATATACAAACTCTAAACTACACGTTGCAAAAAATCTCATGATAATCCAACTTCAAATGAATTAGATATGCATTTTTAAAATTTCACAAAATATAAAAATAAAAATTCACAGCATTGATATCCCAACTTTGGGGGACTATAAGTCAATGAATATGAAACCAAAAATGACAAAATTATAGTCTAAGATCATGTATAAACTCTAAACTACACGTTGCAAAAAAAAAAACCTCATGATAATGATATAGGCATATTTAATCATAAAATTTATGCATTATTTTAATACTTTATGTTGATTTTATCTTAAATATTAAACAAAAGGTACTTAATTAGTTTAAAATCTCATTTTAGCAACAAAGACATGCTCGGAAGGAAAACGAAGCAGAATTGGTGATTGGAAGCTTGGATCTTGGATTTTGAAGAAAGAAGGTTGTTGTTATACATCATGACCCCTTGTAAGTGTTTTGACCATATCTCATGACTCATAACTCCGATTGATGAGACTCAAAAACTAGACACAATTTCGGACGACTTTTGTGTTTTGAGAAAATGTTGATTCCAAACGAAATCGATGAGTTTGGGTCCTCCAACTCGACGAGTTGAGATGAAAGTTCCCGATAAATTAGTGCCTTGTCGTACACGTGTATTAAGTAAAAAACTCGACGAGTTGAGCCTATTTTTAGAATCTATTTAAAGAACGTTTTCATTCGAAACCCTAACTTTTGATGGAGACTTTTAGCGACTTTTGGAGGCCAAAGAGGTTCTTAGAAGCTGTGGTTTTCGAAATTCAACTAGAGGCTTGGAATTGAAGAGATTTAAAGGCAAAATCATTAGTAATTTACTTAATTCTCTTGTTTACATTATGTCTACATTAATGAATTTCGTTTTTATGATGTTATTTGCTGAAGTTATGGGCTAAAACTCCATACTTTTGTTTAGACTAGATGATCTTATGAATATGGTTTGATTAAGTTGCTTGGATTATATTGATTTGGTTATTTATCTTGTTAAGCCTGTTAAAAGATCCTTATGTGTTAATGATAATTATTTTCTGTTAATAACTAAGTTAATTGAACATTATGAACATCTTCTTAATTGCTTGAATTTTATAGTTTTGTGAAAACAAGATTATATGCCTAGTATTAGTGAACATGAACCTAAGGTTAACTAGAAAATAAGTAAGTTAATGTGTGAGCATGTGCAATGACCAACCACATATGAGTTAATTGAATCAACCAATTTAGTTAACTAATAATACAAGTCTTATTTGATTCGAACTGAACATTAGGAACCCTGTTAGTTTAATCAATTGGCCACTGTTTGAATTAACTTGTTTGCTAAAGGATTAGTAATAGTGAACATGAACCTAATCATATTAGCAATCGGTAACCATTGATATATTAATCCATTGCACTTGCCATGAAATCAACCATAGGAATAAGTGAATCGAATCTAAACAGAAGTCTCTTTTATCTTATTGAATCTAGTTGTATTTTGCTTATCTTTTAGTTGTTATTTTGCAAAACTAGAGAAAACCCCCTTTTAATAATTGTTTCATTTAGATAATATCAATAATTATTTACCGTTCTCTGAGTTCGATACCCTACTTGCCTAAACTATACTGCTAATCGATAGGTACACTGTCTTTCGTGTGTTTGTCTTTGTGTTTAATTTAGTAGGATTAAAACTAGTACAATCAACACGTATCAAGCTTTTGGCGCCGTTGCTGAGGAACAGTTTGAAATAATTAATATTAATTGCTAGTGTTATCGATCCTTTGTTTTAGATTTATCTCATATAAAGTTACGAGTTTTTTGTTTTAAGTTTTATTATTATGTACTTTCCAAATATCGATGCTCTTGATGCTTTTCTTGAGGAAATAGTAAAGGAATTTGAGCAAGAAGATGAGAAGTATGACTCATATGATGATTTGAAGAAATTTAGAAGATGGTTAGATAACATCTTGCCTAATAAACAAGAGCAATCCGAGTCACAAGAGCTAAAGTTACAAGATGAAGAATTTAATCCAGAAATAGATTTGGAGGAGCTGGAAAGGTTGCTGGCAGAAGGGTCAGACGAAGAACAAGAACAATCTGAGTTGAGGGAACCAAGTCGTGGTTTGACCATTACCACGGCGTGGCCCCCTGTTTTCCGGTTTGTGTTTCAATCCATTGAACTCATATAAGTTCAAGGCATTGGAGGCCTTAGTTTTCAAATATGGTGGGAAGAGTTTAGACTGTAACTGTTATTGGATAAATAACCATCAATCCATGTTTACACAATCATTCTATTTTCTTGGTCAATTGGATAACAACCTTGAACTGATATAGAGTCTTTAAATAGTTTCACTTAAGGACCTTGAGCACCAAGTCCTTAAATTGTCAATTACTCTGATCTTCTTTGAAATATGTAAATTTTTAGAGAAATTAAACAAGCAACATTAGAAGGTTTCGAACTCGTGGGTAATTATGACTTCAACTACATATAAGCACACATAAATTTAGTGTAATAATTTATATTTCATAGTTAATACATAATCATTTTCAACATAATATAATTTTTATTACATAATTTAACCTGCACATTACAATGTATGGATGGATGTTTGCCTAGTATTTTCAACTTTTAGATCACACTTACCTGGCATTACATTCGAATTAAAGTTAAGCATTCTTATAGAACTCCATGATCCAAAATGTCGAAACTCTACACACAATTTTCAAAGAAGTGAATCCCGCCTTTTTCGCTAAAGAATTATATTCTTTTAACGTCCGCTCTTTTCCACCGGGATTAGCAATCATCATTATCATATCACTACTGATGACAGTCTTAGAAACATCAATGTTGGTAGCATGATCACGTGGTTGATTTTCAAGGTCGGGGATGATCGTTTCCACCGCCACGACCTTACCAAACTCTGGCAATGCCGCCCAACAGTTTTTTAGAACAGTGATGCATTCGTTGTCGCCCCAATCATGAAGTATCCACTAAAAAATGTTCATACATTACGGTTATCTAATAGCTAGAAATATTATCATTAATTTTAACGAAGGTTTATTTAAAAAAAGTTGATGCATGTATGATGTATCATAGTATCAACCTTCATGAATATTACATCTCCTATAGGAACACTTTCGAACATATCTCCTCCAACATGATCCACACCTATCCATAATATATGACGAGAAACCATGTCAATAAAGTTGTATAATTAAAATGTATATATGTATATGTATGAAAATTGATACCCGGTGATGAATGTGCATCCTTGATGACATGGGGTAGATCAAAGTTGATGCCCTTAATAGTAGGGTACTTTGAGACAATGATGTTAAGGTTAGCACCTAAACCACCACCCACATCAACTAATTGTTTTACGCCTTCAAATCCTTTATACTTTCCAAGAAACATCTTCATTACTATTGTTGTGTTGTCATACATGCACTTGTTGAACACTTGATTGAATCTGTTGTCTTTTGCAGGGTACTCAAAAGCATGAACTCCATGGGCCTTATTAAATGGGATGCCTCCATTGGCGACTGCATCTTTTAGGTAATACCTGACCCAAAACAAATTATTTATATATCTATGAAGACAAACCTCATAGACTTAGTTATATATCATGAAGTTATAAGTCATGTTATGATTACTTGAACAAGTCTAGATGGATTTGTTTGCATGTGTTGAAGAAAATATCATTGAAAGCAGAATAAAGGTTAACAGTGTTTCCGTTTTGATTCTTGAAATTAATTTGGTGATTTATGTTATGAGCACTCCCTTCCGGAATAGGCACAACGAATGATTCGTGATGAAGAGGTGAAAACTCATCATATTTGTGAACATCACCCCGGTGCAATGTGGTGGATTGTGGTATTGAAGAACGTGATCACCACCACAACCACAGTTGACCACAACCAATTACTCTCTCTCTCTCTCTCTCTCTCACACACACAACCTTTATTTGATTAAAAATATACATTTTTATTTAAATAATAAAAAAAGGAATATAATAATGTGGAGTGGTGAGTATATCAAAGGGTTATTGAAATAAAAGTCATTAAGTTTAAGTTTTATCGATTTTGTCCATTTGACGATTTTTTGTTCATTTATGTCCTTAAGTTTTTCAAGTTGTTTGATTTTTGCCCTTTTTACCTGTAATAATATGTTTTCAGGTTACCATGAAATATTATTTGCAAAAAACCTCTTTAAGTTTAGAAATATTTTGCAAAATCCCTTAAGCTTACAAATATTTTACGTTTTCACAAATTATATATATATATATATATATATATATATATATATATATATATTCATATTATATGAATTAAGGTTTTTTTTTAATGGTTGAGTGCAATAAAAAATCACACTATAACAAGGAACTAGAGATAATACAAACCAAATACATCAAGTTTAAAAGAGAATTTAAAGTCAATTACTCTACTTAACTTGGAACTTATGTTTCCTATGAAATATTCAACTATAAGAGACATCTATGTCATCAAATATTCAATATTTTCTCGAGATATATATATATATATATATATATATATATATATATATATATATATATATATATGTAAGCCGAGAAATGATGACATAAATGTGTCTTTTAGTTGGATAGTTCATAGGAAACATAAGTTCCAAATTAAATAGAATGATTGCCTTCAAAATCCTCTTTTAAACTTGATCGTATTTAGTTTGTTTTTGGTCTAGCTCCTTGTTAGAGTGTGGTTTTTTTAATGCATTCAGTCGTTCAAAAAAAACCCTTAATTTGTATAATATGAAGAAAAAAAATATGCTTAAGGTAAAAACATAAAATATTCGCGTATGAAGAAAAACGGGTTAAAACGAGGAGAATAGGTTGCAAACACGATTATAAATGATTTTTAAGGTAGAAAAATGGGGAGAATGGGTCTCAAACACAGGACCTCTATCTCTCAAAACACGATTGTGACCAATTAGGCCAAAAACCTTTTTGTGTTTTCTTTCCTTACATAAAAATATATAAATTCATTTAAATGAAAAAAAAGTTTAAAAACTACATATAAAAGACCTATATTTACGTTTTTATTTTTAATAATAATAATAATAATAATAATAATAATAATAATAATAATAATAATAATAATAACAATGTAATTAATTATTTTAGTTTATAACGGATATATATACTGTTGGTAAGGAAATAAAATATCAAAAGGTGGTCAACCTAGTTCATTAGTGGCATTGTTATATATATATATATATATATATATATATATATATATATTTTCCAGCGTAACTGACAAATTGCATATGTTTGTATGGAGACTTTATTTTCTTCAAAATTACGTTTTTTAAGGTTTACTGAACTAGACTGACGTGATATGCTACATCAGTTGCCACGTTAACGGCCCCTTCCAGCTTGGCATGCCACTTAAGCGGTTATCGGTTGAAAAGGTAAAAATGGTTAAATTGTAAGATTTAGTCGGTTTTTTGAGTTTTTTTATTCAAAAAAAAAAATTTGGGACTTTTTTTGAAAATTTTCCCAAAAGTTTGGGCTTTTTTTTTTGGAGATTTACCAAATATTGGTGTATGCAGTGTTATTTTATCCTTTTATCAATTTATTCAACACAATGGGTTTTTAGACATAAAAAAAAGTTTAACGATCGAGAACCAAAATATTCAACTTTATAATCTATGATATGTAAATTAACACCACCTTTTTTGCTGTTTATGCAACAAGATTTCACCTTTTTACCTATTTAATTATTTCACTTTTATTTTTCTTATCCGTTTATGCAGCAAACATGAATCATTAACCACATTTGATCAAATGGTTTACCATGTTAATTACAAGTAAAGTGTTACATATTTTGTCTAACTACACATTAAGCATGCAAGTTGACAAAATTAAATATAAGATGCAAATATAGATAACTGACCAACAATCGACAAATATCTTATCATAGATCATGAGAATTGATGAAGCAAGAGAAGTCCCGTCTTGATTACGAACATAGTTATTAGACAGTGGGGTCATGCCATATAAATTCTTAGAATTCCCACTTTCATCGGTCACAAGGGTTGATGTGAGAATGGATTGGCTAGCAAGAAATCGAAGGAGTCGCTCAATTAAACCAGGGGTTTCTGGGGCTTGTGTAGGAAGACTAGAAGCAAGATCAAGAGAAGAGAATTGGCCATTAGGAGTCTTTGCCATGATCTCAAACAGATCAAGTTCAATGACAGTTTTGATGACCATGGGAAGAGCTATTGTCCCATTAATTTGCATCACTTTTAGCAGCCCTTCCTCTTCAGTTGACATGCTGTAATCTTCTTCTAGTGACTCCATGATTGAACTTATTGGTAAATCTTTGCTATGAACGAGATACTATATATATACACATAATATCTGGTATGCCGTCGTTGTAGTATTCAAATAAAATTACAGTTTGATTTAACATCTTAACAAAAATTAAAGTTTGTACTTTTCAATGATATATAGTGTGTATGTACGTATTGGTTGGAGTAACTGTGTGAGAGAATGACTAAGAGCAGTCGGGTATATTGATAAAACCATTAAACCAAAGAGTCAAAGACGATTAGAGTTTGGAAAGAAACCAAACGATGATATGTACTTTGATGCGTCCACGCAAACGTGGGTTTAACACTTGCACCAACTACCCACACAAGGGGAATTAATTAAAATCCCTTAGTTTGACTGTTTTTTTCTCGTTTTATCTAATAATCTATAGGAAAATGTCTTAAAAGCCTTTATGTTTGGCAGCTTTTCGATTTTACAATATCAGGTATATTTTTTTGTCATAAAAGTATGAAAGTTGCAAAGTTTTCTTTATACTTGACATTTATCAAGTAAACATTGTGTTAGTCGGTTACCATGCCATTGCCACGTAACAGGGCACGTGAGCGCTGACTAGGCATTTTGAGCTACATAAAAAAGCAAAATTAATATAAGGACCAAACAAGCGGAGTATCACCGGCATCCAGAGGAATACTTTATTGACGTTACATTATTTGTACCCTATAAGTTGTAACATCCAAAAATCCTTTAATCGCTATGTTGTTGGCAAGTGATCGAGATTATGGTTTGTGTAGCTGGTTACTTGATTTTCAATTTAAATACTGAATACATCAAAACCTAGCGTTAAATGAGATGAATGTTAGGGAAATTGCTGTAGAATCCTGTAATCTATCGGAATTGGATTAGCCGATTAGGGTGCAAGGGAGATTTACCATAACGATGTAAATTTCAGATAAATCCGATTTGCCTACATGAGTTGCTTTGTTTTCCTCATAGATAGATTCGAATGTTGAAATTTGAGTTATAAATCTTACGATTTTATTCTCTTTGAACATCACATAAGCTCATTAATAGATTTGCTACATAACATAAGTTCATCAAAGCAAAGCACCCTTTAGCAATTACGACCTAAATCTTCTTGTAGAATTCCATAATCGAATAGAAACTAACTCTGCAAACAATTTTTGAAGAAACAAATCCCGAATCTGTAGCCAATGCCTCGTATTCTTTAGCAGTCCTCTCTTTCCCACCAGGGTTTATAGCCAACATCACCATATCACCATCAAGATTAGACATAACAACATCAGTTTCACCATTATTATTTGTTGGTTGTTCATCTGGGACAACAGTTTCTAACACCACCACCTTACCATCCTCTGGCAACGCCATCCAACAGTTTTTCAATAGCTTCATGCAGTAATCATCACCCCAATCATGTAATATCCACTGTAATTTCTCATGCATAGTCATTTATTCAAAGATGTATATATATATATATATATATATATATATATATATATATATATATATATATATTAAAGTGCAAAATAATATCTTTTGATGTACATATGCACTAACCTTCATGAAGATTACATCTCCCTTTGGAACACTCTGAAACATGTCTCCTCCAACATGTTCCACTCCTATTAGCATCAAGAAACAATCTTTAATCTAGAATTGTAGATGCCCAATTTAAGGAAATATATTCTGAATTTTTAATTACCTGGACAAATTAGAGGTGCATCTTTAATGACATGGGGCATATCAAAGTTGATGCCTTTAATGTTAGGGTATTTGGAAAGAATAATCCCAAGTGTTGCTCCTAAACCACCACCCACATCCACTAGTTTTTCCACTCCTGAGAATCCCTTGTACTTTTCAAGAACCATTTTCATGAGTATAGAAGTGTTCCCAAACATAGCCTTGTCGAAAAGTTTACCAAATCTTTTGTCTTTTGCTTGGTATTCAAATATATTCTCCCCATGGGCCTTGTTGAATGGGGTTCCTCCTTCAAGCACTGCATCCTTTAAGTGATGCCAAGAATCAATGACAACTTTGTCATTTTGGAATAGAAAGAAGTTAGCAAAAGAAGCCCCTTCTTCATTGCTAACAAAATACTTGCATATTGGTGTCATGGCATATAATTTCTTTGTGACTCCGTTTTCATCGGTGAAGAATTTAGATGTAAGAATCGATTTGGTAGCAAGATACCGAAGTATTCTTTCGATTATGATTGGAGTTTGTGGGTTTTGTGTAGGAAGACATGAAACGATATCTGATGAAGTGAATTGACCACAATGCCCATGGTTAGTAAGTTTGACCATGATTTCAAAAAGATCAAGTTCTATAGCAGTTTTCATGACCATAGGAAGAACAGTTCCTGCTACCATTCGCATAACTCTTAGTAATTCTTCCTCTTCGTTCATGTTCGTGTTCATCACTAAATCTTTGTTCTTTGAATTGCGAGACTCCAAAATATGGTAGTGCTTATATATATTATATAGTTTCTTGATCCATGCCTATCGTTTTTTAGCCTAACTTAAACAACCTGTATGTATGCCTTCTTCAACCAAACCACAGGCTTTGTGTGAACTCAACCTAATTTTGAAGATTTGCAGCCAAATTGAAGATTTATACACAACATAGAGGGGGTAAAATGTAAAAATTGTTAAAATGGACAAAAATAGCCTAAAAAGCTTCATATCCTTGGTGTGGACCGGACCTTCCATCTCACGAAGCTTAAGATGATGTATTTAGCGTACTTATATAAGGTAATTTAGCAAGTTGAAGTTTATAAATGATGCTAGAGGAAGTATTATTTAGCTTGTCACAACTTTTGTAAAGAAAATGTAAACTTTTTTTTTAGTGAAGTATGTACTTTTCATAGTTTTTTACTTTCATAGTTTAATTGTTTCAAGGTTAGTTGATGTCATAAATATGTAACCAACTTATTGAGATGTTTAAAAATACAAAGTGCATGTTTAAAAAAAGTTCAATCAAAGTATTATGAGAAGGTAAACTATTTGAGATGTTCAAAAACACCTTTACAATCAAACGTTAAGCATTTTTGTAGAATTCCATGATCGAAAATAGAGAAACCCTAGAAACAATTTTCAAAGAAGTGAATCCGGCCTCTTTCGCCAAAGCATTGTATTCTTTTATAGTCCGCTCTTTACCACCAGGGTTAGCAATCAACATTATCATATCACTACCAATGGCCGCCTTGGAAACATCATTCTTGGTAGCATCACCATCGGGGATGATCGCTTCCACCACCACCACCTTACCGGACTCTGGCAATGCCGCCCAACAGTTCTTTAGAACTGTGATGCAATAGCTGTCGCCCCAATCATGAAGTATCCACTAAAAAACAAAATTCATCTCGATTATTTAACAGATGAAAAAAAATCATTTATGCCAAATTTATTAATAAATAAAATTGATGTATGTATGTATGTATGATGTATCAAAAACCTTCATGAAAATAACATCTCCTTTAGGAACACTTTGGAACATATCTCCCCCGACATGCTCCACACCTAGAGAACCGAAAGATTTAGGTACAAAAACAATTGTTAGGGATGGAAACGGTCAAAAGTAAAATTCTAGGGATGAAAAATGTAATTAATTGATACCTGGAGAAGAAGGTGCATCCTTGATGACATGGGGGAGATCAAAGTTGATGCCCTTAATAGTAGGGTAGTTTGAGACGATGATCTCAAGGTTAGCACCTAAACCACCACCTACATCAACCAACTGTTTTACGCCTTCAAATCCTTTGTACTTTCCAAGAATCATCTTCATGACTATTGTTGTGTTGTCATACATACATTTGTTGAATACTTGATTGAATCTGTTGTCCATGGAAGGGTACTCAAATGCATTCACTCCATGGGCCTTGTTAAATGGAATCCCTCCCTCCACCACTGCATCTTTCAGGTGAAACCTGTCCCAAAACATATCATATATATGTAACATCCAAATTAACCAAACACAATCATCTTTATGCATATTGAAAACAAATTATAAATGGGTTAAATTAAATGAAGATAAGATAGATAGAGATGATAAAGGTAAAGTAATCTAATCCTATGTCAAATACCAAAGATAAATACAAGAAAACAGGATACATGTACGTAATATATATATATATATATATATATATATATATATATATGCTTTTATAATTAAAGATAGAAAAAGAAAACTAACCAACAATCGATGAGGATTTTATCATAGATAAGGAGAACCGTTGAAGCATGAGAAGTCCCGTCTGGATTGCGCACATAGTTATTTGACAATGGCGTCATGCCATATAAATTCTTAGAATTCCCACTTTCATCTGTAACGAGGGTTGATGTGAGAATGGATTGGCTGGAAAGAAATCGAAGAAGTCGTTCAATTAAACCAGGGGTTTCTGGGGTTTGTGTAGGAAGACTAGAAGCAAGATCAAGAGAAGAGAATTGGCGATTCGGAGTCTTTGCCATGATCTCAAACAGATCAAGTTCAATGGCAGTTTTGATGACCATGGGAAGAGCTATTGCCCCATTTATCTGCATCACTTTTAGCAGCCCTTCCTCTTCAGTTGACATGCTGTAATCTTCTTCTAATGACTCCATGATCGATCAACCTTTCCTTTGCTTTGCTATGGATGAGAACCTATACACACACAAACATATATATACACACACACATGCACAAATATTCTTTCCAACTGTCGTACACATGGGTATGGACCTACTTCTAACTTAACAATGGGTATTTAGGTTCATGAAAAAATTTCCTTTTTGGTGTTATAAAGAACTTTTAAGTTTAACGATGATGAATTAATACTGATCAGAATTTAATATTGTAGCAATATTATAAGGGAAAACCGGTGTTAAAAATCTTTGAAAAGATCCACGTACGTATATATAGGTATATGAAATTTCTCTTTCGTGCTATAACTAGTAAACAACTATATAACGATGATGAATACTCAGATTTTTTTTTTGTCACAATAAGGATAACCTAAGTTAAAAATCTTTTATCCGTGGTCGTTTAATTTAGAGCATATATATTAACAACAATGTTTGTATTTATATACTAGCATCGTTTTGCTGTACGTATTTATTCGGTAGAGGCGTAGAGCTAGTAAGAGAGTCAGACAATCGCCAATTGGTGCAACGTTTTCTACAGTGAGTACTGCAAGTGTAAAATATTTTGATATTATCAAAGTCAAAATAATAAGATAAACATTGTCTTTTAGAATATAAATAAATAAATAAAGATTATACGTGATTTATGTTAGCGACCTTTCGGCCGGTTGGTATTGACTATGTAAAAGAATTAAGAAATCAAATAATGATGCTTTGGTGGGTCTATGGAAACGTGCATTTCACTAACCACGTCTTATTTTATTTTTTTATTTTTTTTTTAAGAATGGAATCTCATGTTTGACCAAAAACGAAGTCTTATTATTTTTATTTTTATTTTTATTTTAAGAATGGGATCTCATGTTAGACCAAAAACAAAGAGATGTCAGATAACCATATTTCATCCTTACGAAAAAAAATAAAAATAAATGACCACTGAATTTGAAAATATGAATTTTCCGTTTGTTATTTTTGAACTCTGGTTTTCTATTAAAAAAATTGTGTTCTCTGAATTTTTGAATTTCATGATGAGTTTCAACCCAATTTATGATAAAGGTAGTTTGCAATTCCGAGCAATTTTAACATTATACTTTTATTTGATAGATAAACAAATCAAGACAAGTAAATAAATGTTTTATTATAGTTTTTTGTACCATCTTCGGTTCTTTGGTTCTTTTCTAGTATGTCCTCGAACCATAATACAAGTGTCCAATTTTCTAAAGAGTAAAGAGGGCTAAATGCAAGAAATAGCAATGCACTTCCATTTATTCGTGTGTTATAGCATCTTAGTTTTCATTTTCTTTTTGTTATAACATTGTATTATCTGTTATCTCATCATCAAGGCATGGTACTCTGAAAATTTTACTCAATTATAGCATTCTACTAGTACGATCAAATTTTTTTTTCTTATTAGAACTTTATATTTTGAAAAACTGCACAATACTAACAGTGAAAATTGTTTTGTATTTGAATGGAGTTGATATAATTAGGTAGATTTTTCATGTAATATGATGTAATTAGAAGAAATGGAAATAAGATATTATAGTAATAAACAACTTACAAAAGGATGATGCTATTTCTTGCATCTAACACTAAAGATTCATATGCCTATAATTAATATGACAATTGGTTTCTTAGGTTGCTTTTATTATAATACACGGGATATAACTGGAATAGACGAGTTTTTTAGAGCTATTTTCGATGATGAGGATTAGGAAGACATTTACATATTTTGCACAAATGAGATATGTAGAACGGGGTCTTGCCTTGTTCTTTCTGCCTTTTTTAGTAATTCAAAAAAATTGTTGTTACTGTATCATCAACACTGATTCCAGTTCTAGTCCAAATTCATTACACGTCAAACACAAACACATTATAACTTATCATGTCATGCCATCCATAAAAATAGGGCTTTATACATGCTTTTCAATGGACGGACAACTGTAAATTTTTTCTTCCATCTCCTTCTCTTGATGAAGGTCGTGTCGGTGCAGTTTTGATTGAAATGACGACTGTTCCCCTACATGAAAGGTGGTCGAAAATAAAATTGTCATTATCAGACCTTATGAATAGCAATATTATATTCAAGTTTTCAAGCATTATTGTTACCATTCAATATGGCAATTGTACTTCTAGGTTTTGATGTGTCTATGTGTTCAACTTGTATATTTCCTAAAATCGAGTATTGATATGTTGTTTATTCTGTAGAGTTAAATAAAAGGGTCCGGCCTAGTGGGCTTTCTTTCAAATTGGGTCATCACAGAGGAGTGGTCCGTAATCATGCTTTATTTGGACCGGAAAAAACTTCATTTGTCTTTTTCTTTCTTTATTTTTTATTATAATTATACTATATATTAAAATTATGTGGCCTTAGCTACAGTACCTGACCTAGGTACTGTTCATCATGTTACTTTGACTCCACCATGGTTACTTAGCCACCGCCACCGCCTCATGCGGTATATACACCGTTTCATCTGGATCATTCGTCATTCCACTGTCCCAAGAACCCACCGCCTCATTTCACCTCAGTGGAAGAGGATGACATACTCTTCCTCAGGTTACCGCAAGGTTTCCAACTCCACCGCTTTGACTGCTTTCAAACTTTTACCAGATTCTCGATTCTTCTTCAGTTCTTCTGCCCGTACCCTCTATGATAAACATCCACATTTTCATTTTTTTCCTTCTTCTATCTACACCTTCTCACCACCACCTGAATCTCCCACTTTTGTGTTTCGATTTCGTCAACAACATCACAAACGAACCTGATTAGCAAGATAGACAAAATCAAACTTCGAAAAACATACCTGAATTGCAAGGCGAAGGTGATCGAACGATGGTCGTCAGATGCTTGGGGTTCGATGCTCTTCCTGCTGTGTGGTATGCGACAGATACGAGAGAGACAAGGGAAACGTGAAAATCGAAGGGAGGCATTGAAGGTAGAGTTGCACAGAGGTCTTGTGGTGTTCGAGAAGGAGGGTGCATCTGACTGTAGGTCGACGCATGGCACAAATTAGGGATGAGCATATGACCCGTTGGACCGGACCGGACTGGAAAAAAACCGGGACCGGATCTGGACCGGACCGGATATACATATTAATGGGCCGGTTTTTGGGTTTTGTTTTTACCACTAATCGGGTTTCGGGTTTGGACCGGACCGTACCCGGAATACGGGATTTAACCCGGACCGGACCGAAATTTTTTTTCTCCTTAGAATATATAGATAAGGATATTGAATTATTAGTTAATTTATATATAACATTATGTATAAAACTTGATGTTTTTATTTTAACATTTTTTATAAATCTTGATCAACCTTTGTTCCTATCACTTTACAAGAAAGAATGTATCTAGCACGCTATTTTTTGTTCAAACAAGCAAAAAAAAAATTAAAAACATGCAATTTTTTTTTATAAAAACATGCAGTTTTTTACACAAAAAAACTGTTAAAATGCAGTTTTTTATTAGCAATGTTGTTTCTTTTTTGTTAAAACATGCATTTTTTTTATAAAAAGTGTAGTTTTTATACTAAATAGTGAAATTTTTATTTGTTCCAAATGTTAATAAGGTTTGTATTTTTTTTGTAGACACCTCATTTGCACGTGATCTAGGTAAAGTCCCGTATTGTACCAACTTCAAAGTCTATTTCGGTCCAAAACCCGGTTTAGTACCCGAGACCGGACCGGACCGAACCGAACCCGAACCCGATACATCCAAAAACGGTCCGATTTTCGGGTAAAAAAATTCACGATTTTCGGTCTTCGCGTTTTCAGTTTTCGGGCCGCTCTGGTCCGGTTTGGCCCTTTCTCATCCCTAGCACAAATTTATGTTTACGGTTTTCAAGTATTTTTATTCCGTTTTAGGGCTTTTTGATTCTCTTGTAGGGTTTATGTTGGTTTAAGAGATGGTGTGGGCAGATTTGGGAATCATACCATCATCTCCATCTTCACCTCCACGTAACACACCCACTCATCTCCTTTATCTTCTTTTCGGGTTTTATCTGTTCTTTTGGAGATTTTACATGGATTCCGTACTAGAAACTTCTGTCCAAACAATTCCCACCATCGATTTCTGCCCTAATTTCCCCTCTAAAGGTATAGTTTTTCTTATTTTTATAACATGCTTTTAGTTTCAATACCTTTGGATCCGACTTCATAGTAACTAAAATATGATTTTCTTTGTTGAATTGATTTATGCTCAGATCATTTTCCTTGAGTTTTTATCCAACTTCTGATTTCAAGGTAAGGTTTCTCTTACTCTTTGTAGAATGATTTTAATTTTACTCAGATCTGTGTAGGTATCTTTTGCTAATTTGTTTTGGTTATTCATTTTGCATCAGCTGGACTTGAACTTATCAAAAAATACATTTCTTTTATAGTAAAAGACTAAAAGATGAAGATACATTAGCTTTTGTGTTCTTCTATATAATGGCCTCTATAATTTGTTGTTTTAGTCAATGTATCCGTATAGGAACAAATTGGGAATATGGGATAAACAAGGTCGGTGGCAAGTAGTAAAGTCTCAGGTATTACTCTGAATTGTTGTCAAAATGGGCATATATTAATATTGATGTCAACTTTGGAAGCTGGACTCTTATAATAATTTCTTCAGGCTTATGTTTCACAATCTTTTTTTTTTCACATTAATTTATCTAACGAAAGTAATGAAATTCCAAAAGGGAATAATAAAAACCCCAAAGTTACAGGTTAGATTATTCAAGCGGGTAAAATTACTCAAGCGATATTACAACATGTAAGATTAATCACCAGAACCCTAGAATGAACCCCAAAGTTAACACTTTCCTATATCCAACACGGCAGCACCTGTATTTCTTGCTTCTCTTCTGCAATTTTGTGTTAATATTTAAGAAATGATACGTATTTTCTTTCTATTTTGCTTTGACACCGTAAAAATATTCAACTTATTTTAGTTTTAATCTGTTTGATATAGCATCGCAGGTATCTGTTAATGATGTTTCCTCAGCCTGCACACCAACACCACGTTGTTACCAATACAATATGTTGACCACAGACTTCCCCTCCAAAATTGTAAAATTCAGATGTATCTGTTAGGGTTTTTTTTAATTATATAGTAGAGTTTATCTAACTGCAACACGTCCAACGATTTTCTAAATATAGATAGGGTTTGTGGTATGTTACCAAACTAATTGATTTGTGTTTCCATTGATGCAGTATGAAATTGGCTGAAGAATAATTATAGCAGACGGAGGAGAAAGGGTCGAATTGAATCAAATAATAAACAAGTGATTTAATTAAACGTCGAATTTTTATTTTTATGTATCTATATATGTGTGTCATAGAGTGAAGATTTTAGTAAGTTTTATCACCTGTTGCAGTTTCCCATATGTGTTACAGCATGCCATTTGTCACTTTACACAGAACTTGTCCTAATTTGTCGTTTATTCATCAACCGACTTCTTCTATGACTGGTACGCTTCCAATTTTTTTAGAAAATTAACTTGCTCCTGTTATAAGACCATAACTTCAAGCATCATCATTAATATATTAAGAAAACTTTTTTTTTACCATAAATTTATGAAAAATATAACATATTTATGTTTTTTCCGTTTTGATCAGAAGTTGTTGTTGGAGATGATCAGATGTGATCTAATCAGATCAACAGTTTCATGTTGAATTTGATGTTATCTAAAGCTGAATCTGATAATATTTGAAAGATTATGCTGATAAACTATAAGCTACTGTTCAAGCTTATCAGAAGTTGCTGTCTTAGGTGATTAGTTCTGATTAATCAGTGTCTAGATACCATAATTTGTTGTAGCGAGTGTAAACTTACTCTATATAGGATCTGATCCTATTCCTCTTTCCCTTCTTGGCCAGACTCTCACTTTTGCACATGTTACCTTCATCTATTTCGGGTTTGTAGCAGGTATGTTTCCTTTTTTCTTATGTGCATTTTTTAGGACCTATACTTTTCAAAAATAAGAATTAAGATATTGGTTGGTTTGTTTATTTTGTTCTTATGGTATGGGAATCCTGATTCTTGTGTTTATCCAACACAGATACCTTTTCAATTTAGATCCATCATCCATGTTACATTATGTTTTACTAAATAGTATATTTCCCACTTTTTTTATTAATAAATTATAAATGCATGATGATAATTGTGCCCATGAAATCCAATTAATTAGGTTTTTTTACTCTTATAAGGAAATTACTTACCACTCTTATAGTTTCATTTTCCAGGTTCTAAATATAAGAATTTCCATTTATTTGTTAATGTTTAATGAAGACTTTGAGGTTTCCCAGGTTTGACTTTCATTTATCTCACCATGTTTATCATGTTTCATGTCTTTGCAACTCTGATGCATGCCTTTTTACTTCTATAAAGTTTTGATGAAGATGTTGTTTACTCTGTTTCTGGATTGATGACTGAAACATTATAAATATGTCGGATGACATGATTTGTTGTTTTTTTTATAGGGACATTGTAATGTTCAAAATAGAGATAAATTGATCTTAAAAATCATTTTTATAACATATATGGAGTTGCAGACTGGGGGAGAATGGTTGTAAAAAAATTAGTAAAAAATATTTAAAGCTGTTTATGGGAGGAAGAAATATAGTGATAGATACTATAGATAAATATAGCAAACCAAGATGACGGGGGAAAAGAGAAGATTTGTAGAGGGTTTCAAGGGAGGAGACAGGAACCAAAAATGTTTATAATGTTTCTTATCACTATCAAACCTTGCTATACTAGGATCAAATTTAAAAAATGTCTCATAAGAACTTATTAACGTTATGAAAATCTATTTCAACATTTCACAGAAAACCTTAAGTTGCTGGTAGAATTTTTGGCTCTTAATCATACAGCTACTTACATTACTAGATTCATATACATAATCTATCTCTATATCTTAAAAGTAACCATATGATTGAGTTGATGGATTATATGTTGGTTTCTTGCAGGTGCTTGCTATTGATGGAGGAGTCGTGATGTTTCAGATACCCAAGAACTTGGTTAAATATAGACTACATTGCATGAATCACAATGTACTCTACTCTTTTACCGAACTAATATACTTTCTACAATTTAATGTATTCGATTCCGTATTACAAACGAATACCATCTAACCCTTTAATTCTTTATCTATTTTGACACATCTGGTCCTTGCAGTCAAAACTTTTATATTTTTTCATAAAAACATGAAAAAAAAAATGGTCCGGGGCAAAGTTCGGGCTTTTCGTCCTTGCACTTTCTACGTCTATCATATTTTTATCGATTCGGAAAAAGCTTCTGGCCTCCGCGTAGCGTAGCGGGGTAACAATTCTAGTTTTTCATTAATAATGTTAATTTATAAAAAAAAATCAGAAGCAGTCCTTTTAACACCACTCAGACAATTCATGCATTTTCTGACTGGATAGACTTTGGTGGGACCGGTCTTTTGGGCTTTGTCTGGACCGGACATATAGTGTATGTGGAAATGGAACATTGCGTTTTTCATTTCCTTTAATTAATTATTCTGTAACACCCCAAACGATGCAAAAATAAAATCAAGCACATATGAATATTTTGGTCAACCGATATTATTATTTATCTAGGAATACAATACAAAATAAGTCTGAGCCTCTAGGGAGGAAGACAACCACTATTGAATATAGTGATATTGTGATTGTATATGGTTATAATAATTAGTTTTGCTTGCATCGTTCTCAATATAAAGGAATTATCATTTAATCATTCAGGCCCAACAGACTAATTCCAAGCCTTAATAGGGTAGGGTTTCATTTTCTTAAATTACCCACCAAACCAAACTTCCATCAACTCAAACCCAAGCATCTTTCCCACCAAGGTCAACTTTTACTTCAATTAATATAGGATTTTGTATTTACAACGTACATTTAACCAACATTCACTTGTTATAGTCATTATGGACTTTAGTTCAAAACATCAATGTATTCATCATAACAACATTTAAATCTTAAATTCTACTCTTCGCCTTACCTGGTTATATAACTAAACATCCCAAAACAACTTCTTTTGAAGCGAAATTCACACTTATTGGTTAAAACTTCTAGTCACAATGATCATGGGTGTTATAAATTGGACGTAAAAGCAGCTTTCTTCATGGTGAATCAAGTGAAAGACGTGTCGTGTGCTTGGAGCAATCAAGAGGTTATGAGAAGAGAGGAAACAACTCATAATCAAGTTGTAGATGTGATGACAGTAGAAGATTTTTTAATGGGAGTGTGCACTGCCAATGAATTAAATTAATTGTTGTCTTGCAGTTAGTTAGGGGATGGATTGTAGAGTTCTTGTTTTTGGGCCGGGTCTTGTTTTCGTTTGAATAACAATAATAATATGTCTATAGAAGTTTTTAAAAGTATTTCTTTTTATAATTGTTAATGTAATTTTTACGATATAAATAAATTGGATTCTTTATGTTTTGTTTTATGAGTTAGGGTCTCTATTGTCATCACACACAGCTATAGTAAATATAAATGTTAGTTGTTGATTCAAAGTTTCTTAACAATTAGTATATTATCCAAAGTAATCTGATTAATAAAATTAAAATGAATCTAGATATACGATCAATATAATTTCATTAATACATATTATAGAATAGAATAGTGATTTTGTTTGTATATTTATTGTTATATTTTAATTATTTTAAAAACAAAAGCATGCGCATGCCCTGATTGACATTATCTCTTTTTCTTTAACGTTCATCAATCAATAAATTGCTAAAGTAAAATTCCACACAATGCCACTTTTAAGGATAATCAGACTATGCACTTTTGGCCCTTTGTGAATGAAGAAAATACAAACACGCCTCTTTTTAAACACCTTTTGAGCTTTGACTATGATGATGGCATCTAATCCTAAATTTGTATTATACTCTATAAGTATTCCAAGTCAAAGCTATGTGGTGCGACTCTTATGATTTATGAAAAAAGTCTTGCTTGCATGATTTCCCTTACCTTTCTTTTTTATTTCACAAATTTATATAAATATCTTTTGCTTTTCTTACCATTATCCATTTGTTATCTATGTATATGTGTATAACAAATAGATGTGACTTTAACTATCTTATTCATAATACTTGTTTCAAGAAAATTATAATATTTGGTTTTTTATTGTGATTTATAAGTGTTTAGACAGTCATAAATAAAAACAGGTTTAAAAATGAAAATATTGTATGTATAAGGTAGACCGACAAATAGAAATTTGAAATGAGCCAATTCCTAACCAATTGAAACAATCAATGCACAAAGACTAGTTATTGAGTTCCTATCATAATCGATCACCCTAACTAGTCATTTCTCTTGTTTCACATTTCTTTTAGTGTATAAAGATTTTGTTTTTCTTTTTCATTGATTTCATGCTCACGTGTATGCGGTAGTATATTACAATTTCTTTTTTTACTTCTCGTAATGATCTTGAAAAAAGTGCAAGAACTACAAATGATTTGAATCAGTAATTATTTCATGGAGATGATAATAAGTGAGTACATGATCGCATTATCAAAGCAATAATAGTTGATTTATCTACTTAATAAGTGAGTATATAATGGCATTATCAAATTAATGGTGACAATGGACCAATGTCCAAAAACATGTGGTGTACATATTATGTGGTCATACCAAAACAGAAGTGTTACTTTCATAAATTATAATGCTTTCATTGGTCATTTGTATTGATGAAAGCAACAAGTCCTGTTTTGTCTAGAGATATGCTATCTTCAAATAAAAGCAATTATCATGATACATGGAGTACACTAGATGGAGTAGTCCTTTTTCTCCATCCTGCTCAATGCAAGTTGTAACCATGGTTGAGATCAACTTAATCATACCCGATTTCGGTTAGTATCCATATCCATGTCTAGATAAGTTAGCCATTCATAAATCGATCGTGACTACACATGCATACGTGTGCAATTTGTGTGTTTGCATATATCAACAGTTTTCCTAGTGTAACAATTTATGATTAACTCATAAATACTAACTTTATACTTTTTACATATTTGACATGTTAATCTAATCTACACATAAACTTGACCTATTTATAATGATATTGGTTGAAATTGTCTCTCACCTAATCCATTTGATAAGTGTCATTAAAATGATAAAAATGATTCAAATATTTTTAAATTATGCATATATCTTCTATGTTAAAAATGAAATCAAATGCTTGATACATGTGGTCATTGGCTTGATGCATCATCATACTTGAAATTGAAAGGAAAACATGTAGTTGTGAGATTTGATTGACTTTGACTTTGTCCCAAATAAATCTTTTTGTTCTTATTTACATGGAGAAAAGATAAATGTAGAAAGATAAATAAAGAAAATAATAATGTGGTGGAAGTGGAAGAAGTCATGATACTATGGCCCACGGTATAATTAACGTGAGGCCTCAAAGGGGCCCAATGATCCAACATGTCCCTACCAGCCCAGCTAGCCCATTCGCAGTTGGGTGGGAAATCATTTAAATTTATCAGAAATGTCATTTAGCGTACTTCTACTTTTGAAAATGTTCCCTTTTACTCCCTACTTTCTTTTTGGAAATTTTACTAGCATACTTTCCTTCATTAGTGGTGAAAGGCATCATTTGAAGAAAAATTGTTCCGATTCCAAATTGTCAAAGCACATATATGTAATGACGTTTTTGACTATGCTTTAACGATCTTGAAAATCGAGATTTTGTAGTATGAGCCTATGAGGGAGTTCCTTGTCATTTTTTCAATTTAAATCTATGCTTTTAACACCTTTTTTTTTTTTTGAAAAGATATTTATATGCGCTAGAAATTAAAATACACCAATGAACGAATTTCTCTTTAATATATTTATTTTTGCTTTTAAGAACTAAACATTTACGTGTATATTCTAAAATTCTTTCTATATGTAACATAAGAATCATAGGGCCCACCACCCACCTACAAAAATTAAATATATAGTTTCAAATTTGTGTTTGCTTATGAGTAAATAAGTTTGTTAGGCAATTTAAACATCATGTGATATTGTCAAAATTCTGTTTGTTTGCGACTAAATAAGCTTGTTAGGCTGATGTCTTATTCAATAAATTATGAGGAATTTGTTTATTTTCATTAGCCACTCATATTTTATACCATTGTTTCTTTTAGAAAGAAAAAAAAATCTCATGTTCAATAGATTTGACAAACAGTAGAATTTCATTTACCGCCTAATTCGGTAGCTTTTTACCACAATATTCATAAAATCTAACAATTAAATATCATCTTCTAAAATATTTTCGACATATTTACAAGAAATAAAAAGGAAATTTGTATCAAAATGAGTTACGATGAGCCATGAGGATAAGTTGAAATATGTCAAATCCCAAATAACAACCTAACCTTTACTTCCCGTTTTGTTTTCATCTTTTAACATTTTCTGATTTCCTCTTTAACTTTTCTCTCCTAAAAACAACATGATTACCATTTTCTCCCTTTCTTTATTTGCTTTGATTGAACATGATTTTGAACAGAAAAAAAAACATATAAACGTGATCGCCTTTTATTTGTTCGAAATTTTCATTGGGTTTCAACACTTACTTAAATATACGTATATAATACTTCATAGAAAAACCATGACATCCTAGTTCTTAATAAAAGAACTAAAAAAGCAAAAACTTAAGAGTAAATTACATTTTTTATCCCAAAAAATATTTCCTTGTAAATTTGATCCTTATATGTGGTTTTTGTAATATTTCAGTCCTTGTTCCAAGTAAATGACTAAGTTTGGTATCCAGGTACAATTGATTTTGGCAAATATAGTGATTTTACTTGGAATAAATACTAAAACCTCAAATAAGGAACAAAACTGCAAAATAAAAAAAGACAGAAAAGAAATTTTTTGGGACGAAATGTGTAACTTACTCAAAAGTCTATGAAAGGTGACAAAATTTGCAAACTAGTTACAACTGATTTTGGAGAAGGAAAGTTTTTAATTTATGATCTTGTATTAAAAAGTACGACCCTACAAAGGCCAACTGGTTTGGACGATAGCAACCTCATGATTTTGCATATTTTGACAAAAAAAAAAATGGGCAGAAAACAGCAAAATCTCCAACTGTGGTTATGTCTCCCTCTCTCCATCTCACTTCTTATCGAACTTAACCCCACACAAACACACACTAATAGATCTCCTGAATTCTTAATTACTCATCTTCTCCGGATCTTTTCTCTACATTTCTGCCATCCATGGACCAACACCACCCCCAGCTCACGTTAGCCAAGAGCTCTCGTCACAGCTATAACGAGTGGTTCGTCAATTTGGTTAATTTCATGGTGCTCATGTTTTTTATGTTTCTAATTTATATAACAATCCAATCATATTGTTTACAGGATATTTCGCGATGTCCCGAGTGATATAACTATAGAAGTGAACGGTATCGCGTTCGCATTACATAAGGTAAGTTTTCTTATTTGTCATAAAATTCGACTTTTGCCTATGTGAAGTAAGACTGTCTGCATCTGATCCATGTTTGTCTGTAGTTTCCTCTCGTTTCCCGTAGCGGGCAAATCCGGAAAGCAGTTTCGGAAAACCGAGACTCGGTCATATCACGAATCGCGCTTCAAAACCTACCCGGAGGCACCGAAACATTCGAGCTCGCTGCTAAATTTTGTTATGGGATCAATTTCGAGATAACACCATCGAACGTCGCACAGCTGATTTGTGTTTCCGAATACCTTGAAATGACTGAGGATTACTCGAACAACAACCTCGGATCGCGTGCCGACGAGTATTTAAACCATGTTGTCTGCCAGAATCTCGAAATGTCGGTTTTAGTTCTTCAACAATGTGAAAACTTACTTCCGAAAGCCGATGAGCTCAAAATCGTTACGCGATGCATCGACGCGATCGCATCGAAAGCGTGTGTGGAGCAAATCGCATCTAGTTTTTCGAGGTTGGAGTATAGTAGTTCGGGAAGACTACATATGAGTCGACAAAAGTGTGAATTGGACTGGTGGATTAAAGATTTATCTGTTCTTCGAATTGATTTGTACCAAAGAGTTATGACAGCGATGAAATGCCGTGGGGTGAGACCCGAAAGTATTGGTGAATCGCTTATGAACTATGCACAAAAAGAGTTGACTAAAAAGCCGAATGGTGGAATGAGTGATCACGAACGACTTGTAGTCGAGACGATTGTCGGTTTGCTTCCAGTTGAGAAACTTGCGGTCCCATTAAGTTTTCTTTTCGGGTTGCTTCGAAGTGCGGTGATGCTTGATTGTACAGTTGCTAGTCGGCTTGATCTCGAGAGACGAATTGGGTCACTGTTGGATATAGCGACACTTGATGATCTTTTGATACCAAGTTTTCGGCATGCTGGTGATACGTTGTTTGATGTGGATACGGTTCATAGGATTTTGGTTAATTTTGCGCAACAAGACGAGAGTGATGATGATGACGATGATGATGATCAAGATGGTTCGGGTTTTGGATCTGATGGTCTTGATTCGCCATCTGAAACGGCTTTGTTTAAGGTTTCGAAGTTGGTTGATAATTATCTTGCAGAAATAGCGCCGGATGCAAATCTTAAACTTTCTAGGTTTATAGCCGTTGCAGAGAGTTTACCCGCGCATGCTCGGACCGTCCATGATGGACTTTATCGATCCATTGATGTTTACCTTAAGGTATGTCTTTTGATTCCACAAAGAATCTAGTTCAAATACTCGTAGATTTATTTTTTATGATAAGAACAAGGAGGGTATTTACGTCTTTTGTACCGACGAGTCTTTGTCCCCCTTTTCATGGTGACACAAATACTCTCAGTTACCCAAAACATTTCCTAAAAAGACTTGACTGATGGTCAATCTTCCTAACCAACAACGGACAACTACTTCTCATATAGTCAATCCGGACTTAAATTAATCTTATTTCTTAAACTAAAAGAGTTCTCATATAGTCAATCCGGACTTAAATTAATCTTATTTCTTAAACTAAAAGAGGGTGTTCAGGATTTTGAAAATTGATTATTGACTTATTAGCTTTTCAAAAAGCCTATAAGTTTCAAAAAAATATATATATTTGGAAAATAGAAAAGTGTTTTTGAAAACAACTTTTATTATCCTAAAAAAAGATTTTAAAAAGTCACATGCTATTTACTTTTGAAAATAACTTCTTAACCTAAATGACTATAAATTTATCAATTAAATTTTTTTTGAAGGTAATCCAAACACTTTTTAAGAAACTCATTTTTATCGCTACATAAGCTAACAAGCACTTTACCAAAAATAATGTTTATTAAGTTATATAAGCAAAATCCCAAACGCCCCTGAACCACCGGACTGAAATTAGTCATGAATCAATTTTTTAATTATTATATCTACTCTAATTAATGGAGGTTTTTTTGCCACATGTTCTCTTCTCTTTCATTTGGACACATGACATTTTCTAGAATTTTTAAATTTTCTATTTTTTACTTGTTATTTTATTGTATTTTTTATTTTATTAAATTAAAATTTCACATTTAATATGTAATATATATATATATATATATATATATATATATATATATATATATATAAGGTATTTATTAGAAATGATTTATATATGTAATGTATTCAATACATTAAAGCCTCATTAATTTTAATAATTCAAAAAAATTCTTATTTTTTATATAAATTCAAACTTTTCAAATTGTTAAAATTTCCTATTTAATTTTTTTAAAATAAACTCATGTAATATATGGGTATCACACCTAGGATTGTAATAGTTTGTTTTTAAAACAACTTAAGTTTAAATGGTATTTATTCATGCTCCCTCTTTCGGTACTTTAGGGTAAATGTATTAAGTTATATAAAAATTTAATGATATTTTATTAGAGGTTTTTTAAAATTACTTTCATGCTAATTACTACTAACACGATTATTTTATAAAAAAATGTTACAACTTTGAACTGATTCTAGAAACAAAACTTGCATGTAGGCTCATCAGGGTTTATCAGAAGCTGAGAAAAAGAAGCTCTGCAAATTAATCGATTTCCAGAAACTGTCACCAGAAGCGGGTGCACATGCTGCACAAAACGATCGCCTGCCACTTCAATCAATCGTCCAAGTTCTATACATCGAGCAATTAAGACTTAGAAACGCCTTATACTGCTCTGACCTAGGTGGTGGTGACCACCAGAAGCCGCCGCCAGTGCACCACCAGTCATGGCGGATCAACAGTGGTGCTCTCAGTGCTGCGATGTCTCCAAAGGATAACTATGCATCACTCAGGCGAGAAAACCGGGAGCTTAAACTTGAATTGACTCGGTTAAGAATGAGATTGAATGATTTGGAAAAAGAGCATGTTTGTATGAAGAGGAATATGGAAAAGTCTAACTCACGTAAATTTATGAGTTCGTTTTCCAAGAAAATCAGTAAATTTAATCTTTTTGGACATAGTTCTTCAAGGGGATCCAGATCAACATCTCCATCCAGGAATTCACAAAGAACTGATTCTAAGGTAACAGTCAGAACAGAATGAAGCAATTTGTTTAGGAATATTTGTTTTTTACTTTTTAATAAAAGTACGTATTTAGAGTTGATATATAATTCGATTATGTTTATAGTATTTTGTTTCTCAAATATTGTATAAGGGCGTGTTCGGTTTGAGGATTCTAGCAAAATCCGATGGAACTGGAATTCGAGATTCCATTCCATTCTATGGCGTGTTTGATGGATTTCACCATTCCTTACGCCTCGTTCCCG
Source organism: Lactuca serriola (assembly GCF_051521515.1). Taxonomy (NCBI): domain Eukaryota; kingdom Viridiplantae; phylum Streptophyta; class Magnoliopsida; order Asterales; family Asteraceae; genus Lactuca; species Lactuca serriola. Next base: position 14,743,268 of record NC_136416.1, read on the forward strand.
AGTTTAACAAAAGAAAAGAAGAGAAAAGAAAGTCACGAGAGAAAAGAAGAGAAAGGAAAAGAAAACAAAATTTTCTTTTGTGTTCCGAGTTGGAGAGAAGTGGAAGGAAAATGAATTATTTTGTTATATCTTTCCAAATCCTCCCAAATCGGAAGGAAAGTTAGGAGGGAAAGTGATCCTCCCATTTCCCTCCACTTCCTTCCAATTCTCTCCTTTAATGAAACTCGGGAACACCAATTTCTTTTATTTTCTTCTCATTTCCACCCATTTCTTTTCCTTTCTCTCCTTAAGTTGAACTCGGGAACGGGGTGTTAGGGAAGGTGGAAGGAATTCATTTCCGTTCCTCCTTTCATTATTAAAAAACTAAAAATACCCTCATTTATACAGATACTGGAATATAATAGAAATAGAAAAAGTAATTATAACCAAAAACTTATAAGTTATCCAATTTTTATTATCGAATTCCATTCAATTTCCTGCCAACCAAATTCATTCCAAAAACATTTGGCAAACCAAACACCCCATAAAACTCAATATTATAACTTTTATGATCCAAAGAAGCATGAATTGTTCTGTTCTACTATTATGACCTCACAGAACATAAAGACTATGATCTCATGCCTTTTTCACACAGAACTGACGTTTTCAACAATGGGGAGTTCAGTTCCAATAATATTGGATGATTGTACTAAAGTCAAAAGTCACCCTTAGGTTTGGGGATACCCGAACACGGCCCTCCTTCTTCATGCAGGATTTCAAATTGGTACCTTGTTGACCATAGTTTGCAGTTCTTCCCCATGCTGAACCATTTCTATTTAGATAATAGTCTCTAGCTTGAAAAGTCAAACTATCACCATCATCATCATCATCATCCAACGTATTTTCTTCACAAGAACTTGATCCTTCTTGTTCCTGATCATGAAACTTGTATTCAGAAATAGGTGTCCTTCCTGCCATTGATTTTGATGGTGAGATCTGTTGGGAAGCTTGATTATGATCACTAGTGTTTGGATTTGGAGACTCATTTGGATGTGAAGAGAGTTGACTTCTTCTATGTTTGACCAATTTATATACGGTTTTGTTTGGGACAATGTAAAACACTTGACCAGGAACCATAATGGATTCAGGGCGAACAACTATATAAGGATTCTTAAAGAAATCAGGGCGAGTGATACTGTGTCTAGGATTCTTCCTCATGATTTCAGCAGCTGTGATTGAGCTTCTGTGATACTCAACATGTCTACCTGGATGCACTAGTTTAAGCACACCTTTCTCTTTTGTTGAACCTCCCATATGGTGTGTAAAGACTAAAGAATACAGTGGAAGGCTATTGGAGGTTTTGTGTTTTCATTCTTATAGTCTTTTGTTCTTGGATTTATTGGCTATTTACAAAAGATTTGGCGGAGAGTTCAAGGGAAGGATCTATGGAGGAAATGATTCTTTTTGGTGTATTGATTTAATTGGATAAGACGTATTTTGAAATTTGAATCTTGATAGATTTTTATTCTATTAAAGTTTGTTTTGGTTACATGCCGTCCAGCTAGCTGGTGACTCTAGTTCTTATCTTTCTTGGTGATTCTAAATCAAACAACGGGTTTAAGATCTTTTTCAACTAATCATAGCTAATACTTTATACTTCGAATTGTTCAAACATACATATATGTATTTTTTTAGTCTTGTTAAATTATTCCATGGGTTTTCTCTTGTTCTTTTCATTAATTTTAAGAGGTAAGACAATTGTGTATTAGCAGAGTACTTACCAGGAATAACATTACTGGTTGCTCCAAGATTCGCCCCCCTTCAGCACATATCATATCTGTAAAATTTAATGCCATTTCATGTTCTTGTTTTTGACGAAAAAAATGTACTTGCAGTTGACCAAGAACTTGTTTCAGAATAAACAAGATTGTGTTCCTTGATTTTATAAGACATCTAAATTTGTGTTTATAGAATTATCTATTTGAAAGAATGATCAAATGAATATGACAAGGATGGTCATTGGTCAACCAAGAACAAAGGGAAAACCTTCAAAAATCATTGTTGATGTGCCAAAAACATGAACTTTAAAGCAATACAATCGATTAGGTTAAAAAATTGTAGGCATAAAAGAGGGAGGGCAATTCAAAGCACAAATCAATTACAAATATCATCAAAAATTACTCTAATCCTACCACTAAACTGTAATGGAACAATACGTTTTCGTTGTTCCTTGATTCCTTATTGCGATTCTTAAATCGTCATGCAAGACTGACCATTCATACACATCAATTAACTCTTAAATCGGGTCACGGAGGAATATCTACGTGAAGTTGGCTATTGATGGACTCCAACATTCCAGTACAAATAACATTTATACGCGTTGTACAGACCAGGGCGAAGATCACAAATCAGAAACTAAAATCAATTCTAGATTCGTAAAACGAATTAAACTAACAACATTCCCAATGTGACTCCAAAGAACAAGCATATTAGGGGAGGGTTCACGATATGAATATCAAAAAACAGAAAATTACCAGGACGACTCGAGGAGAGGAAACATCATTGGAGAAGAATAAGTAAAGATGACATCGATGAAATTATTGCTACTAGCTGATAAGAATTTGTCGAAGAAACTGTATGCCTCTTCTGGTTCATCTTCTTCATTTTATCTTCCCGCTTTCCAAATCTCAACTTCACATAAGGTTAGGAAGCACCAAGTTCATGCACTGACTCCGGATTTTCTTTAGATCAACAGGAATCAACAAACTGTGTGTAGTGTGGTAGTTGTGTACGGACGTTTGACTCGTCTGAAGTCGTCTCTAATCAACTTTACAGAAGTTTTGTGAACACCAACCGGACTAGGGACGAGCCCAAGCCCAACATAGCCCACTTCCCCTTTTAATTTGCATTCATTTCCCATGTCAGTTTTTCAATTTGACAAAAGTCTACAATTGGTGTAGTGTTTGCTCAAAATTATCATTTTTGTCCAAAAATATTTGGTCTAACACCACATGTCTAAAGTTTTTATTTTGTTGCGTCTTTGGTCCAAAATATTAACATCCGTCTATCTCCTTTCGTTAATATATGGTTGACTAGTCAAATTAGGGGTATTTTGGTCATTCCTTATTTATTCACCTTATTTAATATAAATAAAAGAGATTACGAATGTAATTATCGCCATACGGATAATATCGAACCTAATTCGCATTTATACTCCTTAAAAACTGTGAGACTATTCAATTTCCCTCCTCGTAAACTGAGGATCAAGAACCCTAATCTGCTTACCAAGGTTGTTAGCTTCGATCAGGCGACTTTCGTAATGAATGCATATACTAATGTGGCAGTTAAGGTTGTCAAGCACGTCATTCGACCCAAGGGTGGTTTATGGTACATAATTTTGTTTTTGATCATTTACTTGATTTGCTTGCAATGTATCATCCTTTCTGAAGCTTGTTATTTTCTCTTGTGTTGAAGATGGACACCCTACACTGTTTACCATCAAGCTACATCATCGAGGCGAGTTTATAAAGTTTCCAGATGTCAACTACATTGAGGGTACTGTTACGTATGCTGATATGATGGATATAGAAGAGTTTTCTATTCACGAGATGGATGTGATTATGAAAAGGTTAGGACACTAAGTTCCTCTAGTTATCTACTATCATTTTCGAGTGCCAAATGGAGACATGCATTTTGGATTACGGGCCCTAGGAAATGATGATGATGTCCTCAATCTTGCCCAGTATGTGAATGATCATAAATTGATAAGGGTTTACACTGAACATGGTATGACTAACTTGCTTACTTACTTTATGGCTCCTAAACCTATAAGAAAAGTTATTATTTAGCAATTAGAGGAGATTAAGGAACATGACCCCCCCCCCCCCCCCAAACTGATAACCAACCTAGTGGCATACCACAAACATGCATACCAACTGTTATAGTCAGTGAAGTTGCTTTAGCATTGTCGATATCCCCTGAGTATAATAAGAAAAAGGATTTTATCAAGGACAAACCATTGTCATCATGTATTAAGAAAATAGCCATGGATGATGTTGGTGTTGTTAGGATTAGTGATAAGGATGATACAATTAATGATATTGACCAAGGATTTAATGAATTTGATGAGGCGGCTAATGACTTTGATCTTAGCTTGTACCAACAGATTTTACAGTCTAATTACAGTTAATGTGGAAGTTAATGAACAAAATGTAGATAATGAGGTCCATGAAGGTGAGGAAAATGCAATTAATGAGGTCCATGCAGGTGAGGACAATGCAGAGAATCGTGAAATAAATGAAATCAATGATGAGAATGTAGAGATGAGAGATTTTGCAGTTGATGATGGAATCAAAGAGTATGCAGTTACATAAAGTGGGAATTAACAGGACTACCTTGTAAACATGTCATTACAGTCCTAAATGACAAAGCAGATAATTGTGAGAAGGTTGGAGAGCTGCACACTTATGCCCACAGGGTACACTGGCTAGAAACATGGAAAACGGCTTATGTGTACAAGGTAGAGCCTATTAAAGGTCGAGCAAAGAGGCCTATAAGTGAATGTCCAATTAAAATCACCCCTCCTATACACCATAATCAGCCTGGAAGGCCCAAGAAAAAGAGGAAGCAATCTGTTGAGGAGAAAAGCCAAGAGAAGGGAGACAATGGTGCTAGTGGGAGTGGGAGTCAAAGTCATGTTGCTAGTGGGAGTGGAAAGCTTAAAAGAAAGTTTATCAAAGTGACTTGCAGCAAGTGTAAAAATAAACGGCACAATGCTAAAACTTGCATAGGCCAAGGAGGTAACTGATGGGATTTGAAGGTATTTTGATGTATGTAGGGGTATAAATGTCTTTTTGGGATAATTTTATGTTTATGTGTATTGTATGTTTAGTATTTGATGTGTTTTGGGGTTTAAGATATTTGGATGTTCTTTCTGGAACTTGATAGCGTGTACTCTGATGTATGGGAACAATTTAGATTGGACTTGATGTGATGGCTTATGTTATGTTTAATGTGTTGATGTTATTCTCATGTATAATTTCATATTGTAGAACTTGACCAATGTGCCCTTTTAAACAAAACATACAATTGTCATTGACAATGTTTAAACCATAAACAAAACAGAATGGTCAAAATGTACATACCAAATATAATTACCATTGACAATTTGTTTCAAAACATGTCTTACATTGCTTACATTTTAACCACAAAAGACTACCACAAAGTACTACCCAAAAGATTACATTGCTTAAACAAAATACTACCCAAAACATTAAAATACTACCTAAACTGCTACACTTCAATCTACTTCTTATAAACCAAAACATACACAAACAACATCCAGCTGCATAACAAGTAACATCTGATTGTCCTCAACGGACCATGTCACAACTAGCATCTTTGGCTAGGAATTTCTATTTATGTATGATCAACTCTTGATGTATCGTATAACTCTAAGATTGATGTTATACATGTTATTATTTCAAAAACAACTACTCAAATCAAAACTCAATCGTGAAACCCTAAACCTAATTCAATGCACTATATTCACTCAATGTTGGGTTGTAACCCTAATTTCCCGGTTCAAACCCGTATTAGCCATAAATCATTTATTGGGCCTAATAGGCCAATAAACCCACAACTTGATTATTTTGGGTTAAGATGCCTCATTAGGGCCCTAATTGGACCCACATTCACTAAGTAATTGATTTTGGGTCACAAAACTCTACATGGGCCTTATTGGGCCGTAAACATTATTGTGAACATCATTAGGCCGAAAACCCATTTCCTTTGCCATTTTGGGCCATAAACTCTCATGTGGGCCACATAAATCGAAAATCCCTAATGGTCCCATGAAATTTAATCCTAACATCTAAATTCCTTTTCCCTCTCCTATTCTCGAAAATTTATAAAAAAAACATGTGGCTTGGGCTATCATGGAGACACTCACTATTACATGTTGTATATCCATGCACTATAACCACCATACAACTAGATATTCTCATACTTCTATGCAACATCTTTTCACTTCTCTCTTATCTCTTCTTATCCTTGGCCGAGAGCACCCATAACCATCCTCGCTTCACTCATTTTTCCAACACTAAATCCTCTCTAACTCCTAAGAAATCTCTCATTTTTCCTCCTAAAAATCGTGAATTGGCGTGTGCTTTCAAGGGGTTCTTCAACAAAGATTCATCCTTTTTGATAAGTTCTCATCATACTCAAAATGATTTGAATCCATTTTGTGCTAAGAACACTCCCTTACATGGCCTCATTTCGTGTTCTAGCTCTCTTGAACCATCAAGATTCGAAAACCTTTTCAAGACGTTAGCTAAGGCCGAAAACTCCAAACTTCTCTTCAAAAACCAAATCCATCACCAATGTGCGTTCATACCCCCTTGTTTTCGGTTTTTACAATGTTTTGGGGGAGGATACAAGTTGCTTTGTGTTAGATCCATGTATTTATGCATGTATATGTGTGTTTTCATGTTATATGTTGTGATTATGTTATGAAAACATGTTAAATCTTCACCAAACTCGAAATATCTACTAATATTAGTGATGTTTGTAAACTAAACCATCTTATGTGACTTACTATGAAGTTTAAAGGATTAAACATGCTAAGGATGTTTGAAAACTAAATAAAACGGTATAAGGGGCCATTTTTGACAAATAAACAAAAAAAGTTAGGTAATTGTGACACTCACGGTGTAACATCCCGAATTTATGAAGTATGATTTAAGGGTTTAAATTGTAATTTCAAAGAAGGGACTCGACGAGTAGGTACGCTTACTCGCCGAGTCGGATCGGGTTTGGTTCGCGAATTAAGTGACCAACTCGCCGAGTCGAAAGCTGGACTCGACGAGTTAGTGCTGGAATGAGAAAACCTAATCTTAGGGTTTGCACCCTATTTAAAGGACTTTATGTCCTTCTCCCAGCCTCCTATTCCCCCATAGAGTTCCAGAAAAACCCTAATTTCGTGTGAGACTTCATTTTTGAGGAGATTGGAGCTTGGAAGAGTAATTTGGTGGAAGGAGCTTGAGAAATTAGAAGCTAGCATCAAGGGGCTTGTATAGATCTGGAATCTACATCAGTTTGGGCACATCTCAGAGGTAATGAGCCATTATCTTAAGCTATTTCCTTTTTGGTTCATCCTTGGTGGTTGATTTGGAGTTCCTTAGCTTGTTTGGGATCTATTTAGGGTTTGGAGTTTAGATCTGAGGTTGTTACTCCAGATCTAGGCTTATGATGGTCCAAAATGTCATAAAGCTTCTGTTTAAGAGTTGTTGGTGAAGCCCCTTAGTCCTTAACCCTAGCCATGGTGTATTTTGGGCCTATATCTCCTTGGTTTCACGTAAAGTTTGCAACTTTATGTGAGGGTTAGACTGTAGAAGAGTGGATCTATGGTTTGGAGCCCCTGCATGGCTCGAAAATCCTCTGAATGGATTGAGAACTGGAGAGACTCGGCGAGTGGGAAGAACAACTCGGCGAGTCTGTTGAAGATTGCCTTGGACTCGTCGAGTCTGTTCTTGGACTCGGCGAGTCTGGTCATGGAACCCTAACCATATTAAGCCTCGAATCGGTGAGTTGAGGGGCGAATCTGTGAGTTGAGCAGGATGGGACTCGAAGATCGTTGGACTTGAAGAGTCTTGGGGCGACTCGGCGAGTTGAGTTGTGTTATGGGAGTTTCTGAGTATAGGAACTTGACGAGTCGACGGGTTGACTCGGCGAGTAGAATCAACCAGGAAGGTTGACTTTGACTGAGGACTTTGACTTTGACCAAGAGTTGACCAGTTTGACTTCCAAGGGTATTTTGGTAATTTTGGTATTTATGGAATTGGTTTTTTGGTAGTGTTCCGTGGTGAAGTTCGTGCCGGCGGACGAAGCAGCTTGGTCTTATCTTTTCATCCGGCAATTGCAGGTGAGTTATCCTCACTATATCGACAGGGTCTATGGCACCAAGGTCGGCCCTTTATCGGATGGAAATCTGGGTATTGTTGTTATGTTATTGCTTTTCTAGATCTGCATCCTGGTATTTAGGATGGTGTTATGTTAGTGACCTGGTTAAGGTCGGTACCCGGTATATAGGGTAATGTTATGCTAGTGACCAGTTAAGTCGGAATCCTGGTTTAGGATGTTGATATGCTATGTGATCTGTCAGACTGTTTGTCTGGTTAAGGATTTGTTATGTGATTAACTGTTTTATGTGCACATGGTTGTTTGACGGGGGTTGGGTTGAGGCGGTTCTTGCTTTGTGTTGTAGGCCAACATACCCAGGGCGGACCGGATATCCTAAAAGCCCAGCGAGCGGTCCAGATAGGTTGAAGGCCCCAAGAGGGCGGACCAGACGTGCCGAGGCTCGGAGAGTGGACCAGGTCGACTGAAGGCCCGGTGTGGGCGGACCAGTCATACTATAGACTCAGAGAGTGGACCAGGTGGATTGAAGGCCTGGTGCGGGCGAACCAATCACACTGTAGACTCGATGTACATGGTTAGACTCCGAGGGTGGACCAGGTGGACTGAAGGCCCGGTGCGGGCGGACCAGTCACATAGTAGACCCGATGTGCATGGCTGTTCTATTTGTGATATGTTATGAGTATGTTTATGTGTGGTTGGTATTTTGGGGGTAACTCACTAAGCTTTCGAGCTTACAGTTCAGTGTATTGTTTCAGGTACTTTAGGAGATCGTGGCAAGGCGAATGCGTGATCGTACTGCTCCTCATGTTTTATGATCTATGTGATAAGGGTTTGGGGGATACTATGATGTTTAAACTATTTTGAAAACAAAATGTATGAACTTAATGGTTTTTGAATGAAATAAAATGTTTTAATTTGGCTCAAATTTTTATGGGTGTTACACACGGTTTTGGAGAGGACCAAAATAGTCATTTTTAAATAAAAATGAATCTTTATGATATTCATGGTTTTAAAGGGGCCAAAAGTGTTAATTTTCACAAGATTGGCTTCTATTAGGCCTTCACGGTTTTAATGGTCTAAATTTGTCAATTTTCACAAAAAAAGGTCTTATTTATAAACTCACGTTTTCATGGGCCTAAAAAGGTAATTATTGACTTTTTATGGATTAAATTGTCATTTTAAACAACATGGGCCAAAAATGTAAATTTTCGGTTAAATGGGCTGAAAATGTCATTTTTATTGAATTTGGGCCAAAAATGTTATTTCTATTAAAAGTGGGTTGAAAAGTTCATTTTATACAAAATAAGCCCTTAAAAGTAAACTTTCAGTCTTAATGGGCCTAAAGTGTCATTTTTACCAAAAATGTGCCTTAATTGTAAATTTTTGGCTTAATGGGCTAAGATTGTCATTTTTACAAAAACTGAGCCTTTTATGTCATTTTGGTACATAATTGAGCTAAAACAAGCAATATAATAACAAACGGGCTAATTATGTCATTCTCACTTTTTATCAAGCCTTGTTTACCCATTTTCATGTTTATTGGGCCTTAGTGACCCATTTACATGCTTATTGGGCCTGATACATTCATTTCATGTTTATTGGGCCTTAGTGACACAATTACATGCTTATTGGGCCTTATACATTAATTAGATGTTTATTGGGCCTTAGTGAGTCATTTACATGCTTATTGGGCCTGATACATTTATTACATGTTTATTGGGCCTTAATAACCAATTTACATGCTAGATAGGTCATGTATACTCCCTACATGTTTATTAGGCCTTGTTAACCCATTTACATGCTCGACGGACCTTGGATACTCATTTCATGCTTATTGAGCCTCATTCATTCATGTACATACACATTGGGCCTTGTAATCTAAATACATATACGGAAACGTTATTTAAAACATTAAATAGTGTGTTACAATATCCGCGTAAACATAGTTAAGGTTCTTGTGAGACGTTCTTTCATTTGTACCTACCTAGTGTACAACCTTCATTCCTGTAGTTATAACCAGAGTCTCCTGGAGGAAGAGCGAGAGTTTGTATATATATCTATACGGGGTTGACAGCCCCGCACCTGAGCTGTTCACTACAACTAGACTATGTCAGTCTAGGGTGACAAATGTCTTACCTTAAACAAGCGATGCCTGAAAAACGTCATGACAGGCAGATCAGTCATATCAAGTATGGTTATAACGACTCACATAGAAATTAACTCCACTGTAAACTTTACGGACTACATATACATTTTTGCAGTTACGATACTATACAAACACCATTTCACGATCTTATGGTTTAAGATCACAACACTTTTACAGACATAAAATATCGGATTTTCTAGGAAACTTACATTATACATTACCTTCTACTTACAACAGAAAACATAGGATTTATGGAATACACTCTTTATACATTTTCAAAACAAAAACACACATGTTGTAATACAAAATTTGATACAAAACTTTCAAACCATTTTTATAGAAAATATCGGATTTTCTGGTGTTTACAAAGTGATACAAAACTTTTCATACAAACATGCTTATGAACTCACCAACATTATAAATGTTGACGTTTTCAAAATAACTTGTATTCTCAGGAAATCGTTAAGCGGGTTGGTCATCAAGAACACATGCATTTTGTTGTATTTTGTTATCATCATACACTTATTATTTTGGAATGTAATTTGTAATCCAATACATCTATGTAAACAATGACAGATGTATTATTGTATGTGTGGTGATGATGTTGTCTTGATTCAATTATTTACACTGTAATGATATTACAAGATGAAGACACCCAAACCCCCGGACGTTTCCATCGTTCCGGTTCAGGGTGTGACAAACCAGGTATAATCGCTTTTAAACGTTCACACATTGGACCATCAAACCACCCAATAAAGCGACATTTGGATCCCTTCAAAATTAAAGAAAAAAAGAAGAAGATCATAACATGTAATTGGAGAGTTATGTTGAAATCCAAAAAAACTTTTTCGTACCTCAGTAGGGCATCCCCAAAAGCGTCGACCTAGATTTTCGTCAGTTAATGAGGTGCAAACTACGACCATTTTACCACAAAAACAGAGCACCATTTTCGATTTCAATTTCTTGAAGAAGAAAAAGATTGTTGATTTAGGTCAACTAAAGAAAAAGAAGATGGTGAGAACAACGACAGAGAAGGTTCACTAGGTTCGATCTTATATTTAACATCCCGACTCCTATGTAGCACCTGGTTCCTGGTATGTAAAAATTTATCTAAGTGTTTTGCATTTTTATCCTTGGACTCGGCGAGTTGTAGGCCCGACTCGCTGAGTGGAGACGGGATATGGAGCACGTTTAAGTTGGCGACTCGGCGAGTCCCCGCTGTCTGATGAAACCCTAAATTTAAAGGGTTTGCACCCTATTTAAGTCATCTTATGCGCCCCAAGCTCGCCCCCTTCACCCTCAGAGCTCCCTATATCGTCCAACCCTTGTTCCTTGTGAGATTGAAGTGCTTTGGTGTGTTTTCTAGAAGATTTTGAGAGAAAAGGAGAGTAGATCAAGAAGAGAATAAGGAGGCTAGACATCTTGGTGTTATTTCAGTGATTTCCTTGAGGTATAACTCAGTTTCCCTCTGTTTTCATGCTTATAGTCCCTTATAGCTCCATTAAATTCCTTCTTGAGCCATTTCCAAGCTTGATTATGAATTAGTGTTTGTAATAAGTTGATTAACCTTTAGATCTAGGCATGATTGAGCTCCAGGATCTCGGATCTACTGCCTTTATGGAGCCATATTGCATGAAAGCCCTAGATCTACTCTTTTAGTGCATTTTGAGCCCTAAAACCTTCATTGGTGTTTATTTACACGTAAAGTTGGAAACTTTACGTGTTAATCAAGCCCTAGAAACCCAAATCTATGAATGGAATGAGCTGGATTCAAGCAAAATCGAGTATATATTATTTGCATGTGAAAGACTCGGCGAGTCGAGTCGCGAGTCCCCGAGTTTTCCCCCTTTTTGTGTTTGTTGGGTGGAATAGTGAGTAATGGGGTGTGACTCAGTTGGTCGGAAGCCAGACTCACTCATGAAGGAACTCGGCGAGTTCAAGGCAATCTTCTTGCCTCAAGAACAGACTCGGCGAGTTGTTCATACAACTCGGCGAGTCTCAGCATAGAGTGTTCTTCGGATGAAGATGAACTCGACGAGTTGTTCATACAACTCGGCGAGTAGGATGAAGGACTATTGGACTTTGGTTTAGAAGGAAAAATCGTCGAGTTAATGCCCAACTCGACGAGTAGAGACGGGATTATGGTCAGACAAAGGGATAGGGACTCGGCGAGTTGGCAAGCCAACTTGGCGAGCCGGGTCAACTGGAAGTTGACTTTGACTTTGACTCTTGGTTTGGTTAAGGGTAAATGGTCATTTTTACCCTGAGGTCGGTTAGCAGTATTTGACTAAGTGTTTTGTGGGAATTATAGCTGGAGGATTTTCGGGGCAGCAGCAGCAGAAGACAGTCAGTTCCCACACAGATCAGCAGCTACTTTGAGGTGAGTTACCTTCTAGTAGCGGTGGGTCTACGGCCACTATGCCGGCCCACCAGTAGGAGTTGTATGTTAGATGATTTTCTTTGTGATATCATCTAGGTTTGCTACTACCTGATATGTTTATATGCTGACATGATATGTATATGTGATAGTAGTAGAGTTCGGTTGTTAGGACCGAAGGGTAGGTCAGACGCCCCAGATATGTCTGACAGTATGCGATGATATGTTTATATGCTGGCATGATATGTTATATGTGATAGTGGTAGTAGGAGGGGAATAGTCCCCAAGTTCGGTCGTTAGGACGGAAGGGTAGATCGGACACCCCAGATATGTCTGATAATGTGTTATGTTATGATATATGTGATAGTAGCAGTAGGGGTTAAATAGTCCCCGAGGATCGGTTGTTAGGACCGATGGGTAGTCAGCACCCCATAACGGCTTGACACGGGTAGGTCGGCACCCTAGAATGGCCGTACCGGGTAGGTCGGGCACCCCAAAATTGCCCGCCAGTGTGTATGATATGTGGTATGATGAGGGAACTCACTAAGCTTCGTGCTTACAGTTTTCAGTTTTGGTTTCAGGTACCTCTTCTTCGAAGGGGAAGGAGTCGACGCGGTAGTGGCACATCCCATACACGCTTTGTATTTCGCACTATGAGATCTTCCTGGGGATTTGTAACACCCAAAGTTTTGAAGGCCAAGAAAGGAAAGAAAACCCTAATTTTTAGGGGCGACTCGGCGAGTCCAAGGAAGAACTCGGCGAGTCCAAGTGGGATCTAGGTCGAGGTGTAAGTGACCAACTCGGCGAGTCTAGTCTGTGCGAGGAAAACCCTAAATTCGGGACTTGGAGCCTATTTAAACGTCTCATTCTTTCCCCTAGGGTTCCTTTACTGCCTCTCTCACCCAGAATACGAACCCTAAGTCTCCATTGTTGTGCATTCAAGTTTCCAAGACATTTTGGAGTGATTTGAAGGAAGAAGAAGAAGGGGGAAACATTGAAGCTTTAAGGATTGGCTTCAGATCTAGATTTTGTGGAGCCTTTCTGAGGTATTGAAGGTATTAAGTCATTTCCTTCCCCTAGATCTATTTTGGTTGTGAGTTTTGGGACTTTTTAGCCATGATTAGTTGCCCATTTGAGTTAGAAGCCGGATCTGGAGTTGCTACTTCAGATCTAAGCCGATTTTGGTCTTGGGAAGCATAAAGTTTCAGCCCTTGAGTTGATTGTGGAGCCTCCTTGCCTTAAACCCTAGTTTATGGTGTATTTTGCCTAGATCTCCTTCTCTACACGTAAAGTTTGTATCTTTACGTGAGGAATGGGCTTGGGAAGGGTAGATCTACAGTTTGGAGTCCATGCATGACTCAAAAGTCCCCTGCATGTATGGAGATCTGAATGGACTCGGCGAGTAGCATGAAGATTTGGAGGAACTCGATGAGTGGGATGAACAGCTCGTCACATGTGATGGTATCCAGGTGATGGCTAATTGGCATCACAAGGAGACCTTCAGCAGTTGAGGATTGGTTTGAGTTGAGTCAGAGGTTTTCCTAGGGTAAGCCTAGGATGAGATAGTGCTGGGAGCAGTAGTAGTGGATAAGGGACCTGGTGGAGTCAAAGCAATTCCGGAGGAAAGTACGGATAGATGTGGAAGGTAATATGGGCCCGTACTACTGAAAGCAGAGGATCCGTACTCGATTTGGGAAAGGCCGAGACAAGACCGGGAACCTGGTAGGGTGTGTTTGGTCTCGCATCAGTGATGAGTATTCTGATAGTGGTTGTGGCATATTTTCAGCATGGTGATGTTGCGAGAGAGACCAGCGGGCGGATCAGGCGCCGGAGAGGGATCAGGCTCGGGTTCAGGGGCCGAGCAGCTCGAGGAGCGAATGAGGGAGTTGATATCCGCCGAGGTTACGCGCAGTATTTTGAATCAGACTCCTGTGATCTTTGGCACGGTCAAGGAGGGTATATTGGAGATTTTGGATGAGAGGCTAGGAGCCTTCCGTACTGAGATGATGGCTTTGATGGGAGTGCGTACCTTGACATTTCAGGAGTTCAGGGCTTGCGGGGCACCAGATTATCATGGGGCTAGGGACCCCATCGCTAGCAGCAGATGGTTGGCTGATGTTGCCAACGCATTTCGTACGAGCCGGTGCCCTGAGGGGGACAAGGTCAGACTCGCTTCCTGTCTTCTGAAGGACAGAGCGAGGGATTGGTGGGAGGAGATTGGTCATGCTTTGGGGGATGATGTCGCGTTGGACGCAATGACCTGGAGAGATTTCTCGGCCAGGTTCAGGGCGGAGTTTCGCCGATTATTGAGGTGCAGCAGTTGGCACGGGAGTTTCAGGATTTGACGCAGACCACTGAGACTATGGCGGAGATCACCGCCAAGTTTAGGGAGAGGGCTCTTCTTGTACCGCAGTATGTCACGGATGAGGAGATGAAGAAGGCTCGATACCATGAGATGTTGAGGGATGACATCAGGGAGTTCGTGAGCAGATCCAGCTGTAAGACGCTGGAAGATATGATCTCTCGGGCTAGAGAGAGGGAAATCGATTTGGAGCAGATCCGGAAGAGGAAACCGGATGAGGTTCAGGTAGCTGCAGGTTCGGGCAAAAGGCCCAAAGGATCGGGTTCGAGATCGAGGGATTATCAGGACCGCAGTCGGTGCGGGAAGTGTGGCAGGGTGCACGGGGGCGCGTGCAGGAGTGGTAGCTGTGGTGAGTATGGCTGTTTCAAGTGCGGTTGGACTTGTCATTTCAGCAGGGATTGTACTGTAACCACCACGCAGGGATCAGACTTGTTATGTTTTCACTGCAATCAGCGGGGCCACAAGAAGGCCCAGTGCCCCAGTTTGTTTTCAGCAGGACGGGTGATGGCACCTGCCCCTACAACTTTGAGGATCACAGACGACCGTCAGGGCCGTGCAGAGGCGTCTGCGGTAGGAGGCAGAGCTCTTCAGATGACTACCTTAGAGGTGCGATCAGCACCGGACGTTGCAGGTATGCGATTTCTGTTTTCAGTTATTTTATTTGTGCATGATTATATTGCTATGGTTCTGCATCATTATCGGTATGAGTATTTTATTTTTGAGCGGTTGATTGTGATCGATTTATATGCCATCTGCATACCTTGGATATTCGAATGGTGGTGAGGGGATGTGCCCTATTGGAGAAGGTTGCATAGGATGCAGTAACTATAGCATGCTTGGGAAAGACTTGGTATGTCTCGCTAGATCGGAGTTGTATAGTGTTAGAAATGGATTGGTTAGATCCCTAGCTATGGTAAGATTGAGTTCCTCAGCAGATCAATTTATGGAATGGTAGCAAGGATTTCTTTCGAGCATTGAGCAACAAGGGGTAAGCAGGATCGAAGTGGGGGAGAATCCTCCGAGTGTGCAAAGGTAGGAGCACGCAGACCCAGAATGAGTGCGCGACCTCCGAGAAGGAAAAGAAGTGGTTCAGCGTTTGATGGATTGAGGATTTCAGGGCTGGGAGTTTGAGAAACTCCCCATCAGCTAGTGCGTGTGATGGTAATGGTTGGTACGTGGTTGGGAATTCAGGTTGTGGATCGCCCATAGGACTCGAGGGAGTCGGAATGAGGATCTTGAGAGCTAATGGCACATGGGTGCCTTCGTATTAGCAGTCAATGGTAGGAAGTGATGTAAGACTACGGGGCAGCCGTAGCATTCACTAGTAGTCAGTAGTAGAAAGTGATGTAAGACTACGGGGCAGCCGTAGCATTCACTAGCAGTTAGTGGTAGAAAGTGATGTAAGATTACGGGGCAGCCGTAGCATTCACTAGCAATTAGTGATGGAAGTGTTGTAAGACTACGGGGCAACCGTAGCATTCACTAGCAGTCAACAATGGATGACGATGTAAGACTACGGGTAAGCCGTAACATTCCTTAGTAGCTTCGTTGACGGAGTTGGGGAGAGGCCCTTATCTCCTAGTGATCAGATAGGGATCAGGAATGGGTAGTGGATGAGAATGATAGGGAGTTTGCCTATATAGCCCTAGAGAAGTGAGACCTTGGGAGAGGCCGCTCTAGGATATAGTTGGGTGAGACCCGTGGGCGAGGCCCGTATGAGATTAGCAGTGTAGATGAGACCTGAGAGTAGGGTTGCTCGGTAGTATGGTTGGGTGAGACCCGTGGGCGAGGCCCGAGCGAGAGTAATTAGACTAGTGTGACTAGAAGGATAGAGGCGGGTGGGACCCATGGGCGAGGCCCGTGAGTTTTAGCAGCGCAGGTGGGACCTGGTAGGGACCTTAGTGTCAAGTTAGGGGATCGGGGATCCCAGGATTGTAGTTCCGGAATGACAGAATAAATTGAGCAGTTATAGGTGGTCAAAGTTTCTTCGGAAGTCGCTGGGAGCGACTAGTGGTGGTGTTGGGACTAGCTACCGGTGGGAGCCGGTAATCCAGACATTGATAGGTTGGTAGGGACCAGGGTGGTCTCAGTTCATACGGAAGGCAAACAAGGAATAGCAGAATTTTCAGTCAGTAGTACTGCGGGTAAGCAGTGTATGGTGGAATTCAGTTAATTGAATCGAGGGGTGCTCGGCACCAAGTTATGGTAGAGAAGAGAGTGTCAGCGGTTACTGACGGGGATGACCCGTACTGGAAATACCGGGGGTGATGGAGTTGGTGAAGGATAGGACCTTCACAGTGACAAAGGAAATAGTTGGATATGGAGCATCGCCTTAGGAAGGCGAGGGAATCACGTAAAGAAAGAAGGGGTCAACCCCTATGAGTTCAAGTGCAGTACTCGGAGAATACCAGAAGGATTGTCGGTTGAATGGAAGACCAGCGAAGGTAGGCAGCTGGTGTTGGGATAATTGGCGGGTTTTGGAAGCAGATCGCAGGCGGTGGACCATGGCAAACTTCGAGGACGAAGTTTAGTTTAAGTGGGGGAGAGTTGTAACACCCAAAGTTTTGAAGGCCAAGAAAGAAAAGAAAACCCTAATTTTTAGGGGCGACTCGGCGAGTCCAAGGAAGAACTCGGCGAGTCCGAGCGGGATCCAGGTCGAGGTGTAAGTGACCAACTCGGCGAGTCGGCCAAGTGGACTCGGCGAGTCTGGTCTGTGTGAGGAAAACCCTAAATTCGGGACTTGGAGCCTATTTAAACGTCTCATTCTTTCCCCTAGGGTTCCTTTACTGCCTCTCTCACCCAGAATACGAACCCTAAGTCTCCATTGTTGTGCATTCAAGTTTCCAAGACATTTTGGAGTGATTTGAAGGAAAAAGAAGAAGGGGGAAACATTGAAGCTTTAAGGATTGGCTTCAGATCTAGATTTTGTGGAGCCTTTCTGAGGTATTGAAGGTATTAAGTCATTTCCTTCCCCTAGATCTATTTTGGTTGTGAGTTTTGGGACTTTTTAGCCATGATTAGTTGCCCATTTGAGTTAGAAGCCGGATCTGGAGTTGCTACTTCAGATCTAAGCCGATTTTGGTCTTGGGAAGCATAAAGTTTCAGCCCTTGAGTTGATTATGGAGCCTCCTTGCCTTAAACCCTAGTTTATGGTGTATTTTGCCTAGATCTCCTTCTCTACACGTAAAGTTTGCAACTTTACGTGAGGAATGGGCTTGGGAAGGGTAGATCTACAGTTTGGAGTCCATGCATGACTCAAAAGTCCCCTGCATGTATGGAGATCTGAATGGACTCGGCGAGTAACATGAAGATTTGGAGGAACTCGACGAGTGGGATGAACAGCTCGTCGAGTCAGATGAAGTTGGGTAGGAACTCGGCGAGTTGGATGAACAACTCGGCGAGTCTGTTGAAGGTTGTCCTGGACTCGGCGAGTCTGTTCTTGGACTCGGCGAGTCAGGTCGCGAAACCCCAAACCCTTCGAGTTGAGACTCGAATCAGTGAGTCGAATGGAGACTCGGTGAGTTGGACAGGTCAGGACTCGGAAATCGGTAGACTCGGCGAGTCATGGACTGACTCGGCGAGTCGAGTCGCAAAGAGAAGGACTCTGAACATATGAACTCGGCGAGTCAATAGGGTGACTCGGCGAGTAGGGTTGACCTGGAAGGTTGACTTTGACCAGGACTTTGACTTTGACCAGAGTTGACTTGGTTGTCTTTCGGGGGTCAGTTAGACTCAGTGTTGCTTTGACATTGGTAGCTCGGGGAGCGAGTGGAGCGGGAGTTCAGAGAGTTTCCGGGCAGCAGCTAGTGGGTTCATCAGCCAGTTCAGCCAGTGCAAGTGAGTTTCCCTTTGTATGAATGGGTCTACGGCCACAATGCCGGCCCATGTAGTTATGAGTAGAAGACCCGGGGGTTAGCCCTAGGCACAGTATGCTAGTATGATATTCGGGATGAGGTCCAATGATAGAGGGCGGGTGCCCAAGGAATGGTTTATGTGATAGTTTATACTTGTTTACTGTGTGATACTTGTATGTGCCTGGTAGGGAGGTGAGTGTGGGCGAGGTCCCGTATCTCACCAATAGCAGAGTGTGGATGGTGTTCCACATCTCAGTAGCAACAGAGCAGGGGCGAGGCCCAAGTTAGGGAAGGAGTGATGGTGGGATGGGCCCGTACCTCATTATCAGCAGGAGTATGGACGGGGTTCCATGACTCATCAGTAGCAGGACAAGGGCGGGGCCCAGAGATAGGCGAGGCCTTAGGACAGGATCCGTTAGTATGTGTTTAGATTATGTGATGTGATGTGATATGCTTACGTGATATTATATGTTAGTGGGCGAGGCCCTGTGACAGGCGAGGCCTAAGTGAAACAGATCTGTATCCGAGCGGGGATCGAAGCCAGGCGGGGCCTGGAGCGGCGGGGTCGTTGTAGCGGGCGAGGCCCGAGGTAGGGGCGAGGCCCAGGATAGCGGGCGTGGCCCAGTATGTGCAGTATGTGGTTATGCATGATATGTGGTAGGGTGGGGAACTCACTAAGCTTCGTGCTTACGGTTTTCAGTTTTGGTTTCAGGTACTTCCGGTAGCGGAGGGAAGAGCTCGGGGTGATCGCATGGCACACACCATAGTTTAAGACAGCCTGGGAATGTTTACTCTGATAACGAACATGTATTTTGGAAACTAATACTCTGTTTATGTTTTAAAATGATGAATTTGCTTAAAGTAATGTTTTATTAAAAGAAATTTTTAGTCTTGAATTTTGGGACGTTACAGGATTTGTACTCTGACATTATGATGTTTATTAAAATGTTTTTTCCAAACACGCGGTTTCTTTTATGAAACGATATGATCGGTGAATGTTTAATTCCAATATTTTGTTAAGTATATGTTTTAAAAATGAAATTTTTGGCTCGTATTTTTGGGACGTTACATCCCAGGTATGAAGTTTTAAGGATTTTTGTACATCACATAAGACCCACGCGATGAGTTGGAGGCCCCAACTCGTCGTGTAGAAACTAATAAGTTCGCGTGGCTTATGGAACCTACTCGACGAGTTGGAGGACCCTAACTCGACGAGTTGAGGCTGTGCATGAAAATCCTAATTTTTAGGGTTTGCACCCTATTTAAAGGACCTTAAGTCCCCTCACCAGCCTCCCTTACCACCTTATTGCCTAGAGAAACACTATTTTTTGCATCATATCTCATTGTGTGTGTGTGTGTGTGAAAGCTTGGAAGGTGACTTTTGGTGCTTTTTGGAAGGAAACTCTAAGATTGAAGAGATTGGAGTGAGGAGGAGGCTATAGATCCGACATCTACTCTGTTTTGGCAACCATCTTGAGGTATAAAGTTGATACATTGACCTCTTATTGCTTAGATCTCCTCTTATGAAAATATATTGTTATTTTTGGTGCAAAATGGAGTCATTCTCGGATTTGAGCTTTTCAAGAGGATCTGGTTTCAGATCTGGACACCTCTAGGCCTCCATGAACATAAAGTTGTCCAGTTTTTGACACATTTACCCTTTTTTTCCAGTTAGCCAGTAATTAGGACTTTATTGTCAAAAAAAAAATAGTTTATGATTTTTTATCAAATCGTGAATTGAGACTTTACTATAAAAAAAAAGTTTAGGACTTTCATGACGGTACTGCTTTGCAGCCTCAGCTATCCCGATCTTTATCTCACATCCACTCCACTATCTAGATGGACTCCAACATTCTAGTATTAATAACATTTCGAGTACATTACATGAATGGTCCTTTTGGTTTGGGAAAATATGCGTACTTGGTCCCTAAATCTTTTTTTTCACTTAGACAACCCCTACATTATTTTTTTGTTAAGGGTTTTCATTAATCACATACATAAAATGACTATTTTGCCCTTATTAAATATCTTTTTATTTTGTTATTATTAATCTGTTATTTGATCATTTTTATTAAAATAATATTGGGACCCACAAACCTTTCTTCACCCACCCTCACCGCTACTCGTTATCCATTCATCTTCCATCGAAAGTTCATGACTCTCCACTCTCTTCACCTCCGGCCACCATCACCACTCACCTTTGGCGACCATATCGCTACAATGAGAACCCTATAAACAAAACTCTCATAACTATAACCATACCTCCAACTTTTTTGAAACAAAAAACTTATCTCCCTAACTTATAATAGTCGAACACCGTAGTTTTGTATTACCTAACACTTATAGCCAAATTACTAAACAAAATCATATATAGAAACTAGATACATAAACCAAATAACATAGAAGATGCAAATATATGTTCAACCCACATCGAGGCTAGAAAAACACAGGAAAAACATACACATTATGGGAGATCGAGAAACACTACGATCGTGTCCTGAAAAATGCATAGAAATCAAAAGCGCATAAATTTACTCCACTACAATTTTCCTCTCTCTCTCTCTCTCTCTCGCGTTCTTATCTTCCCTACCACCTCAAGACTATTTTCATCGCATGCCATTAATGAAAAGGCATATTCATTGTATGTTTGCACTACCAGGGGCGGATCCTTTATATGGCCATGGGGCCATGGCCCCCCTGTTTTTTGACCTCCTTAATACTGATATTATCATATTATATATAAAAGTTTGGTTTTATTTGTTGACTAACCATTTGGCCCCTACGTTTAATGATATACATATTTTTATATAATATCATATTATATATAAAAGTTTGGTTTTATTTGTTGACTAACCATTTGGCCCCTACGTTTAATGATGTACGTATTTTTATATGTAATGTTAAAATAACTAACTCTTAAAGATAAACACAATGTTATTTGATATTTGATAATATTATAGCAAACCTAACAAACTAGGAAGGTAAATAACCGATTAACATAACACCAAAAACATTAAAACGAATTCTAGTAAATTTAGGATTCTAATAAATTATGAAACAACAATTCTAAAAAAAATCAAAAACTATTATGATATCCAATCTTTTTACATAGTCGTTGAGAAGATACAAAACCCTAGAATAAAATTCATCAGCTGAAAAAATGATTGCTCACCGGAAAACATAGTCACCGCCAGACTTCCAACTAGAACATATCGCCCTTGTCGCCGGATTGCTCACCACTAGCTCTCCTGTGTCCGCCTCTGCTGACCCATGTCTCGCATCTCCGCCATTAAACGACTTGCAACTTCGACATCGACCTCCAGAAGTCCGTCGTCGGAGCCTTTTCTCCGCCATACGACGCACTGCATCTCAGACCAGTGAGCCAACGACCTCTAGTGCTTTCTATTAAGCCAGATGTGTAAGCTCCTTTTTCATCTCTATTTTCTCTACATTCTCTCACTAAAATGTTACTATATGACGTTTAAAGAGAATTAGGTGGACACTATAACAAGGCTCCACCACATTTAAGAGAGCTAGCTCGGTTATTATAACGCTATGCTACTTTTAAGGTGATTTGATGTTTGTTACTTCATAGGCTCATATTTATTTAAATAAAAGGATGTTATAATGTTTTTAGGAAAATTAAGTTAGTAAAATGATCTGCTAATTGTCAAATAAATTAGCAAATAATGTACGATTACTAATTTTGTAAAGGTAATTTTAGTATAGTTAGAATAATTAGTTGTATTCAAATATAATTATTAAAATTTTATTCTATTTTACTATTTTGTTAACTACAAGCAAATTATATTACATAATCTACATCAAAATGATAAAACAATGAACATTGGTTTCGGCCCCTTCGGTTAAAGTGTCCGTGTTCCGCCCCTGTGCACAACACACCATTCTCGTTCTTCAGATGCAAAAAACGGAGATGTAGCCGAAGGATAAACCAAATACATGTTCATAAGAGAATGAACATATGAGAATAATATTTGTATCAAGCATCTTGATTCTAACAATATGTTAATGGATCCTATTACGAAAGGTCTACTACCGAAGGTATTTATAGAACATGTTCGATACAGGTTTAAGACTAGACCTAATATGATGTAATCTAGAATAATATATTATTGAAACCATTGATTTTAGTGATTAAAGTACTTGACCAGACCATTATTCTTCCATTACATACAACTTTCAATATTAATAAATTATACAAATTTATTTTTTATACAGGCAAATGTTATTGAACTATCACTTATGATCAAGTCATTTGGCTTAATATATTGTAAATTTGGTATGAAATGACATGTCAAGATTTATTAAGAGTCATAAAATGACATCTATCTTTATCAACTAGAAAGTTATCAATGTTATTATTTTCAAATAAGTGTTAGATTTGGTTTAAGATTTATTAAGATTATGTTGAATTGATACTAGATTTTTTCAATAATAAATTTTAAAAAGACCAAATCAAATATTTACAAAATTAGGATGCAAAAGTAAAAGAAAAAAATAATACTAAATAAAAAAAGATCAATTGCCAAATCATAAGAAAAAAATAATACTAAATAAAAAAAGATCAATTGCCAAATCATATAATTAGTACATATAAAAGATGGTGTTAGTAAAGCTAGAGAGAGAAAAAAAATGGAATATTTTATTCCCATAACTATTTTTTAAGAATGCAATAACATGCTATGCTCATAAAACTCGTTTGTTATGTTATAAACGTAAAAGAATTATCAAACTTTTTGTGGGAAAGAAAAGAAAAAAGAAATGTATGTTCCACGAATCTTTTTTCTGCCGGGAAGATTTTTTTTAAAGTTAACCGTTCATACAAAAGCAATTTCTTTACAGCAAGAGTGTTGTAATCACTAAGCAATCCCTTTAACTAATTGTGAAGACCCAACTAAGCCTACCCCATTCTTTTTCATCATTGATCATATAAACAATGCTAAAAGCAGTGTGCTTTGTGGGTTTAATCATACCGACGTAAAAGACCATTCATTCTTCTTTAATTGTTGCATGTGGATTCGGTCGAGTACATACAACTCATAGTTTCCATATGCAATTCTAATTTCCGATCTTGATTGTATGATTATTGGTTTCTTTATTTCTTCGACTGATTCGATTTACTTCTGTCCTCCCAGTGACAGAATCTTTGTGCGAGGTTTTGACGTTTTCAATTTGTTGACTCGTTTGTTAAGTGGAGATCTCAATTCACTACAATCTCATCCTTGACTGCAAGAAGGATTTTGCGATTCATGCTGAGCTTTTCTAGAGTTCAATTGTTCATTCCATATTTACAATGCCAGGTAATCTGTTGTCGATTTTGGATGAATTTGAAGTTATTTGATTTGAATTTTAACCTAAAGGAACAACGATTTTTAAATTGATTATGTTGAAGCAGTAAGATATGATTTGGGGAAATTTGAGGAAGAGAAGAGAAGGATTAGGGTTCGATGTTTGAAGAAAAAAGCTCTGGTTGCTTCATCAAGGTTGTCAAACTCCCTCAGAAAACGACGGGTTTCTAATTGCCAATTTGCACACATTTCGATTGATGATGTTCGAGATGAGGAGGAAGAGAAGGCCGTTAATGCATTCCGGCAGGTCTTGATTGAGAAAGATTTGCTTCCATTTTGTCATGATGATTACCACACTTTATTGAGGTAGATTGATCGATCTTTCATAAGTGCTTTTTTTCAAATTGACAAATAAAAGCCTCTTTCCTAGCTTTCGCCTTTCTGTATAAAGGGGCTGTTTCTTTATAGGGTATTAGGATTGTTTCTTTTTTACACAGAATGACTACGGATTGAGCAAGAAAACTAGCCCATTAAGACGCCACCTTTTTTACCTATTTGTCTTTCTTCTTTTTCCTCCCAACCCCTCTCATGCTTAAATTTGTTACATATTATGAAATTGATTTTTTTTTTTTTTTTAATGTAAGGGTAAAATGGTCATTTAGCCTCATTCAGATGGCTTATTAAGTCTAGAAAACAAACAAACATTATGTATGTACAAACAGACCGAATGTATGCAACACTTTTTCCAGACATACATCATTATCCTTCAACCACTTTATCATTAAGGACTTAATGGAAAAAACAAACAACCTCTACATCGTTCTTTCTGCATTAAGTCAGAAAGAAACACTAATATATAGGGCACCATATTCAGTTCTTTCCCATTAGGTCAAAAAGAAACTGCACATAAGTACGTAACTGATTTTGTAAAATCACTTTTATTTTATTTGCCTTCCAAAAGTTTGTTATGCTTATACTTTCTGAAAAAGATCTATTTTGGACAAAAAATTGCCAAATATGAGATTCTCATTGCAGTTACATTTTCGAACTTGTCAAAAGTTGCATGTTCTTGAAAACTATGCTGTTTTTTTTTTTTTTTTTGTCTTTACACAACAATGGTAGTTAGTTTGAAAAGAAAATATCTACAATACGTCAGAAAGTTAATGAGCCGATATTTGTTTTTCATATTTTGTGATTGGAGTTTTGTGGTCTAAATATTTCCTTTTGCAACCAATAATGATGACAATTCTTCATAATCACTTGAAAAACAAATTTAGAACCACTTTGAGCTAAGATGATAAATAGTAAAATACAAAGTTATTATTGCCAAAATCATTACAATACTGTTACATAATTTGAATTTGACCCATAAGTCAAATGTTATCCTTTTGATTTGTTATTGTGACACCCTTTGACTTTTGAGGTCAACATATTTCCATTTGCAAGCAATAATGATAAGAGTTCTTCAATTTCACTTGAAGAATTTGAGAACCCTATTAAAGATATATGGTGATTAATCAAAACACATAAAAATGTTCTTGCCAAGATAGATACTCCCTTATCAAATTTTAGTTTCAAAACAAAAAAAAATTATAATCTACTTTTGAAGTCATATCGATATCATCTCTCTTTTTTAGAACATATGAAGTAATTCCTCTAAACACAAAAACTTATAGCTTTTATAAGGTATTTCTTAATCCTGCCTTCTTGTATGCTGATTTTTTAAAATATGGTTGCAGATTCTTGAAGGCAAGAAAGTTTGACCTTCATAAAGCAGTCAACATGTGGGCAGATATGCTCAACTGGCGAAAAGAATATGGTGCAGACTCCATCACACAGGTACTTCTTGTAACTTTCATATCATATTATCTTTACAACTACTTTTGCAACATGTCTCATTTCAAAAACAAGTTTACTTTGACTTTAAGGTCAAAGATATTACTTTTCAACTTCAAATCAAAATCAATACAGGTCCTTCAAATTTCCCTAAGAAATATCAATACCTAAACATGGACTTTATGACTTTATTTGTTACATAGAAGGGACTTGACAAGTTTTTATCAAGCTATAGATGAGGAGGGCATTCACATCTTTTGCACATACAAGAGATCCACAACAAGTCCCTGTCCCACCTTTTTGGGTAGGATACAAAATTGCAAGTTTTGTCCTATTGACATCAGTCACTGTCACAGTCACAGTCACTGTCACTGTCACTGTGTTGATGGTTCATATCAAGTATGAGTTGTTTCTTGAGTAACGAACAAAAAAAGAGAGGCAATTACAAATTTACAATGTTTTGACAATGATTATAATGCAATGATGTTTGAAAGGATTTCATTTATGAAGAGTATGAAGAGGTTCAAGGGTATTATCCTCATGGTTATCATGGTGTGGATAAAGAGGGAAGGCCTGTTTATATTGAAAGACTTGGAAAAGTGGAACCGAGTAAGCTTATGAGTGTGACAACAGTGGAAAGGTTTTTAAGGTATCATGTACAAGGCTTTGAGAAAGCTTTTGCTGAAAAATTTCCAGCATGTTCTGTTTCAGCAAGAAGACATATCGATTCTTTCACCACAATATTGGATGTTCATGGCATGGTTAGCTTTACTTTACTCTCTCTCTCTCTCTCTCTCTCTCTCTCTCTCTCTTGCTAAATAGCAGTTCACTTTCATTTATTTGTTTATTATAGCACTTTACTATGAGAAAGCTACTGATTTATATTAATTTTTGTATTAATCTGAGGGTTTCTTGATTTATGTAGAACTGGATGAGTTTTGGAAAAGTTGCAAATGATTTGGTCATGCGTATGCAGAAAATAGATGGTGACAACTATCCTGAGGTGCAAACCCATATGCCAAATTTTCTTTTACATTTATCTGTTTTATTACTGATTTTTTTTTCTTTTGTTTCTAATCAGACATTGCATCAGATGTTCATAGTAAATGCTGGGAGTGGATTTAAATTACTATGGAATACAGCAAAAGGGTTTCTTGATCCAAGAACAACAGCAAAAATAAACGTATACTTCACCATACCCATCTTTTCAAATCATTTTACTTCATTTTCATTGCTTTGTAAAAGCTATTTTCAATTATGAGGATGAGGGCATTCACATCTTTTACAGGTTCTTGGTAATAAATATCAGAATAAGTTGTTGGAAGTTATAGACTCAAGGTATGTGTGTTAGTGTATACTTTTTATTTGCTTTAAATTTACTGAAAAAAAAAACTTGCATATTTATTTCATTATGTAGTCAATTACCCGATTTTCTTGGTGGGACATGTTCATGTCCAAATGAAGGTGGATGTCTTAGGTCAGATAAAGGACCTTGGCATGATTTAGAACTCATGAAGGTATGTTCATTCTTTTTTTTTTTTTTTATGTATATATCTCTATGTAAATGTGTGTTTATTTTGTTGACTTGGATTTTTCACAGGTGGTCAACAATGGAGATTTGAGGAGAAGTTGTAGCTATTATGAGGATGTTGACTTAGAGGTCAAGTCAATTGTTTCAGAGGTGGGGTTTTGACTTGTATTTTGTAGATTATTCTTGATTATCACATTTTTATAATTATTTTATTTGATGCAGACACCAAGCAGTAAATTTTCAGATGATTTAGTATCTAATTCAGGATTCGATAGATCAATGTCTCTTAGCCACAAGGTAGGTGTTTGTTGATTTATAAGGTAAATAAATAACATGTTCAATGGAAACATTAAACATACTAATTTAGTTTTTTTTTTTCTTCTGTTATAGGACTATATAAATAATCTTGTATCTAATAGCCCTAGATTTGAACGGATAGTTTCTAGTACTCAGATCGACATTGTTCCTTCAAGTAAGTGATTGTTAGTTTATATTGTATTGTCAAACAATCATAATGTACAAATTCAAAAAATATTTAAGATGTTTTTTGTTTTCATTTTTTGAAGCAGATGATTTGATACAAAGAAGAAGCATTAAAAATGTGGTTGATTTCACTTACAAAGTAGTAGGATGTATATTTTTTCTTGTTGAATTTGGGAAGTTTTTGGTGGGATTTATAATAAAAAAATGGTTCAATTGGCAAGATAAACATAAACCACGGTATGTGGATGATTTGAGTCCTCAAAAGGAGGACTTTTTGCAGCCATTTGAAGAGAAGTTGAAACAATTAGAAGAGTTGGTGTTAGTGCTTTCTAGCAAACCTTCTAAAATTCCTCAAGAGAAAGATGAAATTCTTGTTGAATCTTTGAATCGTATAAGGTCAATGGAGTATGACTTGCAAAAGACAAAGAAAGTATGGATTTTTATTCTTTCTCGGTTTAAATGCAAAGCAATAGACTTTCATTGATTTGTATGTTATAGCATTATAATCCCATTGTTGAAAAATATACCTAACGGAAGCAATTTCATCCAAATACAAAACAATTTTCACTGCTATTAGATTTTTCACAATATAATATGCTAATAAGGAAAAAAAAAAAGGAAATACAATACTATAATGGGTAGAATTTTCAAAGTAAAATGGGTTCATAAGAAAAAAAAAATTAAACGTACAATGTTGTAATAGAAAGAAATGGAAGTACATTGTTGTTTCTTGCATTTAGCCCTTTTTTCATTATTTGGATTTCGCAGGCCTTATTTGCTACGGCTTCAAAACAGATGGAGCTTGAGGAATCACTCGAGACTTTACGAGAGGGTGCCATAACAGTAAGTACTCAACAAGGTTTAATTTCAAGAAACAACAATCAAAGTATTTCTATTGATTTGTATATTATAGCATCATACTTTCATTTCTTCACATTACAGATCTACCCAATTATAGTAATGTTATCCAAATACAAAGCAACTTTCACTTCTATGACTCGCTAGATTTTTCAAAGACTTGTAAGAAAAAGTTGAAGTAGAAAGCTATAATTTGGTAGATTTTTCAAAGTACGATGCCTTAATAATAAGGGAAAAAAAATGAAATAAGTACGCTAACAATCTTAAGTTGGAATAATAGGCGGCAAACTCATGTTGGGTAAGACGTCCCAAGTCAACTTTACGTGGAACAAGATGAAGTTTGAATTCTTGGCTTTTTACATTTCAATATTTCGTTAAATTTTAGACAATTTCCACCATGTTATTGTTGGAGATTCGTTGTATTCAACCATAAGGAGTGACAACTAAAACTCAAGGTGTTGCTAATCTCTTCCATACTAGCTGTTTTATTTATACACATTACAAACACTATCATTTGCTCAATTTGTTTTTTTTTGTTTGTAATACAGGATGTGCTCTTGATGGTCTTCTGAATGTGTAAGCGGCGTGGATGCTTGTTGATAGATAGTTTACATTGTGCAGGGAGTGAGATATATATAATAGCTCCGTATAGAAAAATGAAAAATAAGAAAACAGAAACAATAGAAACGGGACGATTTGTTGTAACTTGTAGTTTGGCTATAGATGTATTTTTTTTTTCTTGAAGTGGTTGTTAATATATGTTAATGGCTTCAAATTGTTTGATTTATTGTGTAAAGGATTGGTGGTTAAAGTTCACCAAAAGTCAGTCCTGTTAATGCAGAAAAATGTCAGCGACCTCTTTGTTGATTTTGAAAACTTTGAACCCATGTTGTTTATCAAGTTACAGATAATGATTAATGGATAAATTTAAGGAAAGTACGTTACTTATATTCTTGATGTTTAAGGATAAAAAAGTCAATGAGTTTATATGTAAACATTTGCCGAATTTTTGTCTTTTTATTTAAAAAAAATAGACATGTTTTTTTAGAAATAATATCAAATTTTCGGGATTTTATTGGAGATTTCACTTTTCAAAATTGCAAGTCTAACAAAACCACAAACACCCCTATATTTTAAGGTTAAATTAATAAGATAATGAAATGTTTTAGGTCAATTTTCTCACTCACCTATGGTTCATATATGTGCATCTATTAGTTAATGTAGATCATTATTGAGAAATAAGAACAATGGAAGGATGGAAGGAAGTTCGTAGGAGAAAAACAACGGAGAAATGTGGCAGCGAGACCACTACTTTTTTTGTCACAAATGTTCCAAGGGACGCCACAAAGAGGGAGATCTATGAAGCGTTCATCCGATTCGGTAGACTGACTGACGTATTCATGGGGTTAAGAAAAGGAAAAAATGGAAGATATTACGCCTTCATCAGGTTCACAGATGTGAAGAATGTAAAACATATGGAAAATCAACTTGATGGTACAGTGGTTAGAGGAACAAGATTGGAGGTGAATCTGGCGTTACACAAGAGAAAAGAGATACCTCCCATAACAAAGAAGAAGTTTAACAGCAACTACTCCGTGAGACACAATGACCACTTCACAAATAAATAGCCTGCACAGGGGATGTGGGGGAGACCAAGGGACAATAGAACGTTTGCAGAAGTTCTTGGCAAGAAAACACAGCCACATGCTACACACCCACCACCGCCGCCTCCAATTCCCCCTCATATCGACCTAAGCAGAAATATACAAAAGTGGCTATGGAAGACGTCTCTTATCGGTGAGGCAACGTCGCTTGACCATTTGGGACACATGCCCAAGCTGCTGTCATTCCGAAATGATATTCTTATGGAGATTAAGTATGTGGGGGGACTGAAAGTTCTGTTACAGTTCAATGACTCAGTTAGTGCAAAGGAATTCAAGGACAATAGGGAGCGATGGCAAGAGCATTTGAAATGGGTTGAATGGGTGGAGAAGATTGATCCAGAATTTGATAGAGTTGCATGGATTCGGATTGTTGGTCTACCTATACACCTTTGGGGAGATCGTAACTTCTCAAAAATAACAGAAGGATATGGGGTCACAATTGCACCATTTGATGAACTTCCTAATCGGGTTGATCTGTCCTGCGTAAAAATTGGTATTCTTACCAAAAGAAGGACGAGAATAAATGACGAGATCTTTGTTTCATGTGAGGGGAAGTTTATAAAGCTTGGTATTATTGAATTCGATGAAGATTGGTTTCCCTTTAAGTTTGATCATTGTGAAGATTATTATGTGAATGATGAATTAAGTGAGGTTGATGCAACTGATGAAGAAAATGAAGACAATGAGGGAGTATCGGATACATGGATGCATGAAGACGGCGGTGAAATGGAAGAAGGAGAAATAAGTCCAATGCCAGTTGTTAGGGAGGAACCATTACAGGATATCAGATCACCGGAGACGGAAAAACCGATTGGTACGCCGGTGAAATCGACGATGCCGATTAGGGTAACTCAAGAGACACCGGGTATCCCTCAACGTCTGGAGACATGTCCAAGGAAGTCAGGTGGACCGTCACAGGTCTTGGGAATTGTGGGTAACGGTATAATTCATTCCCCTCAATGCAATGACGAGATGATTGGCCCCTCTGATGTAATTACCACTCCTCCCCCTAAGGCCCAAATGAGTAATTTTGCTAACGGGCTCCCACTGGGATGTTTTGGGCCCTTCCCTTCCCCCAATATTGACGGATCTTCCTTCACCCAAGCCCAAAATCAATCCATTCCCGGGTCATTAGGCAAAAGAAAACGTCGTGACATCTCAGGATCCGACTCCCCTCGTAACTCAGTACCCCAATTGCTCGTTCAATCGGATACAGGGCACATGTCTCCTTCTACATCGGTATCTCAAGTAAGGACCAATGTTGAAATTGACCACATTCCCACCAACTTCGACCTTAATAAAAACCCAGCTGCTCTCCGCAATGATAATTCCTCGTGCTCCAGGTCTCTTTCTGGGGAATTAGAAAAAACGGCAGAGGTGGGTATGGAACTGGGTTTTGAGATAGACTCAACTAACCCAGTTCTACTTGAAACAATGGGGGCATCCGGAGAAGACAACAACCCACAATGAACTTCCTAAGTCTTAATATAAGGGGAATCGGAGAAGATTATAAGATCGCATGGGTGAGAAGGTTAACAAAGAAACATCGCACAATGTTCCTAGGGGTACAGGAAACTCAACTTTCGGATGAAAATCACATAGATGTGTCTGGTTGTTGGTATAATGGGGAATTCGGTTTTGCTGCAACAGCTTCCGCTGGAAGATCGGGTGGTCTACTCAGCATTTGGGACTCCAAGCTATTCCAGGTCGATGAAGTCATAAAGGAGAGATACTTTCTAATCACAATCGGTAAGTGGTCAGGTATCCATGGTCCATTTATCCTAGCAAATATCTACGGTCCTCATGATCCACAAAGCAAAAAGAAGCTATGGGAAGACTTGGGACGGATTAAAGCCACCAAAGGAGGAACCTGGGTAATATTTGGAGACTTTAATACTGTTAGAAAGGAAGGAGAAAGATTCAATTCCCATTTTAATCGGTCAGAAGCCTTCTGGTTTAATCGATTCATTGATAAAGAATGCTTACATGAACCTAGAATGGGGGGGGGGGGGCACAGATTCACCTACTATTGCCAGTCGGATTTCAAGATGAGCAAACTCGATAGATTTCTTGTGTGCAACAAATTTCTTACTCTCTTTCCCTCTGTATCAGTCACAGCTGCTCAGTGGGAGACTTCAGATCATTGTCCCATCATTCTTCAGACAGCCATATCTGACTTTGGCAAACCTCCATTTAGATTCTTCAACTCGTGGATGAAAAGAGATGGATTCGAGCAAATCATCAAAGATTCGTGGGAGAGATTCAATGGATACGGCAACCCGGACGCTTACCTTGCTGCCAAACTCCGTTATCTAAAAAATGAAATCAAAAAATGTAGAGCAAAGGACCACCCTAAGGAGACTGAAGAGCTGATGAAGCTTAAACACAGGGTTTATGAACTCGATATAGCTGCTAAAACAACAAGGCTATCTGAGGTGGAGCTAGAGGAAAGGCGAATTGGTGTCCAAAGAATAGCTGAACTTGAGAAGTTGGCTGTTCTTGATCTAAAGCAAAAGGCTAGAATCCGATGGACAATAGATGGGGATGAAAACACTCGTTTTTTCCATGGGTATGTAAACAACAAGAAAAGCAAGAACCATATTCATGGATTACTCATCAATGGCTCTTGGAGCACAAATGTGGCAGAAATAAAAGATGAAGTTCTTTCGTTCTACCAGAGAAAATTTCAGGAAAAATGGCCTTGCAGGCCAAAACTTATCAGCAGTGATTTTCGTAAGATTGACTCGGTTACTTGATCAAATATTGAAGCCCCCTTCACAATGGTGGAAATCAAACAAGCCATTTGGGCGTGTGGAGGTGATAAGGCGCCAGGACCAGATGGTTTCACCTTTGAATTCATAAAAAAATATTGGGATGTTTTGAAGGGCGACATCATGGAATTCGTTAAATACTTTGAGAAACATGGAACGTTGGCTCGGGGCTGCAACTCGTCCTTCATCACCCTCGTTCCCAAGATAAAAGACCCATTGCTAATTGGCGATTATAGACCAATTAGCTTAATTGGTTCGCTATACAAAATAATCTCCAAAACCTTAGCCAGCAGACTCAGTAAGATAATTAGCAAGAACATTGGAGATACTCAAACGGCTTTTGTGAAGGGGCGCAATATCCTTGATGGTCCGCTAATTGTAAACGAGTTATGTTCCTGGGCCAAGAAGGTTAAAAAACAGATCCTCCTTTTCAAGGTAGACCTGGAGAAAGCATTTGACTCCGTTAACTGGGAGTATCTTGATTCGGTGCTTATTCAAATGGGTTATGGCGATAAATGGCGTATGTGGATCAAAGGATGCATTCAATCAGCAAGACTTTCAGTTATCATAAACGGGTCTCCAACGGAGGAATTTGGAATGGAAAAAGGTGTACGACAGGGCGACCCCCTCTCACCATTCCTATTTATAATCGCCATGGAAGGATTAAATGTTGCGATGAATGCAGCTTGCAGAAAGGGTCTGTTCCAGGGCATAAAAATCCCATATTCTGATACCGAAATCTCCCACTTGTTCTATGCTGATGATGCCATTTTTGTGGGTGAGTGGAACCAAAGCAACATTAAAAATCTAGCAAGGGTGTTAAGATGTTTTCAAGCGGCGTCTGGGTTAAAGGTTAACTTTAATAAATCCAGGGTCTTTGGTGTCGGTGTTGACAAGGCTGAAGTTGATCGATGGGCTGCTCCCTTGGGTTGCCAACCTGCGTCACTACCCTTCACTTACCTGGGGGTCCCTGTTGGTGCTAACATGAAGCTTAAGAAACATTGGAAACCTGTCATTGACCGTTTTTACTCCAAACTCTCACCTTGGAAATCGAAAGCATTGTCATTTGGAGGAAGGCTAACGTTAGCCAAAGCAGTCCTAGGCAGTTTACCGTTGTATTATTTCTCATTATTTGTGGCCCCGGTGGGAGTCATTGACCTTCTTGAAAAAATTCGCCGACAGTTCCTGTGGGGCGGGTGCGATAACAAGTTCAAAATTGCTTGGGTATCGTGGGAAAAGATTGTTAGCCCAAAGGACATGGGGGGTCTTGGCCTTGGATCGCTCAGGGCCTTCAATATTTCAATGATTGTTAAATGGTGGTGGGCATTAAAAACAAACAAATCAACCTTGTGGAGTAAAGTAATTACTGGTGTTCATAATCTTTACAATAAGCCTGCTAACATATTATCAAAAAAAACTATTGCAGGTGTGTGGAACAATATTGCAGGGGTGATGAATGATTTATCCAAAGCTGGGGTAAGCTTTAGTGACATCCTAAAGAAAAACGTGAAGAATGGCAACGATACTCTATTCTGGATGGACGCTTGGTGTGAGGGGGAACCATTAAAGGATCAACTTCCAGAGCTGTATCAACTTGAAAAACGTAAAAGGTGCAAGATCAGTCAACGAGTACTAGCAGATGGGTATTCGTGGGAATGGAAATCACCCCTGCAACGGATGAACAGATCCATAGCCTTCAGCTGTTGTATGAGAGCATTGGTGAACATCGGCCATCTTCAGATCCAGATTATTGGAGCTGTCCTCTATCAGGTGACGGTAGTTTCCTTGTTGAGGCGATTAGATTGAAACTTGATAATACTGAACCGGCAACAAATGAAGTTATCATCCCATGGATTCATGAAATCCCAATAAAGGTAAACTCCTTTATCTGGAGAGCTAATATGGGACGCATCCCGTCTTATATAGCATTAAAAAGGAGAGGAGTTGCGATTCCAAATGCATCATGCCCCCAGTGTCAACTGGAAGAGGAAGATGCGGAGCATATTCTCATTCGATGTCCAGTGGCGAGCAATGTCTAGGAATCGATTTTTAAATGGTGCAACATTCCGAAACCGCAATTTCAAACCATCGGGGAACTTATTGAATTTGTAAAAACATGGGGGAGATGTCGGAAAAGGAGAAACAACCTAATCTGTATTATTTTTGGTGCAATGTGGATTTTGTGGAAAACAAGGTGTGAAGGCGTATTCAAGAGCAAACGAACCTCCCATTTACAGATCATTGATAGTGTTAAGTCCGTCGTTTTACTTGGATTAGACACAAGAGAGTAAATTGTTGCTTAAGTTGGGCCGAATGATGTATTTGTCCGTTAAATTGACTATACTCCAAACTTAATTGTAATGTTCGTTTATTTTGCACGGCCTGCCTAGCAACTTGCTGGGTAGTGTTCCGTTAATAATATTTGCCGGTTCTAAAAAAAAGAAAATATTTTTCTTTGTTGATGCGTAATCATTTTCAATGGTTACAAATTTTCAAGTACATAACTTAATAATAGTTGTTTCTTTCTAATTAATGAGCTTTATAGGTTAAGCATTTTAATATGAACATTTATACATGAATGATTATTTTTGATTTAATATGGACGGAATGAATTAATGAGCTAAGCCAAAAAAATATTATGTCGACTTTTATCTATTTTCCCTTCTTATATTTTTCATCGGATTCATCATGAGTTGAAATTGATAAATTGTATTAAAATTAATCCATATTATGAAAATTATTTGATAGAATTTAACGATAAAATAATCATCTAGTTTCATTGAGACGGTTTATCGGTCCATAATACATAATATTTATGCATGCATCATTATATATCCGTTCCATAATTATTTCACCCATAAAAGGTTCAATAGGAAAAAAAAACAATTAATCTAATGTAATAACTTGTACATAATCATCTATCCTGGTCAACATTTACTAAGATCACACACATCCATAATTTTTTAATTAAAAAATTATGATTTATGCTAGGTACCAATCTATAACTTATTAGCTTAAATGAGTTTGACCATTAAAATTTTAATGTGATTTAATAACCAATCAAAATGCATATAGAAAACTTTTAAATATGTTGTTATTTTATGTAGAAGAACAAAAAATTATCTTATTTTGCCTAAAATGATAATTAACGTTGTTAATATTTGCATTTGACCCAACATAATATTAGTAAAAATTTACAAAATTCTATTAGGGACTATAAGTGACATTGTTTCATACGTCTAGGGACTATTGATTTAATCGACCATTCCACCCTTCTAGATAAATCAACGGATTTTTGTGTACAGGCCCGCCATTTTTGAAAGCATGATAACTTCCATCAGTCAACCAATTTCTCACTTTTCAAAAAATTAAGCATTTTTATAAATAACGATCCGACAAAATCCTACAATACCCGTTGATTCTTCAACCATTAGGCAGTGATAATCGGAGATGGCGATGAATCAAGTAGTGGTGATGCCGTACCCAGCTAGAGGCCACCTGAATCCTCTAATGAGCCTCTGTGACTTGCTTTCTTCCAGATCAGACGGCACCACCATCTTCACCGTCGTAGTCACGGAGGAGTGGCTAGGACTCATCGGATCTGATCCAAAACCTGATAATGTCCGATTCGCCACCATTCCTAATGTAATTCCATCTGAGCATGGCCGCGGCTCCGACATGATCGGATTCCTCACCGCTGTTCAAAGCAAAATGGAAGCTCCATTTGAAAAGGTGCTTGATCAGTTAAAGCTTCCAGTGAAACTCATAATCGGCGATGCTTTTTTGAGCTGGATTCTAGATGTTGCTGACCGGAGGAATATTCCGGTGGCAGCCTATTGGGCGATGTCTGCATCAATGTTTACCATGTGGTATCATGTTGACCTCCTTGAACAGCATGGCCACATTTTTGTTGATTTATCAGGTGCGTGATTTCTGATTTCTCGAAAAAAACTGTTTTCATTTTCCTGACATCACATGTAATGATCGATATGAACTAACAGAAAGAGAAGAAGAATGGGTTGATTACATCCCTGGATTATCTCCCACGAAAGTTGCAGATATGTCTCCGGTAACCAGGGAACAACTTCATCTTTCACCTAATCTCATATCAATGATGAAAAGAGTTCAATCTCTTCTCCTACCCACAATCTATGAGTTAGAACACGAAGCTGTGGATGCACTAAGATCCGATTTACACAAACCCATCTACACATTTGGACCAAACATACGCCAACTCCAACCCCAATCACACGTCTCCAAATCCAAATACATGACATGGCTAGATTCCAAGCCTCCAAACAGTGTTCTATACATTTGTTTGGGAAGCTTTCTTTCGGTTTCCACTTCCCAAATGCATGAAATCGCAGCCGGTTTAAAGCAAAGCGGTGTGAATTTTTTATGGGTCGCTAAAGGAAGGTTGAACGAGAGTTTTGGTGATGAAGGGTTGGTTGTGGAATGGTGTGATCAAATTAGGGTTTTGTTGCATTCTTCGGTGGGAGGGTTTTGGAGTCACTGTGGGTGGAATTCAGTGAAGGAAAGTGTGTTTTCTGGTGTTCCGATGTTGACTTTTCCGATATTTGCTGACCAACCACTTAATAGCAAGGTGGTTGTAGATGATTGGAGGAATGGATGGAAGATGAAGAAGGAAGTGCGTAGAAATAATTTGGTGAAGAGGGGGGAAATTGCAGAGATTGTGAGTCGGTTTATGGATAATGGAAGTGTGGAGAGAAGAGAAATGGTGGAACGGGTGAAAAATCTTCGGGATGCTTGTCGTGTGAGTATTGAGAAAGGTGGATCAGCTGTGAAAGACGTCGATGTTTTTATTAAAAACAATATCATCTAATTAATCCTCATGGCAAATGCAAATATGCGATTAGGAATAGACACTTAGACATGCTATGGTATGACACCATAAAGCTTATGGCTTTATGCAAATAATTTTGAATTGTGTGGCTCGGGAATATAGATGGACGTGACGAAACAAATTTCGGTCAAAATGTGTACTTTTTAAGTGGGTCAGAATATTTGTAAATATTTGATGTTTTAAATATGACAGAGATAAAAATAATCACAAGTTTAATATTTGTAAGAACACCACTTTCAAGTTAATTATATGCACTAATCAAATGTACAATATGGATAAGCTGGGAGAACGACATTTATCTTTTAGTTTTCATTTTTCATGTAAGCTAACTTATTTTTCTTTCATCCTTTAAAATCCATGAATTGGTAACGTTTCATTTTCTTTCATTTTTTAATATATATATATATATATATATATATATATATATATATATATATATATATATATATATATAGGGTTAGGTAATTTTGTTTTGACAATTTATTATGTGCATGTATTATTGATTCTGAACCAATCATTTTAGTTATTTTAAGAAAGTAATTAATACATATTACATGTTGAAGATATAATAAGTATTAATTACATCTTCAGCATTTAATATGCATTAATTACTTTCTTAAAACAATTAAAATGATTGGTCCAAAATCAATCATACATGCACATAATAGATAGTGAAAACATTTGAACCTAACATTCTTTCTCTCTCTCTCTCTCTCTCTCTCTCTCTCTCTATATATATATATATATATATATATATATACTTTATAACTTTTGGTATAAATATAATTAATTATATATTAAAAATATAAAAAAGATGAGAGAGAATACAAGAAATACACCCCGTACGGGTAGGGATGACAACGGGTATGAGTATACCGGGTTTTGTGTTCCTCATCCCCATACCTGACCTTATCCCCATCGGGGATTAAAAATCTATCTTCCTCTTCATCCTCATCTCTAATGGTGAACGGGGATCCCCAATGGGTAATCAGAGATTTTTCCCCGTTACAAAGTTTTGAACTTTTATGAGAAATAACTCAACTATATATTAACCAAGAAAACAAAAACTAATAAAAATAATATAAATCACTATAATCATTGAATGTCTTCAACCACGAACAATAACATTCAAGTTTACAAATTAAACTATTTTTTCGGAAAAAAAAAGTCTTCCAAAAGTTACACGTTTGATTGTGAAAAATCCTTACTTTGTCTAGTGAACTTTCGCTTATGCATTTTGATTTATGAAATGATTAAAAATAAAAACATAAATAATTATATATATGGTACCCATTAGGTACGGGTATGGGTACCCGACAAGTAGAACCATCCTCATCATCATCCCTGCTTTTTGCATTCGGGTATTACCCATCCTCGCCCACGGTCAACTCGGGGATTTACTCGGCCAACTGGCGTTAGGGTTTCGGGTAACCATCGGGTATGGGGTTTTTTTCATCTCTATGTATGGGAAAATCTACTACCTAAACCACACCCAAAATGTGGTGTTTCTGGATGTAGTTCTTGTCCTACTAAGCAAAGCGCGTCTCTTTCAAACTACATACCCTTCGGCCTAACTTTCTGCCCTGGTCATTTAATCCATATCGTTTGTAGCTAATATGACAATAAGGTCGGTCCAAGCCGATTTGAAGCCCTGTGTGAACGCAAAAAATGAGGCCCTTTACACCCATACATTTATAGTCAAATAACTACATTTTTATGTATGTATGTTCGATGTAAGCAACTTGAAGTGTGTGTATATATATATATATATATATATATATATATATATATATATATATATATATATATATATATATATAAATAACTAACAAAATTAATTTGGGACCCCTAATCGTGACGATGCCTTGGGGTCCGTTTGTGCATCCAATTGGATGGTCCTGTTTGTAAAATAATATAGTGAATGATCTCCTTCATAAAAATAAATAAATAAATAAATAATCATAAGTTGAGATAACGAGTTAATACTTATGCCTATAAAATAGTAGAGCTTTTTTTATTAAGATCAATAGAAGAGTTTTTTCATGAGTTTGTTTACGACAACCTTAACCTTCTTTTTTAATTAAAAAGAATCAAGAGAGCCAAACTTGTTTTTAAAAGGTATTTAACCAAAAAAACTGACATTGTGAATACGCAATGCAGAAAAAAAACTGACATTATGAATACGCAATGCAGAAAAAAAAATGGTGCTATATTGTCCTTCATGTTTTTTTTTCCAGTCATCCTACACACCATACATTTCTAGACTTCTAGATTTCTAGTTATCATACATTTCAATTACAGGAAAAATAAGAGAGCCCATTTTTCAAAAATTACAAAAATATTTATACTTTAGAAATAGTTATGGAAATGGTCCAGATTTACAAAGTTACAACAGTCCACTGAAGAAATTTAAAAGTACAGAAATCAACAATGTAAGAAATAGTTACAAAAATGATCCTTATAAGCAATAAATACAAAAGAGTCCCTATATAATAACAATACTACATAGATGGTCCCTATATAATAGGTAGATTACATGAACAGATCTTGTGTAATATCGAAATTGCAAGTCCTTGTATTGTATAATAGTGACATTACAAAAATAGTTCTTTGTGTAATAATGATATTATAGAAATAGTCTCTATATAATACCAAAATTAAAAAAACAGTCCATAAGTAAAACAAAAATTACAATCATTGACTTTGTGCAATAACGAAATCATAAAAATGACCAGTATTTAACAAAACATTATAAAAATTATGTTGAAAACATATGATTAATAAATTTGTCGTAGACCAAAAAACTTCTAGCTCAGTGGTATCATGTGTTGTTATCTCTCCTTAAGATTGAAAGTTCAAGTCTCGTATGAGACATAAGTGGATTTAGGAGTAGTTTATAATTACATTATATTTGCGGTTAAAAAAAAATTTGCCACAATTTATTTATATTTACATTCTTACAACCTCGATAATTGTTTTATTTCAAAGGTTAATGTCATATAATAGTAACTTATTTTTTTTTCCTTTGTCCCCTTTTGGTCACCAAACTTATTATTCTGGATGTATTAAGTTGTGATTCGAGAAAAAGATACCTCAAGAACTTCTTTGACCAATTTAATTATCAACTCATAATCACAATAAAAAAAAATAACAATTACAACATAATTAATGCCAACAAGTAAAAGCAAAATAAGAATAAAAAACCTAACAACGAACCAGTGGTATTAAAGTACAACCCTCCACTATTTCCATTGTGAACAACATAATAATAATAATAATAATAATAATAATAATAATTATTATTATTATTATTATTATTAGGGATAAGGACTTAAAAAGTTAACACACTTTTAAAAATTTACAAAAAAGACCATTATCTTTTTTTAGTACACAAAATATCATTTTACCGGCTATTGTAGGTTATTCGGTTTTCAAATGTTCAAAAAATATCATTGTTGTTTTTTTAGTATAAAAAATATAATTAATGTTAGTATTTGTACACAGAGTACCATCAAAGTACACATGTGTTTAAATAAAACATTGTGGTAACCAGGTACTTCAGATGAATGGAAAAATGACTTAAAAGTGTAACGGAGATTCCAAAATGTTCAAAAAATACCACACTTTTTGTTAACTGCGTTGTTGTCGAATTATGTAGAACACAATCACTGGAGAG
Source organism: Lactuca serriola (assembly GCF_051521515.1). Taxonomy (NCBI): domain Eukaryota; kingdom Viridiplantae; phylum Streptophyta; class Magnoliopsida; order Asterales; family Asteraceae; genus Lactuca; species Lactuca serriola. The sequence goes on from NC_136416.1 coordinate 14,784,895, forward strand.
CATGAACCGTCATATCAGTTTACAACAATTGTGCAAATCTCTTTCATTCCTTCACTCGATCGTTCATGTGGTACCAAAAGAAGTAAGTGGGTAATAACCTTAGGTAAACATTCTTGCTTCCCGATCACATTTATGCCTCAATCCTAAAACATATACACGTTATATAGATGCACATATTATACATCAATGTTAGCCGTTCATTATAGGCCTGACAATCGTGTCGTGTTCGAGTTGGCGTGTCGCGGGTTGGCGGGTCACGTGTTGGCGGGTTTGGAACATAAACCCATATATGACCCGTCAACCCATTTATTTATACGGGTTCACAGGTTGGCTGTTTTGTGGGTCAGATTTGGTTTGTGGGTCCGAATTTTAGACATTTAAGTCTTAAACATCCAAATGAAAATTATAAACATTCATTGAAACATGTTACAGACTTAGCCTTATAGGTTACGGCTTACGACCTTAGACTATTCACCACGAGTCAAAATGTCAAAACAGTCAAATGGTCTATGAATCAATGATATATATTATATAATACTTATTAAATACTCATACTTGATACATAAATACATTTAAAAATAAAATAATTTTTTTATTAAGAATATAAACGGGTTGGCAGGTCAACCCGTTTATTTTTTGAGAAACCCATATATGACCCGTTTAATAAACAGGTTGGCGGGTTGATGGGTTAGCAAGTTGGCGGGTTGAAAAACTCAACCCAAACTCATTTATTTCGTGTCGTGTCGCGGGTCGTGTCGCGTGTCGTATCGAGAATTGCCAGCCCTAGTTCATTAGTATTGTGACACAAGAGAGACACAAAGGAGAAACGAGTGGGACATTATGTCATAAGAATTCCTAAATATGGATTTAGATACAAACTAATCGAGTGATAGAATGAAAGAGAGTACACAACTGGTGTGAGCTGGTACGACGGTGAATAATCTCCGATGATCGTGTTCTATATAATCCGGAAACAACGAAGTTAACAAAAGATGCTCTGAAAAAACAAAAATTATTTATTTTTTGAACTTTTTGGAAATTTCAATGGTATTTTTTGTACTAAAAAAAATTCTCCTTTGTATTTTGTGTACAAATGATATACTTCAAGGGTATTTTATAGTAAAAAAAATAATAGTATTTTTTGAATATTTTGAAAACTGTTATTTTTTAAAATCATTTTTCCGTTTATCTGAGGTAACCGATTACCATAAGGTTTATTTGAACACATATATACTTTGTTGATATTTTGTGTACTAATGTTCTGTGTAGGTATTTTGTGTATTAATATTTTGTGTACTAAAAAAAAAAATTTCTTTTTTGTATATTTTTGAAACTTCATTATCTTTTAAAGTCATTTTTCCTAATTATTGTGTCCTAATTATATTTCTAGTCATAATTAATTATTTATTTAATAATGTGCAATTGGTGTTTTGAAATTGAAGTGTGCAATTTGTTTGTATGGATTGACCTAACAACTTGAACTTGTAAATGAAAAAACATATCAAAGATAGAAAATGAAGTTGTAGTAGCTGTGCGACTGCAGATGGAGATGGAGGAAATAACTGTGAATTGGTGATTTATAGATGCTTCTCATCTATCTTGTTATAATCTTCCACTGGTTTCTCCTCCGATCGGCTGAAGTATTATTGAATCTCGGAGGGTTAATTGTGAATCACATGAGGTAATTTATGGAACGAAAGAAATGAGAAATGGAGGTTGAAATTAAGGTGGATCTTGGTTCCCACATCGGAAAGTGGAAAATGTGAGGAGGTATTTGGGAAGGATAAAAGGGTATCGAGGGGGCGTGGTGAGGTTTTAACCCGTCCTGTCAGGGTGAGAGGCGACCTATCTATGATCGTCAAGAGACGGTGGGTCGTGCCGACGCCAAAGACAACGAACACAAATTTAAAAGGCGAGCGAGTCTGCTCTACTTTAGGTGGGCTTGCCCGTCAATTTTTGGAAGCCTTTTTAAATGGGCTCGACAATAACAAAATACAAACATTTATTAGCCCAATAAATATTAGCAACAAAAGCATTACGTGATTTATGGTTATATTATTATTATTATGTTGTATTGTTGATGTTGCATTTCATAAATATAATTTGTTGTCTAAGGTGTGGTTTTGTTATCTATAAACATATGTACTTTTTTTACTCTTATATCTAAATTTAATTTAAGCACACTTGGTTTTTTTTTTTTTTTTTTTTTTTTTTTTTTTTTTTAATGAAACCTTTGTGTTAAATTCGAATGGATATGCAAAATGAACGATTTGGAAAACAAGTTAAAATGGGTTCATTCAAAATACTGGATTTTTTTATAATTTAAAATTGAGCAATTTGGATTTTTTATATGTATATTTTTTTAAAATGAATGATTTTGATTTTTTCTAAAACAAGTTAAAATGGGTTAAAAGGGATCGTATATGTATACAAAACTTTTGTAAGGTTAAATTTTATTTTGTAAATATTCGAAATTTGGGATTTTTGGTTTTCAACACCCATAGTTATTAGTTAAAATGGGTGGAGGTTTAGGTTTTACCCTATTTTTGTTAGTTCTTTAAAACTATGTGGTGTATAATAAGACGTAAATTAACCCTTTTGTAAGCATTAAATTTGGAAATGGTAGACTTCTAACTGATTTTTTTAGTAATATGATTAAAGAAATGTTGATTTTGGTGTATGGAATTATCTAAAATAATCAAAACTAGTCAACCAAAAAGCAAAATTTAAAAGATTGTTTATACTTTATATGGATTTTTCGTGTGCAAAACAGTAAAAAAAAACCATTTAATATCTTCGGCCTTTAAAATAAAAAATGAATTTTACACAACATTTTTTTACATGCAACTTCGAAATCCCATAAGGTTGTCCGGAGTGGAGCGGTCTCCATGTGTGAACACCGCCCCCATTAATGGTGGGTTGGTTGTGGCGTGAAGACCAGTACGGAAGAAGACGAAGAAACTGATTGGCTGGTCAATTTTTCACCATTTGAAAGCACTTAATAAAAAAAATATATGTTTTTTATTTTTAATTTACTCTCTCTATATATACATCCGTTTTACATATATATTTTCAAAACAAAACACACAGACTCTTTCAAATCAAACACAAACATTCAACAAAAAATAGATGACGATTCTGATGACAAGTTGGTATTGCACATACTATTGTCTGCGATACAAGACATGATTCGTGAGAGAGACGAAAGTTCACACGGAGAGAAAAATCATAGAAAATGGATCAACCGGGATCGAGAGGCGGAAAATAAACTTTTGGTACATGATTATTTTGCCCCTGATAGTTTATATGATCTATCGAAATTTGAAAAACGTTTTCGTATTAGTAGAAATTTATTCTTACGTATAGCTAGAGATTTAGAACATAATTATGAGTTTTTTCCAATTACGATGAGATGGTAGACGTAAACGTGGTTTTATTATAATACAAAAATGTACGGTTACTCTTAGACATATGGGATATAACATAACCGCAGACACATTAGATGAGTATTTGAAAATGTTTGAGAGGACGGGTCGAGAATGTACATATCTTTTTTGTGAGTATGTTATAGAGTTTTACCATGACATATACTTGCGACATCCGACTAAAATTGATGTCAAACAGTTGTATGTCGCGCATCAAGCTAAACATGTTTTTCCAGGGATGCTTGGTAGTAGTGATTGTATACATTGGGAGTGGGCAAATTGTCCCAATGCGTGGCGTGGTCAATTCACGCAAGGTAATCATGGGGTCCCGACTGTTATATTAGAGACATTTGTTTCACATTACCTATGGTTTTTGCATGCATTCTTTGGTATAACGGGGTCCAACAATGACCTGAATCTGCTTCAAGCGTCTCTGTTATTTAACAATATTTTATAGGGTAAAGCACTAGACATGCCATACGTATAAATGGAAATGAAATCCAGAGTATACTACAATTGTCAAGTTATATTCATTTCCAGCCGATCAAAAACAAAATTTGTTCAAGTTAGCACAGGAATCTGCATAGAAGGATGTGGAACAAACATTTGGAGTCCTAAAACAAAAGTGACACATAATCAAACATCCGACACGAACATGGGATAAGAAAAAAACTAACGACGGTGTTGACTGCTTGTGTTATTTTACATAACATGATAATAGAAGAAGAGGGCATGACTATTTGTTCATATACCGGGAGCGATATACTTAATCCACCTGCAATAATACAAGTTGACAGTCCGACATACTTCTCTAGAGATTTGGAAATACAAAATCATGAAACACATCACAATCTATGTCACGATTTGACCGAACATTTATGGGAAAGACAATTCCAAAGGGGAAATGACGATGGGGATGAGGGCGATGATGACGGTGACAACGACGAGTAGTATTCGTCTATGGTTTTTATGTTTTTTAATTAGTGTAATGTTTTACTTGATATGTTTTATATTTATTTTAGTAATTTAGGTTTGAAATTTCTATGTTTTTAATTAATGAAATGTGGTTTTATTTTTTGTGTTTTCGAAAAATTTATTTATGTTATAAATTATGTTTTTTATTTAATATAATATTACAAAAATATGTTATTTATTTAATATAATTTTACAAAAAAAAAGAATATTGTTAGTGATAATCATTTCCAATATCTAATAGGTTGGTGGTGAAGCTGGCGACACAGAGATAACATTTTTTCGATGGATTGGCCGTGACCACTCGCCACAGCTTAAGAACAATAAAAGAAAAGTAACCATGCCTAGCATCAATCACGACCCTTCAAATTAGTCACAAAGGATTTTTCAACACGTCTCATGATTTTCATAAAAACAAGTAAAAGACCCTTTGAAAGGTCACAAAAAATTCCTCATCTCCCTCCGAATTGTCACAATACTATTTTAGTGACACATACTATTATGATCCACCAAAATCAACTTTCTTAATTTCATAATAACTAAAATAACTATTTCTTATATAATTACTAAAATTTTCCAATAAATATAAAGTTGTCACCATATTCTCATCGAACATATTTGTTATTGTATCTCACATCGATCTGACACGGTTTTAAAAATGACTATATATGTTGGATTTCCTCATCTCTCCACAAGAGCACTTTTTGAGAGACAATTTTAGGCTCCACATATATTTACATGGTATTAGAGTCGGCGTTCTGCACCCATGTGGCCCAGTAGATCCCTGTCTATCTTCATCGAGCATCCAACTTTGAGGGAGAGTGTTAGTGTATCCCACATCGGCGCGACATGATTTTATAAGTGTCTATATATGTTTGATTCCTCCATCTTTGCACAAGGGCTCTTTTGGAGGGTTAATCTTGGACTTTACATACATTTACAATTATCATATCGAGAGGGAAACCATGCAAATCTATGTGTTTGCAACATTTTATTATTCGTTAAGTTTCTTTGTTTCGGTACTTTTTGATTGGAAAATATGTTCATTATTTTTCACTAGTGTTTTTTTTTTATTTTTTTTTGTAAATAGCGAACTTATATAAAACCATAAACCAGCATTAGCAAAATGCTAAGCCTTAAGGTACATAGCACAACAAAAAATGCAGAATAGGAAATAAAACCCAAGGTACAAAAATGTGAAAAAAATTACATATGAGAATAACTCCATTACACCCAACTTATAGAACTCATACCCATGTATTTGCACTATCCATGTGTTTGAAAAATGACAGCATCTGCGGTTTTTGTTAGAGATATCGTGATTCTCTTGAAAATTTTACCACTCCTCACTAGCCAAATGTTCCACAATATCGCATAGATTATCATAATCAATGTTTGTTTTTTCTTAGGATAGTTCCCCCATGAGTCGATAAAACCCAAGAGCTCATATACTATTTTGAATTGAATATTTTGTAGTACACACCACCTAAAAATCGAGTAATATACATTTTTTAAGAAATCACAACCCACCAATACATGATTAGTAGATTCCACATGTATCCCATAAAACTGACAATTGGAGGATTGGACTATAATACCCCTATGTCTTAGATTTTTTGTAACTGGTAATCTTTCTATTGAAGCCCTCCAAACAAACTTGTTGATGCAAACTTAACGTTCCTTTGTTATTTGTGAACATTAGAAAATCCTAGCATATGTTCCTTAAATGTATGTTTTCGTTTGAGCATTATATTAATTGAAATCAAACCATCAATGTGTAAGTTATTATAATATAGACTTGATTTGGTTCTTTTTAACACATCAATTGATTTGTTTTTCAAAGGGATAAATGACTTAAAAATGTGATATATTTTTTGATTTGTACACATTTAATCATTGAGTTTTTTTCGTTCACATTTACCCCTTCAACTTGTTAAACTGTACACATTTAGTCCTTATAACCGACTATTTCAGGTTAGTCGGAAAAAATGACTTAATAGGGTAATATATTTATCCTTTTGTACACATTGTGTCCTTAATATATTTTTACACATTTAGTCCTTAGTATTTTTGTTGTGCAAAATAAGTATTTATTGTTTTTCTACACATTTAGTACTTATGATTGATTTCTTTAAGTTTTCCTCACGACATCTTAGATAGAACATCATTAATGAGGTATTTAGAGTTGTTGATTCTTATGTCCATCGTGACATCATCTGGTTGTTTAGATCTTGTGGTTTGACTTAGGTCTTGTGTTTTGAATGCCGTAATTTCTTCATATGATCTTGGATTTTAACGATCTTTATATCTATACGTTTGTATTTGAGTAATATATTTTTATTTATGATTACTCCCGTTAAAAAGTAATATATTTTTATTTATGATTTTTATACCCATACGTTTTTTATGAATGTATGTATGAATGTTTTTTTTAATCATAAGTAAAAATATATTATATTTTAACAGAAGTAATCTTAATGAAAGTTGTAGTAGACTCAAAACGAACACGTGGATATAAAAATCGTTAAAATCCAAGATTATATAAAGAAATTACGACGTTTAGAACACAAGAGCTAAGTCAAACCACAAGACCCAAGCAACCAAGTAGTCAGGACCGTGATGCACATAAGAATCAACAACCACAACATCTCATTAATGATTGTTCAATGTAAGATGTCGTGAAAAAAAAACTAAAGAAATAAGCCATAAGTACTAAATGTATACAAAAACAACAAGGACTTATTTTTCAATATATATATATATATATATATATATATATATATATATATATATATATATATATATATATATATATATGACTAAATGTGCAAAAAAATATTAAAAAAACTAAATCTGTACAAAGTGAGAAATATAATACTCTATTAAGTTGTTTTTCCCGGCTAACCTAGATTAGTCGGTCATAAAGACTAAATATGTACAATTTAACAAGTTGAATCGGTAAATGTGTACGGAAAAAAACTCAGAGACCAAATGTGTACTAATCAAAAAATATATTACTCTTTTAAGTTATTATCCATTTTTCAAACTACAAATCAATCAAATTGTAAATTAATTGTATGTTTGACAAAATTCAATAATAATTTATATATACAGTTGCAAACTGAAAGAGCTATTACTTTAGTCGTGCAAAATTGTTAAACAAAAATAATACTAAGCTTTTGAAAAAGAAAACTAAATAACATTACATAAAACATAAAACTCTCAAAATCTGCTTAAAATTGATTTTGGATTATGATTCTTTTTGTTTGAAGATGAAATTATTTCACAAATACCATAAAACAAAACTTTTTCGTATTCTAGCCTCGAATTATACTTTTCTCAACCCTCACCTCACAACTTGCTTCGGCTTGGCGATTTATTAGAGTTTAACAAAACATAATCACTCTTACTTTACACTAGTTGTAACAATCATATAAATTTATAATTCCTTATCGTTTCAATTATTTTAATCAGCTTTCTTATTTTTTTAAATATAGTATTACTTTTAAACCAATACGCATGAAGAACAAAAATAAGAGAGTGGGTCAAACGGCCGAACCACTCTAAACAAACCACAATGGACCGGTCACCGATAACTTAACTAAACTAAACCCATTACCATTTTTATATTAAACATTAAAAATTCAACTATAAATATAGAATTAGAAGAAGACAGGTTTGGAATCTTCTAATTTCTTACATGTATTGTATTTTAATATGGAGTTAATAACTTTTAATTCAAATTGTATGATGTAAAGTTGCAAAATACCTACCTTATGTTCTATTTTACCACTAAAAATTAAATTAAAATGCGACTATAAACCAATTGAAGCTGGCTATATCCTATTTGGGTTCAATTTTTACGAAAGTTTGTCTGCTCAATCCAAGCTGAAATCAAACAGTTACTTTTTTTTCAATTAAAAGCTTGAAAAGTTGTTTGTTAACATTTATGAAAATTTAACGAAACCCAAATATACATTCGGTTCACAATCCGGTCTTGGACCGAAATGGTTGCAAGTAAAGCTTTCACTAATTGGATAAAACCGAATTGTCCAATTGGACAATTTGGATTGGACTATTTGGTTCGGATATTCGGATTTTTGGATTGGTTTTCAACAAAATCGAATTATTATTTTAGATTTCGGATTGGTTTTGGTTTATAAAATAAAAACTGAATAAATATTTAATATGTATTTATTTATAATATATATCTATAGTTATTTATTAATTTTGTAATTTTTTTTTCAAATAGGTTCAAAACGTTTCACCTGATAAAAAAACATTAATATGCATTTTCTCTCAAAAATTTTCTATCTACAAAATATTTAACTATAATATATCTTCTTAGTAGTTGTTTATAAATTTCAAATCACAACTAAATAATTTGTTTTCATTTATTGTGTAAAGTTGGATAATATTATAATTATATGTCGTTTTAAAATGTTTAGGTTTTTGAAACCGAATTATAAAAACCGATCCAACCGAATTGTAATCGGAACGGATTTAAATATAGTTTGGACTATTTGGATTCATGTTTTGAACACCGAAATCAATTTAGATTCACTTGATTGGATCACATCAAACCGATCCATCCAAACGAACACCCCTAATTGCAAGCTTAAATTGGACCAATTTTTATATATTTTTTATTCATTATTTTGTGTCTAGATTTCCTAGGCAAGTACCCATTACAACTACTTTGATCATATAATTATGGTACAATATTTGTGCATGTATTTAGGTTTGGTCTCAATCTTTTTTAGTGTTACGTAAGTGTCATGTCATTATTTTACAGTAAAAATATAGCTCTTTTCCACACATTAGGTGCGGCGCTATATTTTTTTAAACAATTTAATTTAAGTGAAAATTTGAAAGTTCATTAATTCGAAAAAAAAGTACATAGTAGAATTAAAAATTAAGAACTTAAAAAATTAATAAGAAAAAAAAATACAAAATAATAATTAAAATATCCTGTAAGAAGTCTTCGTCCGAGAACTTGTCTTCTGAATCATCCGGGGGATCTAAATTAAGATAAATGTGTTGAATCCCGTAAATGTGTTCCACAAAGTCTATGCGAAGATTGTGATCTGTTTCAGTGCTACATATCTCCACTATCCTATTAATGTACTCATCACCACTAATCTCTATTAGTTGTGTCTCTAGGTTGGTTTCATACTCGTCATACGTACATGTAACATCCCAAAATTCAAGACCAAAAATTTCATTTTTAAATAAGTTATTATATAAAACCATCAGTATAAAAACATTCATATTAATATCTCATGTCAAAACCAAAGTGTCAATAATCAAAACATATTATCATAAAACCATATCAGAGTGTAATCCCAAAGATCTCATGTGCGGAAAACATAGTGTGATGCGCTGCGATCAAGCCGATTCATTTCCTTTGAAAACGACTACCTGAAACCAAAACTGTAAATCGTAAGCATGAAGTTTAGAGAGTTCCCCCATCATACCACACACCATACAATAACATACTGTCAGGCAATTCTAGGGTGCCTAACTACCCAGGTCAAGCCATTCTGGGGTGCTTGACTTACCCAGTTCAAGCCATTATGGGGGGCTTGACTTACCCGTTGGTCTATTTCGCCCGACTACCGGGGACTATTTCACCCTCTACCACTACCATATAACACATATATACTGCCAGACAATTCTGGGGTGCCTGACTACCCAGTTCAAGCCATTCTGGGGTGCTTAACTTACCCGTCGGTCCTTACGACCGACATACGAGGACTATTTCACCTCCTACTACTACCACATAATAACATAGCATAAACATAGTGTCAGGCAATTCCGGGGTGCCCGACCTACCCTTCGATCCTAACGACCGAACTTGGGGACTATTCTCCCCATACTACCACTATCACATATGACATATCATACTAGCACATAAACATATCAGGTAGTGGCAAACCTAGATGAATATCACAAAGACAATCATCTAACATACAACTCCTACTGGTGGGCCGACATTGTGGCCGTAGACCCACCGCTACTGGAAGGTAACTCACCTCACACTGCTGAAGTTTTGTAGACACAATCCCACACTGCTGAAGTCCTGCAGACTCAACCCCAGTTGCTGGCTGACAGATTCCGAACTGTCAACACCAAAATAACACTCAATTAATAATTGGGTTCCACTACATAAGCATGAGTACATACTTTGGATAATTACTACATTACCCCACGCGTGGCTTTACACAAGCCCAAGGCCCAACCTATAGGCCCAAAGTCAATTAGGGATCAAAGCCCAACACATGGCCGAATTGTCCAAATTGGGCCCAGGCCTATACATGGTCTTATTCAAAGGCCCAACCAAAAAGTCCAGTCCAACATTTGGTATTCTAATGGCCCAATACCTCATAACCATGAAGGCCCAAACTATGAATTAGGCCCAAACCCCTTACATGGGCCTTACCCTAGGCCCATTAAATTATTATAGTCCAATTGCTTGACTTTGGATGGCCCATTAATAACCCAACCATCAAGGTCCAATAGAAAGGCCTAACAATAAACCCAAATGAAATTAGGGTTTCTCATAAAATGATGATTAGGGTTAAGTTTCCTACCTAACCCATCAAGCACTTAATCCATTAAGTCCCACATGGCCTTAAGTTAATTTGCAATGACTAATAATTAATAATTTAAGTTCATTAAATTATTCTGGTGCGGTCCCGCTAAGTCCCAAATTAGGGTGTCATCGTATTAGGGTTTTCCAAACCCTAATTAGGGTTTCCAACCCATCTTAGCCCAATAGGCCCGATAGCTAGGTCCTTAAGCCCATTAGGGTTTCCTAAGGTCAATTAGGGTCCATTAGACACATGTTTGGGCTTTAATGTCAATTAGGGCTTCATTAGGCCCAACAAGGTTTCACTAAACCCATTAAGGCTTCTTTGGGCCCATTAGGGTTTTAGTCCATTGTCCAAACATCCAAACCAGAACACAACATCAACGAACCACACCTCCACCCGACACGGCGGTCGGTGGCAACATGATGCGGCAGGCACCACCCTAAGGTGGTGGTTTTGAGTTCTATTTCATTATTCTAGGGGTGCAAACGAGCCAAGCTACTCGCGAGCTACTCGAGATCAAATCGTTAAAAGCTTGACTCGAAACTGATTTTAAACGAGCCCGAGCCAAGCTCGAGCATAATATTAAGCTTGTTTATTAAACGAGCTCGAGCTCAAGCCTATGTCACAAAGCTCGATTAGGCTTGCGAGCCTAAACGAGCCTTTATATAATATTATTTATTATTATTTATATATACATTAAAATAAAAACATATTAGGGGAATTATGAATTTAGGGTATTAGTACACGAGCTTTTTAATGAGCTCGAGCCAAGATTAAGCTTATTTAGTCACGCCAGATAAAAACGATTCGAGCCCGAGCCCGATCCGATCTTGTATAACTCTTTACGAGCTCGAGCCGAGCTTAGTAAAAGAAAGCTCGAATCGAGCCGAGCTCGAGCTCGAGCCTCATATAAGTTAAACGAGCCCGAGCCGAGCCTGGCCAAGCTCAGGCTTGGCTCGGCTCGTTTGCACCCCTAATTCTAGCCACTATTAAAATTTTACAATGCTTATCTTAAAATGAACACACACTAAACAAAATAAACACACACAGCCACCCTATGGTGGCCGGTGGCGGTAGATGGTGGCAATGGTCTTTCCTCGATTTTTCCGGCCAAGCCAAACCACACACAACACACACTAATAACATAAAACACACCCACGGATATGCTTCTGCTACAAACGGATCCAGCCACCCTCCGGTGGTGGTTGGCGGTGACGATTGCATGAAATGGTGGGCAGCGGCGGCACTAGCGGCAACCACAATGTCATCGGGAACAAGCTCCACCTTTGGGTAGCAGTGGCGACGCCATAACGGAAAGATGGTGGCGGAACGAATGGATCGTAAAGCAACCCTAATAGTCGCGACAACCGACGATAGCTTCATCTTCCACTTAGGTGGGTAGCGGCGGCAACGGGTGGTAGAATGGCGGCGTTTGTCAATGAGGAAGCAAGCGGAGACGGGAGCTGTAGAACTTGGTGATGCCATCGGCGGCTGAGGAGAGCTTCTATGGAGATGGCGGTGACAGCGTCACACGTCGTTGGTTTCCCGGCGCTCCATAGCAGCAACCTCCGACGTAGAGGGTTGGACTCCGGCGACTTGGCTTTAGCGGTGACGAGGAGGAAGGCAAGCGGCTGGGGATCTCTCATGGCAGTTGGAGAAGTTTCCTCCAGATTAGGGTTTAGTGGCCGGGTGTTAGGGTTATACCCCGATCCTTGAAACTTATGGCCATAATAACAAGAATGGTCCCTGCCTTCCCATTTTCCTTCAAAGCAAGGCCAAAATTTACACTCCAGCCCCCTAACTCTAAGATTCCTTTCAACACAAGTCCAAAGAAATTACCAAAAAGCCACTAGCATCCAAATTCTATTCATAATTGGTCCGGAAATTACATTTTAACCACCATTTCCAGATTTTAATACATTCGAGTCCCGATAACAACCACTCATATCAACTTACTATCACTTAAAAGCCAAATTAAAATAATATAAAATGCATCTCGGGGTTTTACGACCATTATTATTTATATTATTTGTTTATTTATTTTGTTAAATAAACAGGGTGTTGCAGTACATATCATTCTTCCTTTGTCTTCAATAATCTTATTATGCAATATGACACATGCGTACATGACCTCTTGAAGTTTTCCCTCATCCATAAAAACTGTTGGTTTTTTAGCATGTTGTTAGGGTGTCAAACCCAAAAAATGATAGGGGTACAAAATAAACACCAAATACATTGTTACTTTGCACTAGAAAGTAGTACATGGTAAGCGGGTTCGATCGACAGGAAAACATGGTTAAAATGATTTGTAACATCTTGTTTCCCGTCATTTCTTATTTTAGGGTCGTAGGTCGGAAGTCGATTGTGTAAAAGCGTTGGGCCTTAAGTAGGTAAATATTAGACCTTGTGTAAGGAGGTAATGATGGTTGAGAGATCTAACCATTGAATTGTGTTTAGGGACGAAGGGTAGAAAGGGAAAAGTCATAGGCCGGGTTCTTGCATGAAATATGGATTTTTGTTCTAGAAATTTTTAGTCCAATATATTTAGATAATATTGTAGAGCTTTTCAACACCTTTCCGTGGATATAAAGAACATCGAAAACGGAGTTGGAATGAAGAAGTTACGACCGTTTGAAGTTAGGACGTTTTTTGGGTTAGCCACGTACGTTGGGCGTACTAGGGCATCCCTAGTACGCTGGGCGTACACGATCGCTGCCCAAACCCTATTTTCATGGTTTGAGCCCTATTTAAGCTCCTTAACTTCCCCAAACACATTTCATTCTCAGCCTCCACCTCTCCAACACCCTCTCTTGAAACCTTAACCCTAGTTTGAGCCTTGGAGCAAAAAGAAGGTGTTTTTAAGTGCTTTGGACTGTTCTTGGTGCACCTTAGAGAAGAAGGAACTCATTGAAGAAGCATTGGTTGCATTGGAGCTTGTAGATCCATACCTTTTTCACCTTGATCTTTCTTCTGGAGGTATAAAGTTTGAGTCTTGATGACGAAATTGTTAGATCTAGCTAGTTTTGGGTGTTATGAGTTTTTTGTCACTTTAAGTGTTGGATTAGTGTCTAAGTCCATAACTATTTTGGTATGTACTTGACCCGATGGTGCATGGTCCTTTTGGGTTGCCTTCACCAAAGCAACTTGATTGGAGAAATAAATAGAGAGAGAGGTTATTATGATTTATTAATATGTTATAAGAATAATATATTAAAGGAGAAATCATATTTGTTTAATTAATATTGGTCAATAATTAATTAAGAATTAATTTTGTGATCAAGTGTAATTAATTAAACTAGAGGGGCTGAATTGTAATTATGTGATAGTTACAAAATAAGGTAAGGATTATCTTATATATATGGTGAACGAATTTGAGGTGTAAATCTCTTAGAATTAAACTAGGATAAGGATTTCTAGGACTTATCTTATGGTTGCTTGGTGGACAAGCAACTAGATAAGGATAAGGACTAAAACCCTAATCTTTACACCTATATAAACCCCCTAAGGCACATGAATTCGTCTAACCCTTCCCAAGAGGTCCTAAGGAAGAATTCTAACCTCCCTCCTCTCTCTTTATACCTTCTCCACTTGCTTATGGTGTTTGCAAGCCATTAGAGGAGTGACACTTGTGACTCTCTGCTTTCCAAGGTCAATTCAAGGAGGAGTTGGATTGTTATTGCTATATAACAATCAAGATATGTTCTTAAACCTATTTACATGTGAATTCTGATTTCCATATGCTAGAATTAGGGTTCATAGTCTTGGATTCAAAGTATGTACAATAGAGAAACCTAGATCCAAGCTTTAGGGTTTGTATGAGCACATAGGATGTCTTATGACCAAAACCCATCAGTGGTATCAGAGCCATGATTGGTTTCTATTGTATTGATGCTTGATGTAACTGAAAATCGTGTTTTGGCCTCACTGTTCGACCTGACTCGGCGAGTCACTCTTGGACTCGGCGAGTCAGCCCTACTCGGCGAGTTCCAGAGGGTGACTCGGCGAGTCGGTGCGTCAGACAGTGCTTATCTCGGGATTTCTTGCTGTTTTTGCATTGGGATAATTACCTTATCATGTTAGATTAATATTAATCCGATTATATGATATATTTGACTATAATTTTAATCTAATTGAAGATATTTATCAATTAATAGGATAATTGTTTCCTTATAAGATAATTGATTAATTATTTTAAGTAAATTGATAAATTATTTTGCAAGAAATCATCAAAAATGGATAATTATGTGATTAAATGTTAATTTGAATTATTTGTTATTTGATCCTTGTTGTTGTGAAAAGTTTCATATTTGGCCCTTTAGGTTTTATAGTTTAAATTTGAACCCCAAAAGTTTTGTTGTTTTGAAATTTAAATAGTTGAAACCCTAATGTTTTGAAAAAAGGTTTCAAAACTTGCCCTCAAGTTTTGGAATTTAAATTTTGATTAAATAGTTTAATTTTGATGCATATTTAAATTCTAAACCCTAATGTGTTGAAATGTTTCAAAACTTGCCCTCAAGTTTTGGAATTTAAAAGTTGATTAAAAGTTTAATTAGGAATGTTAAATTCTAAAACTCTAGTATTGTTTTGGAAAAGTTCACATCACACCCTTATGGTTTTATTAATTAATTAAGGTGTATAATTAAATGAGGTTTAGTAAATCCATAAAAGTTTAGGTTTACAATTTAATTGAATTAAAAGTATAATTGTTAAATTAGACCACCTAGTATTTTAAAAGTGTAAAATACACCCTATACTATATATATAACATTAAAAGTCTAACATTATATATATGTATGAGTAAAAGTCAGTCTTACCGTTAGTAGGCCTCATTCACGAAGCTGGTCTATAAGGGGTGTTTAAGGAAATTGCCTATAAAATGGCGATTGAATGGGTATCCACTCTTACCCACCGCACTCTTGACTAGTGGAGGGTCGTTAGCCGAACGGGTAGGATAGGACGAAACCTTCCATTATAAGTATAATGAAATATAAAAGTAACTAAATGTTTTCAAAAAATTCCCAATCTTAGTTACTTAGGCAAAAGTGAATTGATGCGATTCCATGAAATTACACTTTGTGCCCTTGCGAAGACGTTAGTGGAGCGTGTGTGGTTAACCGGCACACTAAATGGGTCTAAGCAAAGGTAGCAAAGGGTGACTCAATGTTTGTCATAGTTCGGTGGAGCGTGTGTGGTTTACCGGCATATCGAATAGGTGACTGTAACATGTGAGGGCACCATGTAGTTTGCATGGTTATTCACACCCGCTTTGTGATCCTCGGCATCCCAGTCACAAACAAGAGGGGCATATCGAGATATAAACATGTCATTGAAAGTTCAATGTATCTCAAAGGATCTAGGAGTTTTCATAGATTTAAAACTTAAAATTCTTTTTCGTTTTTCATGGTGGAAATTAGTGAATCGTCATTCACTTACCTTCAAATATTTTGCAATTAGGGTTACGGCATCCCTCTCCCAAGTTGTAGAATATTGTGTTGGGTCCTAGCCTTGGAATTTCATTTGGGTGATTTACCAAGGACTCAATCAATCAACTAACTTGAATTCGTTTTCTCCCGTTTTGTAGATGTCAAAGTTCGACAACTGTGGTATTCCCAAATCCCGTGGAACAAGCATTCCACATGAAGATGATATTCCACGATTCGATCGAGGATCAAGAAATCATGCTTCACTTCCTCCTCCTCCTCCAATTATTCTCCCTAACCCACAAGATTGTAAAATTGAAAGGTTCAATATCACTCAAGCCCTTTTGGCAAGTAAACATAAAGAAGGAAAGTCGGTGTGTGCACACGTCCTAGGGATGAAGTCGCGCATTGATAGACTAAGAATGATGGGATCCGTTGTTAGTGAAGAGATGGCTGTTGATTGGGTTCTTCAGTCACTTCCTAACTCATATAGTGAGTTCGTAAGAGAGTACTATATGATGAACTACGACGTGACCCTTATAGATCTCACCTATATGTTTATTGCTGCTGAATCAGCAATGATTTGGCGCAATAGAAAAGCAAAGTTGATTGGTGAATCTGCCTTCGAGACCTTTATGGATATAGACAATGGCAAGAGAAAGACAATGTCTGAAGTAGTTCCATGTCATGTTCCAAAAGAGTCAATTTGCTTTTATTGCCAAGAGAAAGGGCATTGGAGACGAAGCTTCCCCATTTACCTAAGAGATCTAAGAGATGGGAGAGTCGAAACACATGGCTCTAATCTAGGTAAAATCCATTAACTAACTCTTTTAAGCTTCTATTCTAGATTCTTAATACATAATGTGATAAGATTACAATTGATGTTTTATAGGATCGAAGAAAAGAAAGGAAGCTTAAAGGAAGAAGTGAGCAGAATCTAACCGTGAAGGAATGGATTTCGATCGCATTTCTCAAAGATTAGATTCTTGAGCTACTACTTAGAGTTAGAATAAGATTGCTAAGAAAGATGTATTAGCATAGTTTTTCAATGAATTGCATTGTAAGGACAAATTTTTCCGCAATAAAATAAATTTTGATTTTAAATTTTATTTATTTATCCTTGCAATGGCGTGTATGAAAAATTGATGTTAAAATGTTTCTATTATTAGCAATAATGGATTTGGTTCTTATTTATGGAAAGTCGAGAATTTACCAAATAGGGAGAGTTTCTCATCGCCAAAGTTTCAATTGGACAGAAATTTGGAATCATGCAACTTGATTGCACGATGAATGAGAAATTTCGTATTTGGAAATTAGACAAATTCATTGACAAAGTGTCAAGTGAAAGGACTAAGAGATCGAGCACACAATGTTGCGTGTTGATCAAGACCACCATAAGAGTAAAAATGATATTCGTCATGATTTACTAAAGGTTTAGTAAATATGATTATACTTACAAGATTAAGTGTAATTCTGAATTGATTAAAGGGTTTAGATCAATAGCAGAACGAATAAGAAGAATCAAGTAGGCAGAAAGATAAAAGTTTCTCCATTCTGAGAAGTTGGGAGAGTACCTTTTATGCTTTATGATAGGTCTTAATGATTAAGAACCATATCTCAATTGATCCTCTAAGTGAGTCTTAGTACAATTGTATGTCTAAGAAGAGGAATCAAGAATTGAAGAAATGGTTAAATCAACAAGTCAATCATACTTCGTTCCAATAACAAGTCTTAAAGTTAAGATTGTGACAATGAGTGAAAGGTATTAAGAAAGTTTGTAACTTTCATTAAATGTGGAAAGTTGTGATGTCTTGGATAAGACAAAGACCAACTAGGACCAATTTATGAAGTGTTTTGATAAAAGCTACACTAACTCTTGAATATTTGTCAAGAAATGGTTTTTGACAAGAGAATCTTATATGTCAAGGAGTCAGTGGGAGTATTAATGGTCTTGAAAGGTTTCAAGAACCAATCAAATAAACCTTATCGATCATCACTAGCACACGAGTTGAGGTTTACAACCTATCGTGTTGACATTATTTTGATTCTGTGCCAATCCAATCGAGTTAATTATGTATGTGAGTTCTATGAGTTCTCATTTTGAACGCATAAAAGGCAAAGCACCTTAATCGATGAAAGGTACATTGATAGGAAAAGGTGAGCTGCTTAACTACTTGGAAGACGTGGTGGGCAGCTGTGCTACCATAAGGCAAGAAATCAAGATTAAGAAAGTTCGATCCATATGAGTTTGAATTCGTCGTAAACTTTGGTTTTGACAAATTCACATGGATAGGAACATATACATCGTTTAAATCTAAGTGTCATAAGATTTCCTCCTTCATGAAAATGATTGTGAGGAAATGCTTTCACTAAGAGAGATTTTAAGAAGATAGTGATTGTAAAATTGCATTCTAGAATTCAATTATGGTTACGGCATCCCTTTCCATAATTTGAATTATGAGGTTTGGCAATTAGTCTTAATTGTTTAGACACACATATGAACTATCGAAGGCAAATGTGTATAAGTTCGAGAAACGTTGATAAAAGATTATCAAAGCACTAAGTATTAGAAACATGAACTTAAGAAATTCAATAAGCATTGTTTTTCTGAAAGTTAAGATGTTTATGAATACATGTCGAAGCTAGTGGGAGCATAAGTGTTATGTTTTATAATAATCATCAAGATAGTGGGAGCATAAAAGTTATGATTGTATGATTATTAAGGAAAGTATTGCAAGATTAGCAATATTAATTATAGAAAACAAGAGTCATACTTTGCAAAGTCGCAATAGTTGAAGAGTTGTTTTGCTATAATTAAGGGAGAGAATATTATGCTTCATTTCAAATCTAAAGGTTTAGGTTGAGAAATGTTAATAAAATTTAGTCAAAGGTTCAAAGTGTGTTCTTAAAATTTCGATTATGATTACGGCATCCCTCTTCACAATTCGAATTTTGAGAACATAGCAAATAAAACATTATGCGTCGTGTCCCATACGCTTCGGGTATAGGATCGATTGCAAATGCTTTAATGTTTGACCATTCTAAAATTTTCCAAATGTCGAGCACATTTAGAGGGAAAAAGGACTAGAATCGGTTTGGACTAAAATAATTAAACAACTATCAAAGGACAATCCAAGTTCGACGAGGATTGGTCGCTTGTGAGTAGTTGGAAGTATAGTATTGGAAAATATGGAAATGTTTCCACATTGGATGGACTATATCGACATCGTTACGAATAAATAGATTCTATTAAGAATGAGTTGTCATATGGAACATATGGAAGTGTGTCCATATTGGGAATTGAATATTGAGAAATCTATGACTAGATTAGAAACTTCTATGCAAAAGGATGTTCAAAGAAAGTACTTTGAGTGAGAGACATCACATCTATGGAATTGTCTTGTAACAATCTTCGATAGAAGACTTTGTAATATAATTGGCAATAGTCTTAGTGACTTTGGTGCAGTGACATTACAAAAGGAGATCATTGCATAAAATGTTAGAATCTAGCATATTCTATAAGTAGCAAGAATTTGATATTCTTTCACTTATGAAAAGGATTTGGAGTTGTGAAATGAGAATGATTGAAAATGTGTTCAATGTGATCTATTTCACAAAGTAAGAACCATAGGTAAACATTGTGTGCATGCTAGGAGCATGGGACAAGTGTTGTAATTCAAGTAAGAAGTTGATTACCCGAAACGACAAATAATGAGTAATCAATATGGTGATAAATAAAAGGCGTTTTATTTTTACTCAAAGGTTTGAGGCCATATGGGATTAGTATTATTCTTGTGTTTCACATTTGCATGTTTTGACTTCCAGAATAATTGAGTTTATTAAGAATAATCGAATTATTCAAACGGGCCACAGTCGTTCATATGTTGGAAGTAGATATGAATGAAGACTGTCGTGAATTGGTGTGTGGATTGTCTAAAAGAGTATTAGACATAAGCAAATGTTTGCTGCAACGTTCATGAGTGCTTACGAATATGATTTGAGCATTGGATTAAACCCACGCTCACTTGGATCACTCCATGGATTGTATCACGAGTGATTAGTGAGACGATAACATCTTATATTCTTGAGACCGAGATGTGTGAGTTGTATCTTGCAAATCGGTTGCACATTGATAATATGTAAACGCACTAGTAACTTGGTGTTATAAAACATATTATTGTGTGTGATTCGGTGAGTGAGTGCAAGCAAGCATTGTATCAAAGTTTATCCGTTCCTTTTATCCAAGGTAGGATAAAAGCGATATCTTTGGGCCCCTCGATGGTTTAGTGATGACAAACGTAAATGCTCGGCCGGGCTAGGGCTAATTTGATTTGTTCAATTAGTCTGTCGTCATAAATTAGAAATCGAGATATAGTACAAAGAGAATGATTTGAAATCATATCTCATATGATATCTAGAATGGAGGAATATATGATCCCTTATCTAAGGACACGCGTATTTGATATGATCAGAGTTGACAGCGGCTTTGGAAAGCTACGATTGCAGATCAGGATCCGAAGTCATACGCTAAATAGTTATTAGACTTATCCAAGTGGGAGACTGTTGGATTAGTGTCTAAGTCCATAACTATTTTGGTATGTACTTGACCCGATGGTGCATGGTCCTTTTGGGTTGCCTTCACCAAAGCAACTTGATTAGAGAAATAAATAGAGAGAGAGGTTATTATGATTTATTAATATGTTATAAGAATAATATATTAAAGGAGAAATCATATTTGTTTAATTAATATCGGTCAATAATTAATTAAGAATTAATTTTGTGATCAAGTGTAATTAATTAAACTAGAGGGCTGAATTGTAATTATGTGATAGTTACAAAATAAGGTAAGGATTATCTTATATATATGGTGAACGAATTTGAGGTGTAAATCTCTTAGAATTCGACTAGGATAAGGATTTCTAGGACTTATCTTATGGTTGCTTGGTGGACAAGCAACTAGATAAGGATAATGACTAAAACCCTAATCTTTACACCTATATAAACCCCCTAAGGCACATGAATTCGTCTAACCCTTCCCAAGAGGTCCTAAGGACGAATTCTAACCTCCCTCCTCTCTCTTTATACCTTCTCCACTTGCTTATGGTGTTTGTAAGACATTAGAGGAGTGACACTTGTGACTCTCTGCTTTCCAAGGTCAATTCAAGGAGGAGTTGGATTGTTATTGATATATAACAATCAAGGTATGTTCTTAAACCTATTTACATGTGAATTCTGATTTCCATATGCTAGAATTAGGGTTCATAGTCTTGGATTCAAAGTATGTACAATAGAGAAACCTAGATCCAAGCTTTAGGGTTTGTATGAGCACATAGGATGTCTTATGACCAAAACCCATCATTAAGTGCATAAAGTTTAGATCTTGAAAGTTTGTGACCTTGTTATGGATAAAGTTGGAAACTTTATCCTTCTAAACATCATATTAATTCAAATCTGAAGGTTGGAGACTTTGACTTAATGGATTAAGTTGAAAAAGGTGCACTTTTGATCCCTTGATGACTTAAAGACTAGATCTTGTTTATTGGGACCATTCTAATGGATAAAGTTGGAAACTCACTAAGCTTTGTGTTTACCCAATTTTTTTGTTGTTTCAGGTATCATCGTTCTTCATGGGAAGGTGAAGACATGACTGTACACATTCATCAACAACAATGAAGATTCTGCGCTTTAATATTAGCTCGATATTTGTAAATGTATTTTGGATAAACGATTTTCTCCATAATGGAGTTATAATTGGGAGATTAACTTAAATAAAATGAAAATTTTTGTGTTGTGAAAATGGGACGTTACATGATTATACTTCCTTGTGTAAGGTATTTGAGCCACAAAATTGTATGTGTGTGGGTGGGGGGGGGTTGATTTGTAATTGCGAAAATTAGAACTAAACACATACAATTAAGAAATTGTAACTTCATAATAAAATGGTTATGATCTCATAGTAAACTCATGTGTCATGCAATTCAATCACGTGAAAAGGTTATGCCATAATCTGTCTAAGTTGGTACTTGCAAACACTTACAAGTTCTAGTGTTCTATATTCACCAAAGTATATGATCAAAATAATCTCTTTGAACCAAACCTAGCTTTACTAATATAACCTAAAAAAGCTCTTAGAATTAGATTGAAAAAACGCATTAGAATTAATTTTAATGTTATTTATCATAAGCTCAAAAATGTAAAAACACGCAATTGTAGTTTACACCAAATTTAATGCCACCATAGACCCAATTTGATTCTTATACTTTACTTTCAAGTTTCAATTCATAAAATAATTACAGATTCTATAAATTGAATAACGAGAATGAAGTAAGCCTATTTCTAGTGGTCAACATGAACCATGATTAAATCAAACATCAGATTAAAACGAAACTACAATTGCTAGATATAATCATGAACATAACCTCAAATCACATGATTAAAAGCATAAACAGAGTCGTACTACAAAATCAGAAAAGGAAAGGCTTTTGTCGGACATGGCTAAAGCTTGAATCCAAAGTCTAGAAAGTAGAAATGACAAGATTAATCTGTCTTACAAATGAAATTTAAATGTTTCCACAATGATCTTCTCAATTTAATAGCTAAAAAAACCCTTCAAAAATCACCCATTGGTCGCCTAGAATGAGAGATAAAGTTTGGAATGGCTGAAAATCCCGAATTATATCGTAAAAAAAACTTCTAAAAGGCATTTATGCTTCTGACATGACCTCGTGTCAAATATAACTAGTTTGACATGACGTTGTGTGGCTCCAAAGTGCATTCCCTTCTTTCGATCGGTTTTCTAAAGTTCATTGCTAAAAATTGCCAATTTTTGCCTTGAGACGACCCCATTTCATATTTTTTTGGATGACACTACCAGTGTCATATTCCACACGACCCATATGATGATTAAAGCATAATCCCATATGATGATCGTGCGACACCTGATGTGGTGACATGTATATATCTTCTCCTTATCTCTTTATTTTTATTGAATTACCTTCTTATATTTATGTGTTTTATTTTAGGATCGTTCCTCGTGAACGGTATTTCTGCTTTGGTATTTTTTAATTCCGGGGCTACCCGATCCTTTGTATCGCTTGCGCTTAGCAAGAGTTTTTCCGGAGCTCTGGGGGAGCTGAATTGTTCTTTAGACGTCGAGATTTTAGATGATTGATATGTCCAGGTAGCGAGGGATTATTGGGATTGTATTCTTCAGATGTTCAGCTAGCAGTGTCCGATTGATTTGGTTCCCGTTCCTTTGCGCAAAAACAATGTTGTCGTGGGTATGGATTGGTTGAGCCTCAATGGGGGCGGTGATTGATTGTGAGCACCAGTTAGTTCGTATTCGAACCCCAACTGGGGAGTTGGTGGTTCAGGGGGAGAGAGCTTAGTGGGGGGCGATTTTGTGTTCAGCAATGAGGACCATATGCTATATTCATTAGGGTTGTTCCGGATTCGTCACCTATGTTATGGATACCCAAGACAAGGGTATGGCGACCGTGGATGATGCACAGATTGTGCGGGAGTATCCAGATGTGTTTCCGGAGAATTTGCCTGGGGTGCCTACAGAGAGGCAGGTGGAGTTTAGGATTGACCTAGTTCCGGGTGTGACTTCGATAGCCAAGGTACTATATCGATTGGCTCCTCCTGAGATGCAGGAGTTGTCTACACAGCTACAGGAGTTGTTAAACAAGGGATTTATTTAACCGAGCAGTTCGCCATACGGAGCACCGATCTTGTTCATGAAAAAGAATGATGGGTCTCATCGGATGTGTATTGATTATCAAAAGCAGAATAAGTTAACAGTGAAGAACCGTTATCCACTCCCCAGGATTAATGATTTATTTGACTAGCTTCAGGGTGCATCTTGGTTTCCAAGATTGATCTGCGTTCGGGTTACTATTAGATGAGGGTCAGAGAGGAGGATGTGCAGAAGACACCCTTTTGTACTCAGTATGGTCATTATGAGTTCATGGTGATGCCCTTTGGGCTCACCAATGCTCCAGACGTGTTCATGAACCTCATGTACCGCGTATGCAGGTCGATGCTGGATTGGTTTGTGATTGTATTCATTGATGATATCCTGGTCTATTCCAAGACCCAGGAGCAGCACGAGGAGCACTCGAGGGAGGTGCTGGAGACTTTGAGGAGGGAAAGATTTTGTGCGAAGTTCTCTAAGTGTGACTTTTGGTTGCGCGAGGTGCAATTTCTGGGGCACCTTGTCAACAAGAATGTTATTCTAGTTTATCCGCCCAAGGTCAAGGCCTTGATGAGGTGTGAGGTTCTGAGGCCTCCATCTGAGATTCAGAGTTTCCTTGGTTTAGCAGGTTACTATCATGGATTCATCCATGATTTCTCCAAGATAGTTGTTCTTTTGAATCGGTTAATGAAGAAGACGGTGACATTTCGCTGGGAACCTGAGCAGTAGGCAACTTTTAAGACCCTGAGGCAGAGACTATGCTAGGCGCCGATTTTGACCCTGTCGGAGGGTGTTGATGACTTCGTGGTTTATTATGATGCTTCTATCACGGGTTTGGGAGCAGTTTTGATGTAGAGGGGTCGCGTGATCGCATACGCTTCGAGGCAGTTGAAGCCTCATGGGGTGAACTATCCAACACATGATTTGGAGCTGGGGGCTATGGTTTTCACCCTCAAGATTTGGCGACATTAACTCTATGGGGTCTGTTGTACTATTTACACGGATAATAAGAGCCTGAGGTATTTGATGGATCAACCAAATCTGAATATGAGGTAGCGCCAGTGGTTGGATGTGGTGAAGGATTATGATTGTGAGATATTTTACCATCTAGGGAAGGCCAATGTGGTGTCCGATTCTTTCAGCCGCAAGGCGGTCGCGGCTCAAATCAGGGATATTTTTTTAGGATAATCGTGATTACTCCGCTATTCGAGCGGCTTCATGAGGCTCAGATCGAGGCTATGCATGAAGAGCACTGGAAGAGTGAGCGCATTGTGGGTCAGGTGGCTTCCTTTGATTATGATAGTCGTGGGTTGTTGACTCATCATTGGAGGATAAGGTTCCGTATTGGGTCGGTGTGCGTCAGGTTCTGATGGAGGAGGCGCACTAGTCTAGGTTCTCCATTCATCCCGGGTTGATGAAGATGTATAGATATCTTCGTCCTAATTATTGGTGGCCTTGCATAAAGTGGGATGTGGCTTGGTATGTGGAGAGGTGCATAACTTGCAAAAAAGTCAAGGCCGAGCATTAGCGACCTCACGACAAGATGCATCCGTTGGATATTCTTGTTTGGAAATGGGAGGAGATTACGATGGATTTCATTACAAAGTTGCCTCGGACTATGCACGGAGTGGATTCGATTTGGGTCATCGTAGATCGATTGACTAAGAGCGTGCATTTTATCCTGATTTAGGAGAGTATCTCTGCGGAGAAGTTGGCTGAGGTATACATCAGAGAGGTTGTAGCATGGCATGGGGTGTCGGTTTTGGTGGTTTCAGACAGGGATGCCCGATTTACTTCCCAATTTTGGAAGAGGTTCCATGATGAGTTGGGTACTTGTCTCCATTTTAGCACGACATTACATCCGCAGACTGACGGGCATAGCGAGTAGACCATTCAAACTTTGGAGGATATGTTGCGGACGTGTGTTTTGGACTTCGGTGGGAGTTAAGATACGTATCTTTCATTAGCGGAATTTTCGTATAACAACAACTATCACGCCAGCATCGATCGACCTCCTTTTGAGATGCTCTAAAGGAGGAAATGTAGGAAGTTGATTTGTTGGAGTGCGGTCGGTCAGCGAGTCATGGGGAGTACCGAGGTGGTACTCAAAACCACAGAGTTGATACAACAGGTTCAGAGTAGACTCCAGACAGTTCAGAGTCGGCAAAAGAGTTATGCCAACAGACGTCGACCAGATCTAGAGTTTCAGGTTGGGGCATGGTTCTCTTGAAGGTGTCACATTGGAATGGTGTCATCCGATTTAGGAAGAGGAGAAAATTAGGCCCCATATATATAAGTCCTTTTAGGGTTTTGGCTCGGGTGGGCCGGGGTGCGTATCACTTGGATCTTCCCGAGGAGCTCAGTCAGATCCATAACACGTTCCATGTCTCGTAGTTGCAGAATTATTTAGTGGATGATTCCGTAATGATTCCATTGGAGGATATTCAAGTAGATGACCGCCAGAAGTATATTGAAAAATCGGTGGTGATTCTTGACCAGAAAATGAAAACCTTGAGGAAGAAGGTTGTTGAGTTGGTGAAAGTTCAGTGATAACATCGCAAGGGTTCAGAATAGATGTGGGAGCCGAAGGATGAGATGAGGGAGCACTACCCGGAGTTATTTGGAGCAACAGACTTCAAGGACGAAGTCTGATTTAAGTGGGGAAGAATCGTAACACTCAAGTTTAGTAAGTTTCACTTTTAAACCATTATTGAAAAACCTTTTATTTTTGTTCTTTATCTAGTACGTGAGGCGTACTATATGGTACGCTTGGCGTACTAGCCCGATGATTGATTGCAGATTCCACTTGCACATGGCGTATGAAGATCTGGGACAAACCCTAGTTTTTAGGGTTTGTGCCCTATTTACACGTCTTAAACTCATCTCCTGGACATTTTAGACCAACCTCCATCCTCTTTGTCCCATAGAACGAAACCCTAAGTGTGTTAGTGAGTTTTTGAGCTTGGTAATGGGATTTTTGGTGTCTTAAGGTGAAGAAGAAGAAGAGAAACCCTTGGAGAGTTTAATTTAGCTTGTAGATCCAGAATCACCTTCTCATTTGCAAGCTCTTTGAGGTAAAAATCTCACACCTTTATGTTCATTTATGATAAATCTTCTATGTGGTGTTTCTTGGGTATTTTGGAGCCTTTTATTTTAAAGGTGGGCTTTTGATCTACTCTAGAAGTAATGGATGCTAGATCTTAGCTCCATGCAGTCCCCATGATCATAAAAATGTAATCTTTATGGTGTATTTTGACCCATGCATGTATTAAGACCTTTGTTAAGCTCTTTTTGAGCTCTTGAGCCCCATTAAGCCATGCATGCATGTAAAGTTACCAACTTTACGTGATAAGTCACCTTTAGGGACTAGATCTAGGAGTTTGGATAAAGGACTTAGCGGGTTAAGTGCTTAATGGAGTAAGTGGCACACTGGGGAGTACGCAAGGCGTACCCAGCTGGTACGTTGCGCGTACTAGCTCCAGATAGAGTACACTAAGTGTACGAGCTGAGTACGCCCCACGTACGCAGTAGATGGGCCTTTGGGTTTAACGTCCTCAGTATTGGGCTATAGTCTGGATTTGGAAGTTTGGGCCTAGTTGGGCCACTAGACCTCTATTTTGGGCTTTGGGCTAGCATGTTGGGATTCCTTGGATTTTTGGCTCATGATGGGTTTTAGGCCAAACTTGAAAAGATTGGTCCATATATTAGGCTTTAGGATTTTGGCCTTTGAATGGTTGAGTTAGGCCTTGGTATTAGGCCAAGTTAGATAAAGGGTAAATTGGTCTGTTACCCTGATTATGGACCAAATAGCTTAGACTTTTGGTTATGGATCGAAATCCAATTAATAATTGGATGCTATTGATTTTTGATAACGCAAGGATTTTCCGGGACATCAATCAGAGATTCTTTCGAGTGATTCAGCAGCTTGATGTGAGTTTTATCACTGTGTTTTAGTGGGTCGAAGGCACCAATGACGGTCCATGGTTGTTATGTTAGGGTGCTAGATGTCTGCGTGACTCTTGCATGTCTTTTGTGCTTGTATGTGTACCGGGCCCGATGTCGGGCGAGACCCGATGATTATTCTGTATGCTATTATCTTTGTGATTATCACATGTGTTTTACGATTATATGTTTATATGTATACCGGGTGAGACCCATTATGTGTTTATTATATATGGTATGTGGTATTTTGGGGAACTCACTAAGCTTTGTGCTTACGGTTTTCAGTTTATATTTCAGGTACTTCTGGTTCGAAAGGGAAGAGTCTGGGATGATTGTAGAGCAAACACCATCTTATTCCGCATTTTGTGATTTACTCTGATGTTTTATGATGTATCGATACACTTTGTTTCACCTTGGTTTCATGATGATGTTTTGGATTACAGTTTTATTAATTTAAAAATGAAATTTTTTGTTCTTATTTTTGGGACGTTACAATTTTAGCAGCCCCGTCAACAACTTCAAGCATAACTTGAAATTCTTCACAAGACGAAAATGACGACATATTCTAGTGATTTTGAGAGAAATGGATGTAGAAAAATGTGATAAAATAAACAGAAATAAATGATTTTTAAATATTTGACTGTGTAAAACATTAGGAAATGAGAAAGAATGGTAAATAATAGAGCGGAAGTGCGACAGTTTCTAACCGCATGCGGCCAAACCACAATGAAGACAACATGGTGGGGATGGTGTTCCTATTGTCCACCGTGGCAAACCACGATCGTTACCATGCCCACACCGTCGACCCTTAGACGCCTTCACACATTGATTTTCATAAATTTTAGTTTTTAGATTTTATGAGTTTTTAGTTTTATTTTAAATAAACATCTCACTATCCAAAAGTTACTTTAAATCATTAGTGAGACCTTCTAGTTTTTCGAAGTTTTTAAGTTTTAGTTTTATTTGATTTTTGACATCTAAAAATTAACAATTATTTTTTTAAACATTTATTCATAAATAAAAATTACAACTTTCATATTACAGCTACTAACTACAAATAATCAACATTCAGTTTTCAGTTGCAAGTATCAACTAGATTAAACACATACTTAAAACTGTAAATGGTGAAACATTATATTTACGAGGTTGCATTTTTAAGTTTTACTAAAATATGTTTTAGACAAATATGTCACACAATTTATAGGTACATGTTTCGATATAAATTCATATTAGTCTATTATCTAACTTTCAAAACTCCCACATTTTAAAGGGAAAATCACTAAACTGATAGGAGGTGTGATATAATTAAATAGTGACCATGTTTTTTGAAACTATTACAAAATAGTCATATATGTTATAAAATATTTTTTGCATAAGTTCTTTTAACTTTATGATTTTTGTATATAACTAAGCACAATTTTAATGACAATTTTTTTTATAACTTATTACTATATATTTTGTTTAATTAACAATTTAATATCATTGGATTACATAGATTTTTTTAACCATTTCATATATAATGAATGGTCAATATATTTTCATAAGTGATACATCTAACCCATTTTATTTTAATGATAGTTTATTTTATCTCTTTAAGTATAATTTACTTTTTAATATTTTTTATATCTTTACGAAATAAATTCTTTTTGTTAAATATTTATGGACTTCTTATTTATAAAATATAATCTTTATAAAGGTAACATAATATTTTCAGTGTTTTTTATTTTATTTTGTAACTGTAAAATAACATTTTTTTTTGCATTTTACGTATATAAATAATGAACCGATATAGTTGTATTTATATGTATTAAAATACGATTTATGTTTAAAAATTGACTAGTTAAATAAAGTATTTTTTTAATATTTCAGAAAAATAAGAGAATATTAGTATTACATATAAAAGAATCATTTTAATACATTTAATAAAAGAATTATTTTAGTACATTTGGCATCTCCTTGGCCTAAACTTTTACAAAGTTAATTACCGATAACTAATGATCATTTATTTGGATGTATAACCATTCCGATGTTCTAACTAAAACCCCAATATTTTTGCCAAATACTATCATATCTTTACAAAATTTCGTTAGATAAATTCATGAATTTCATCATTATTTCGTATTGAAGACCATTCATAAATTAATCTGGTAAAGGCAACAGTATTTGTACAATTTATTTTACAATAAATAATCACTTTTCAATAATTTCCAAAAGATGATCGTACATTGATTATTTTAGTGATTATCACCTTTTAAATGTTCATTACAAAAATCGAAAGAAATGTGTAAATTGTAATTCAAGTGACCGATTTTCTTCTTAATAAAGCCGTTCCATAACCCTCGCTGCGTTGTCTCTCCTCTCTCTCTCTCTCTCCAACGAACTGTGTGAAAAAAACGAGAGGAAACTGAGACAAAAAACCAACAGAAAGTAACAAAAAGAAGCAAATCCTCCAAAATCCATATCCATTCCTACAGTTTCCTTCACCACACAAACACAATTGATTCTGGTATATGCTTCATCTTCCATTCTTCTCCATCTAATTAAATTTTTATCGGAATTCTTGTCTCTTTGTCTCTCTACTTCCTCTTCTTCTACACTACATATTTCAGATCTGTTTTCACTTAATCATGATTTCTTCTTGAAATTATTGCACAAACAGTGTCAATTGGTTGCGGCATTTTTCTCTTTGTTTGAGGCGTTTCTGGAATGGAAGACAGCGGTGGTGGTCGGAGCCGGCGTAACGAGTTGGATGAAGAAACTAACGCTCCACCTGCACCAGCTAGTTTAACGCTCGGTGGAATCCTGTCGATCAAGCAGACGCCGCCTTATCGGATCCAAGATCGTACTCTACTGGATCTTATACGCGATGATCAGACTTGTGGAAAAGAACCGAAGACGACGTGGAAGATGATTAGGGAGAAACTCCGGCTCAAACTCGCTGGTTCAGTCTGTACAACCACCGCCCCTACTCTCGCCTCTCTTGTCCCCATTACCACAGAGAGCAATCGTCTGTCGACGCGACATGGTTCGACTCAGCGGAACTCCACCGACGAATCAACGTGGCAGTTGAATTCACCGCAGGTAACTAACTCTAGTAACATACCGGAAACGCAAACAGCCAGGGTACAAACTGACCCGCCGGTGGAGGAAAGTGAGCAAACCTCGACGGAGGAAAATCGGGGCGCCGGTGGAGAAGGAGAACCGGCGGCGGCGAGGATGTCGTTGATGTCGCTGTTGGAAGTGGATGGATCTGCGTATTTGGATTATGAAGAAGAAAAAGAGGCGGAGGAGATGGAGGAGGAGGAGGAGGTGGAAGAAGGCGGTGGTGGTGGAGGAGGATACAAGTACAACAACTGCTGCGTGTGCATGGTAAGACATAAGGGCGCAGCATTTATTCCCTGTGGGCACACTTTCTGCAGACTCTGTTCAAGGGAGCTTTTTGTTCAAAGGGCTAGTTGTCCATTATGCAACAATCTGATCTTGGAAATTCTTGATATCTTTTAGTTTAAAAAACAAAAACAAGAAAATTAAATTCTTGTTCCATGTGATTTTTTTTTTACAATATCTCTAGTACATTTAGTCCAATTATGTAAAGCATTTATCTCACACTGTTCAATGTTTATTTATTTAAGGACATTTTTAAACATATACAACAAATTGATTTTTTAAACAAAACATGTGATACTTCGCAAATTAAACCAAAAGATATAATATGTTAATTGTAGTTTATGAAGCCAGGTGAGATACGATTTTATAATTCATGATAGTTTAAATAGGTAAAAATTAAAGATTGTCATAGAAATTGATTAAAGTAAGAAATTATTATATAAATAAGTACAGTATTTAATGGGTTTTCAGGTGTGCGATCGTATAGGGCTGTGTTAATTGTCATAGGGGACTGGAATTTTAATTATCATGATTCCATTACTAATACGTTGTTAATCTACATACCTACCCTACGGGTTTTATGTTATGAGATAATAGTGTTCGATATCTGACCCTAATGAGTTCTATGTTAGTGAGATAATAGTGTGCGACTATTATGTTTTACAATGAGTGATTTGCATGCTGATTTACTGAAACAAAAGTAAAAGGGTGGGGTGATAGTGGGTCCAACTGGACACCAGTTTTGTTCATTACTGCTTTTCAAGAAACAAAAATCCGTCTGAAAAGAATCCAAGAAACGGAATGTTCAATTTCAGTTTAGTTAAAAAATAAATATTACCAAACTTGTTTAAATAACTCTTAAAAAAACAAATGGAAACAATTTTAATTTCTTTTTAAGGTTTGACATTTTCATTTGTACAAAAATAAAGAATAAATTCAACCGGCCTGACTGACAATTTGAAAAACAAACCATGGTCCAAATATTCCTTTTACTTAATCCATCTATAATTTATTATTTAATCTTGTCTTTTATAAAGGTATCCTCGTCATCATGATTATTATTGTCTTTTATGATCATTAGGAAGCATCATTATGGATTAAATGTCGCGTTGGTGGATTTGTAGATTTTTTTTGTTATTTTTATAGAAGAATAATAAATAAGGGATATGTTAAGTAAGGGGAAAAAAGTTACCAAAAAGAATTTTCTTGTTGTTGATGCTTTGTTATCTTAGATTAACTTCTTCCGACTCACACTTATATAGATGATATCAATTGCTCACACAGGTGTATCTTTCCTTTTTTTTATATGGGAACCTTTTTTTTATATGGGAAGTGATTTATACACAACATATTTTTACCATACACAAAAATTATACATTAGGTGTACAATACAACATTTTAAAACACCAATTGTTATGTATAAAAAACAATTGTTATGTACAGATCAGCTCATTTTTTATATTTGTAATTTATAAATTTTCTAGTTTAGTATCTTGCTTGGCCTGTGGCTATTAACTAAATAATTCTTACTGCCTCCAAAATACATGAGATGAGCACCATGTCTAGAGTTATAAATGAGAACAAATGAACACGAATGGTTACACACAAGTTTTTTTTTTCTCATATTCATTTAACAAATTATTTTATTCAAGTTTGTAACCAAACAAACATAAAAGCATAAATAAACATAAACATTCAAAGTAGAATAAAATTTTTGACCGGTAACACTTTGGATATGTTGATTTTATTTAGCAGTGCTCCTTTTGATATTTTTACGGAATTCACTCATTCAGACATTGTAAAACTAAAACCATTCTTACAACTCCATTCTTCCCCTCAACAATTCTATAATAATATCTGTTTATTTATGTTATGACAGAAGTATAATCAACAATATAACATAAACAAAACAAACGAAATTGAATGAATATATAATACAATAGTTGATTAACAAGAAAAACCATGAGCTTTTATAAAGATTGAGGTCTGCATATGCAGTGTCCTAAGACGGAAACACAAAACTCTTCTTTATAGAGATTGAGGCCTACATTCAAGATATACTTTCCGCGATTTTTGAACATTCATTGAGGAGTGTAGGTTTTTTCCTGCACAAATTACTCACGTATGACTTGATTATATGTTTTAACAACTAAAAATGTTTGGTTATTTATTTATTTTTAGTATAATCTCATATGAAACCTTATATTGTAGACATGGTGAATGTGTCACTTATTTCTACTGAAATAACACATTAAAAGGAAGTAACCGACATCTGCGATGAGTGTGTCACTTATGTTGAGAGTTTTTCGATCACCTTGAAATTAAGGGGATGAAGATTTTGGTGATTGGACATAGCAAAATGAGGTAAATGACACTTATGATAAGGATGGTCGAGACTGTTAGTGACTAGTGTTGATGGAGTGAGGAGAGAGAATGAAGTGAGAAGAGAGTTTGAGGTTTGAGATGAACGAGGTGATACTTTTGGAGAACACATCAACTATAAACGAACACAAAAATAAATTTTAAGAAGTGGAATCATATATGTATGTATCTAGGTTATGTGATATGGTGTTAGGTATTTGTTGTAGGATGTGTCATGTGTTTTTTAATTTTCTTCTACACAGTTGATACCGGTTTTTGCTGAGAGTGGGTGGGGGTGGGGTTGCAAGTGTATCTAGGGAAAGAGTACGATGTCCACTTCTATATGTAGGGGCCATTGTAGACTATGATGGTGTTACAATCTCTACTCTTCAAGGGAAGTAAGTGGAAGTATGATTGTATGCCTAACATCTCCTTCCCCATAGAACAAGCTAATGAGAAATGGTGTAGGTGTCCACTTTTAAATTACCAATATTCTCTCCTCAAGCTTTTAAACTATAGTTACCAAACATTCTTCAAGCATTTTAACTTTTACCCATTAAATCATAATATGAATATATCACATAATTACTATGGGAGCTGATTTGTACACAACAATTATATTATTTGTGTTTACTTTTCCCAACCAAATTATTTTGGCCCTAAAAGAGATCAAATTGTCATCATCCAAAAATACGTGAATTATACATACAATTAAATTACAAAACGCCTTATGAACAGTAGTATATTATACATACTTTACACACTATACTTTCTGGAGATTGTCACTTCTGGACCTGTCTTTTACTAAACTGGTTTGCTAGCCAGAATTCTCCATCGGCTGTGGCTTGGGAGCTCGGCTTTGCTTAAGTACTAATCCTCTCTAATAACAGTCATTAAGGGAAAACAGTTAATAATATGAAAAAAAGTTGTTTACTAGTTCGAATTAAATCAAGTCCTATAATAATAGTTTGGACTTTATTGCGTTACAAATTGTACATTGCACTAAATTTAAGGACTTACCTTATTAAATAAAGAAATACCAATATCCATGAACTGCCATTATGAACATTTAAAGACACCCATGATCCATCATCCATCAAGAAATTAATTCGACTTTTTCCACTTTCCCTTTTTACCCTTGCAAGCAAGAAGTAAACAAAGAGCGACTCCAATTTGGAGCCAGATGTTAACTGATTATTTCAATAAACTGACTACGATGACTTGAATAATAATAAACATATAATCAGGGATATACAGTTTATTGAAGTTACGAATCGTCAACTAATTTATATTTATCTTGATAATCAATTTTCTTCCAGCTACTTATACTAACATGTAGGGGTGTGAGAAAAAGTCAAAATCGAATAGTCAAATCAAACCGAATGATGTTCGGTTCAATTGATTTGGATCATTTTAATTTTAATTTGGTTTGATTGGCCAAATAAGGATACATACCTTATCCGGTTTGGGTTTTGTTAAATTTTCATTATTTTTGTTAAATTGAATAAGCTGTTTAATTAAAATTTATTTAAATTTTAAAATTAGTTTCTAAAAATCATTTTGAGCACATAGAGCCCAAATAGGACAACCCACTTATCTAGTTAGCTTCGAATTCCTCTGTTGTGCTATATATATATATATATATATATATATATATATATATATATATATATATATATATATATATATATATATATATATATATATATATATATATATATATATATATATATATATAGAGAGAGAGAGAGAGAGAGAGAGAGAAATCATGACTTTCTTATTAATTCATTTGATTTAGTTTTCCTGATGTTCTTGTTAATTTGTTTTCACATTGTATTATTTGGTTTAACCGGTAAACCAAACTGAAAAAACCGAAAACAAATAACCCAAAACCGATTAAACCGAACCTTATTTTGTTTGGTTATGGTTAATTTAGAAATGCTAAAAAACCAATCAAACTAAGCCAAATAAACCAAAAACCGATAAACCAAACAGAATAACACGACAACGTTGTATACATATGTTTTGTTTTTTTTAATAAACTATCTTCCAAAACACAAATTTTACAATATTCATTGATTATAATGTGAGAGAAGTTAGGAGGCGAAAAAGGTAAATATGGAAAGTGTTAATGTCTTAATATATACATAAGCTAGGTTTTTTTGGCTTAAGTCTTTAAGCCATTATGCTTTGGATTAAATCAAAAAGGAAAAAAAACATGTAGAGTTGTGTAGATTAAGTGTTCAAAATTCCAAGTTGATTCAAACATGGTAAAATGAACATAAACCAACAAAAACAATATACAAAATTACAATAAGAACACATAACTTTAACATTACAAGTTGTTCTAGAGACAAAAAAAAGTGGTAGAAGGATCTCAAAGACAAAAAAGATCCTAATAGATTCCAGTCATCTCAGATATTAAAAAACAACAGGAATCTACCAAACAAAACCACTCCATCAAGATACAAACACTACCCATCCATCGACTCCCTTAACTTTTGCTCTTTGTCTTTTTTTCTTTTTAACTAATAATTCTAGATGACACCATGAAAAGAAAGAGCAAATTACTAACAAAAAGGGTTAATCAGTTTACATGAATCATCCTTTGGTTCTCATGATTGTAATGCTACCTTTTCCTCCTTCTGTACGAATCTTGGTTTTACCAACAACAGGCTTCCCTGAGAAAGCTGAAGTTGGATATGATTTTTCAGGATTTTCATTTTCATTTTCATGGGATTTCTTTGATTTTGATGGTGGTGGAGTCAGTATTTTCTGGTTTATATCTTTTAGAGTAACTGCTCCTTGCATTCCACATGGTTTTACAAATGCAAATGGAAGAACAACCGATGAAGCTATCTTTGTTGTCCGTGTCTTAATAAAAGACTTTTTCCCTAAACATTACAAGAATTATTAGAAATAATGGCATTATTCATTTGTAAAAAGGATCACAACAACTTTTTTTAGGAATGTGACACACCTTTTAAGATGATATTTTTACGAGTAGGAGTGGGGATCTCTTCATCATTCTTAGATTGGGAATTCTTCGACTCTATAAACAACAAAAAAAATATATATGTGATTAGTGAAAATATTAAAATTATGAAATAGTAAAAGGTTTCCATACCTGTGAGCTCAATCTGAACAGATGGATTCCTGTTATGAACATTTTTAAATTAGCCAAATCTTTTTGGTAATTAATTAATGAAGTTTATATAAAAAAAAGAACATACAAATCATTAGTGCATAAATGCATCTCTGTATCATTTATTAGACAATCATCTAACCAACCCTCTGAAGATTGATCTAGACCCTCGTAACCAGATCCAGATGCAGGTGTATCATCTGAGAAACAATTCAAAAGTTTCACAAATTAATACAATAATCTTTATCATATATTTGGATTATGGTTCTTATAAGAGTCAAACCTGTGAATCCATCAACCCATTGATTAATATCAGATAAAGCTCCATTCAAAGAAGCTTCCCTCTCCTGATCATAAAAAAAAAAAAAAACATTTTACAACCAGTGGTCAAAAGAAATTAAAAGATAAAACTTTATATTTTCTCCCATTGACATCAGTCAAATGCATGTCAAATACATTACAACTTGTTCTGTCTTTCTCTTGTCATGTGTAACAAACGGGGACTAAAAAGATTATAAATTTATTTCATTTGACTTACAATAATTATTTGAAATGGGAATGTAAATGTTTGACTAACCTTTGACTTTAGATATGTGGATGAGAAGTCCTTGCCACAAACAGGTATCATGTCCACATCCAAAATTTCATTGTCAAATTGCAGCATTCGACGTCTCTTAGCTTGTGAATAAGCTTCTCTATATGGCTCTTTTCCTTTGTTTATGTTTTCTGCATTTTCATTCCTCGTAATAAATATCACAAATTCAACAAAAATATAAAATGAATGTTTTTTTTTTGTTTTTCTTTGAAAGATATAAGATTACCATTGTCGGTAGCTTGATAAGCCAAATCCTCAAAGGACTTTGCTGGGGTAGTTTCATTAAACACATAAGTAAGATCATCTTCATTCTCATTTGCATTGCTCCATAGGCTATTAGAAGCATCTGCTGACAAAAAATCATAAATAAGAAATGTCAATAGCCTATATAGTATATATATTATATGTTTAAGAAAGATAAAGAATTGTGTGTTGAGTCTCACTTGTTTGCAAACCGTAATCTTCATCTTCCCAATCCCACATTTCAGTGCTACAATTCAACAAAAAATAAAGAAAAACATCACCAATCCACAAAAGTATTAGACTAAGATTCATGGAATCAAACAAGATCCAAGTCCCAGATTCTTCCTCTAAAAGCCTAAACGACACAACATTGGTAGAAGAAATTCATCTGCATTTTCCCCAAAGCACATAACAAACCATACAAACTCACAAACTTGCAAACAATAGAAGCAAAATCCCTAAGTTAGCAAACAAAAATAATAAAATCAAGCAATATATAAGTTCTAAATCCTTCATTCAAATGCCCTAAACACCACAAAACTGACATAAATCCATCTGTATACATAAGACACCATATAAACTCACAAACAACTGCATTTGAAAACACCATCAAGCAATAAAAATAGTAGAGTAAAATCCCTAAGCTAGCAAGCAAAATTAACGAAATCAAGCAACACTCAAGTCCCAAATCCTTCATTTAAATGCCCTAAAACACCACAAAATTTGCATAATTTGTCTGCAGTTTACCCCAAAGACATAAGAAATATAGTATAAATTCACAACAAATGTATTATAAATGTAATCCCGCAAATAAAATACTGCAAGAAGCAGAACGTAGCGCTAGCACGTACTTGTCATTGTTGTTGTAGTCCATTTCGGTGAATAATTAAAACCGCAAGCAACTCAATGATATAATTCAGTACTACACTCTTCTTCCTGCTGTAATCATAAGCATAAGCGTGCCTTGAAATGATATGATCCTTAAAAGTTAAAAGTGTGAAAAACAATAGAAGAAGTTGTCGTCGGAATATGCGCAAATGGCGAGGGAAACCGCCGGCTTTCTCTGTCACTCGCACCACACTTCGCCCCCCTTTTTTCCTTGTTTAATGGCAAATAATTTTGATTGTTAACATAAAAGCAAACTATTAATAATAATAATAATAATAAATGCGGAGATAAAATGAGTGAAAATACGGGCAATAGTAAAGAAAAATGGGAGATATTTTCAAATTTTAGACATGAAAATGGACATTTCCGGGCATAGACATGCATTTCGCGGAGATAGCCCCGCGAAATCTACTGTAGCTGCGGAATAACAAAATCGTAAATAAATTAGTGTATTAAAAAAAAAAACTCAAGATCCATTACGCGGAGCTACCTCCGAGGAATGAACTCTTTCCGCAGAAGTAGCTCCGAAGAATAGATCTTCAGATTTTTTTTTCACATCGATTCTTCGGGGTTTTTATTAATTCCTCAACTAATTATTTTCAAGAAAAAATTATGATAGTATGATAATATTTTTTCTTGAAAATAATTAGTCGGATAATGAATATAAATCTTGAAGAATCGATGTGAAAAAAAAATGAAGATTCATTCATCGGAGCTACCTCCGCGGATTGAGTTCATTCCTCGGAGGTAGCTACGTGGAATGGATTTTGAGTTTTTTTTAATACACTGGTTTATTTACGATTTTGTCATTCTACGGAGCTACAGTAGATTACGCGGAGCTACCTCCGCGGAATCCATGTCTATATCCAGAAATTCAATTTTTTGTGTCTGTATTTTGAAAATACCCCTAATTTTTTTGACTATTGTCGGTATTTTCCCATAAAATGATATCTAGGTTAGTCATGAGGATGTGTGGAAGATTCTCATTTTGTAAGGAATTAAAAATCATAAATTTTGATATATTTTTTATAATTTTTCCTCACTTTTTTTTTTTGTCGGGGCTTATTAATTATATTGTTTATATATGTTTTTTTTTTATGTTAAATAATAATGTATTTTGATCTGTTAATTTTATAAAAATAATAGACTTTAATATTTATGAACCGTAAATTTGTAATGGTTGTATGCATTTTATTTATTCTACTAGCTGTGAGATCTGTGTATTGCACAAGTTGATTGAAAAAGAGGTTAAATATAAGGTGGAAATACCAAATATTTTTTAAAGTAAAATTTTGAAATAAATACAAACGAAATGATGAATAAATAAGTAACTATGTCAATATATACTAATAAAAAAATTATTGACATATTTTAAATAATTTTGTTGACTATCAATGTGTAAAAATTAAATATTTTTTAAAGTAAGCTTTCAAAATAATACATTAAAAACATGAATAAATGGATAGTTGAATCTAAACTAATAAAAATATTATTGACATATTGTAAATAATTGTTATTAATCACAAATTTCCGTAAACTTATTTGAATAAAACATTAGATGTTATATTGCTAAGTTTATTGTCAATATATAAAATTAATATTTTTAATTCATCTTTACTTTTAACTCTGAAAAATGCAACATACAATTGCCCATGAGTGAACATTAGTTGTCTCAAAAACAACCATCACATTTGATAGCGATTGTCTTTGACTCCTGATTATCGTTATCACAAAGCATACAACCAGTGAATATTGTCTTCTTTGAAATGTGAAAGAAATCATTTCATCCGAAGGCGTCAAGGACATTATTAGAATAAGCATGTGGTTTCCTATATTACTTATGGAAATCATATTTGTTTCTATAACACGCTTATCCAATGTTATAACTCGTAGTCTTGTTATTTTTTGTTCGTGCTTATTTTTTTACGATTCGACGTAACTTTTATCAATATAATCGTCAACACGTTGAAATGTAAAAAAATAAACACCAACAAAAAAATAAGCACATACTGTAACGTTCCAAAAATCAAGACCAAAAATTTTAATTTTTAGATTAATAAAACCATCTTTTAAAACATGTCCACGTAACCATAATAGAATTAGAATGTAATCAAAACATCCAAATACATCAAAGTCAAATAAAATGCGGAACAATATGGTGTGTGCGATGTGATCACCCCGAGCTCTTCCCCTTGGATCTGGAAGTACCCGAAACATAAATTAAAACTGTAAGTACAAAGCTTAGTGAGTTTTCCAAAATACCACATACCATAGATATAAAACACATAATGAGCCCCACCCGTCATCGGGCCCCGACCAGACATCAAGCCCCGCTCGAAATAGATATGTCAGTAAATAATGGGCCCCGCTCAACATACATATAAACACACAAAGCACATGCAAAAATCACAAAGATAACATAGCATACAAGATAGTCATCAGGCCCCGCTCAGTGTACATATCAGAAATCATACATGCAAAGTCACGCAGACAACTAGCATCCTAATCATAATAAACCATGGGCCGGCATTGGTTCCTTTGACCCGCTGAATATAGTGAGGAAACTCACCTTAAGCTGCCGAATATCTTAGATAAAAGTTCAGACTGTTGATCCAGAAATCCCCACGCTAACATCATCAATAATACCCAATTAATAGTTAGATCTTAATCCAAAATCATGAATCTAGATCACGTGTCCAACATCGAGGGTAAAAGACTATTTTACCCTTTTTCCTACTTGGCCCAAAACAAGGCACAACCCATTTGTTCCAAAAGCCCAAATTCCTAAATGGAACCCAAAAGCCCAACAATGCCTAATCTAAGAAGGCCTAATGACCAAAAATATCCCAAAGTCCATAAATTATCCATAGGAGTTAAGGGGCCAAGCCCAATCGAAACATAACCCAAATAACCAAAGCCCACAATTCATTCGGCCTACAGACTAGCTTACTCTTTGTGTACCAGGCTCGTACGCCCGGTGTACGTGATCGATCTAAAAACAGCCACACACTCGGTACGCTCAACGTACCCAGGAGTACGCCCTACGTATTAGCCTCATCTCAACCCTTTGGCTAACCACTTCATAACTTATCATCCAATCCACAAAATAACATCATATTAAGGTCCTAACCCATAAAGTCGAAGACTTTAAGCCGTTGCATGGCTAAAAACATCCCATGATCCAATTCTAGCATCTTAACTCCATTAAGAGATGCATCAACCTTTCATGGTTGAACAAAACCCATCAAGTTATCATTTTTATGAACAAGGGACCTCATACAAGACTAGATATATCATCCTAAGTTGCTGGAGTAGCCCATACTCCTTAACAAAGCTTAAAGGACCCAAAAATACATAAACAAGGACCTAAACTAGATCTAGCATAAAAAATCATCAAGTTGAGAGCTTTATACCTCAAATAGCTTGCAAAGTTGATGATGGTTCTGGATCTCCAAGCTCAATCCACACCAAGACAACCTCCAAGTATTCTTCTTCCTTCAAATCAACAAAAACACCACCTGTAACACTTGTTTCGAATTTGCTTCATTATTCGGGTCGTGGCCCGATCATCAGTTATCATAAGTCATAGGGTCTTTGGGAAAAAAATTTAGACCCATTTGGATGTGGGTAATGTTGGTTATGTGACGAAAGGGTTCGTTTTGTGTTTTAGAGCCCAAGGGTATCAGTAAAGGCGTTGGTTCAGACCTTTTATGAATTTTGGATTTGAGTTCGTTTGGTTTTCAGGAAAAATTAAGTTGATAGGAGTGTAGGTATTCTCGTTACCTTTCCGTGGATATAAAGAATGTCAAAATCGGATTTATAACGAAGAAGTTATGACCATTTGAAGTTAGAAGGGTTTGGGCTGAATCGGGTATGTGGGGCGTACAAGATGTGTACGCATGGCGTACTTGTGGAATATGAATGCGGGATCACCTACGAACATAGGGCTTTCCCCATGGGAACATGGGGCATTCCTCTGGGCAGATTAAACCCTAATTTTTGGGTCTTGGACCCTATTTAAAGACCTTAACTCTCCTCCAACCCTCATTTCCTTCAGCCTCCATCCTCTCTAACCATAAGAATGAAACCCTAGCCTCCATTTGAGTATTTCTTGCGCTTTTATTGTGGTTTAAGTGTGTTTGGTGCTTGAGAAAGAAGAAGGAGTTTCTTGAAGAGTCATTTATTGGCTTGGAGCTTTTGGAACGAAGCTTTATTTAGATAGATCTAGCCTTTGGAGGTGTAAAGTCGTAACCTTGATGGTTTTTCTCATATGGGTTTACGTGGGTCTTGAGTTGTTATGTTTTTGTACCTTGAAGAAGAAGAAACTTGCTAATCAATCCTTGGTTGGAGTTGAGCTTCTAGATCCAAATTCTTCATCACAATTACAAGCCACAAAAGGTAAAAAGTTCTCATCTTGATGCTTCTTTATCATAAGATCTAAGTTAGGGATTGAATTATGCATGTTATGGTCTTTTGAGGCTCTTTGTGAGTTTGGGTCACTCCAAGAGCCTAGGATTGTAGATCTTGCCTTTTCTGAGTGGGGTTTGATATAAAGTTGGAGTCTTGATGCATTAAGTCCTCCCATGCTTGAGTTATTGGTCACTTTGTGAAGTTTGGGTGTTAGAAATCATGTTTGGGTCCTTTTGGACCATGCAAAGGTGTCAAGTGGTCGACTTTATGGATTAAGACATTGATATGGACCTATTTGGAAGTTCTGGACGTTGGGCTTAAGCTATTAAGTCATTTGTGTACTTTTGGTTTCTGTTTGGGAACGTCGAGCGTAAGGCTGGGGAACGCCACGTGTTCTGGCTTGGTGTCCCGATGGATGGTCCAGTGACAAACGCCCAACGCTCCACAAGAGAACACCCATCGTTCGTGTCACCAGTGGACTTTTGGGATTTTGGTCTTGGACATGGTTTTGGGTTTTGGGATTTCTGTTTTGGGCCATGTGTGGACTGATCTGATTGCATTTCCCAGTTAGGGCTAAGGAGTTTGGGTTAGGCCTTTGTGGGCCCAGTTTGGATTGGCTTGGTTAATAGTGGGCCTGGTTAGCTGGGCCATTGTTGGGTTGTATGTTGGATTAGCCATGAGTATTAGTGGAGTTTGTTGTTTTGGTTTTGGCTCAGTGTTTGGAGTTGTTTCGCAGCAGTAGCAGTTGTAGGATTTGTCTACCATTTGAGGTGAGTCTTCATCACTGTACTTTCGGGTCGAAGGCACTAAGGTTGGCCCTTTGATTTGATAACCTGATATTGCTGATACGTCGAGTATGGAATAGATATGCATGAGTATGCTACTTATTAATTTGCTAGTCTGGTAGATCTGTAGGACTACCTATGATTTTGTCTGCATGATTATCTATGTATGTTGGTTATCTGTCATCATATTGTGTTGGGTTGAGGTTGTACTGCTTCATGTTGTAGCCAACAAACCCTGGAGCATTCCAAATATGAGTTGAGGGTCGG
Source organism: Lactuca serriola (assembly GCF_051521515.1). Taxonomy (NCBI): domain Eukaryota; kingdom Viridiplantae; phylum Streptophyta; class Magnoliopsida; order Asterales; family Asteraceae; genus Lactuca; species Lactuca serriola. The sequence goes on from NC_136416.1 coordinate 14,829,027, forward strand.
GTAGGGCATGCCAGGCTCATATTGAGGGCTCAAGAGCATTCTAGATACGAGTTGAGGACCCGGTTAGTATGTCAGACTTGTATTGAGGGCTTGAGAGTATCAGAGCAATCCATATATGAGCTGAGGGTCGGGTAGGGCATGCCAAAATCGTACCGAGGGCTCAATAGCATTCCAGATATGAGCGGAGGACTCGGTTGGTATGCTAGACTCGTACTGAGGGCTGGACATTGGAATTCCAGTCTGAGAACTGATTAGGTTGGAGCAAGCCAGACATAAGTTGTGGGCCCCGGGAGCTAGCTAGACTTATGTTGTGGGCTTAAGAGCAGGCCGGATTTGAGCTGTGGGCCCGTTAGGCAAGCCATACTCATACTGTGAGCTCAGGGGAAATCCAGTCTATTAGTTGTGGACCCAGTACATGCTGCTATTTTTATATGTTATTTGTTTGTGTGTTGGTACTTTGGAGGAACTCACTAAGCTTCGTGCTTACAATTTGTTTATGGTTTCAGGTTCTTGAGATGATTCATGGCAAGGCGAAGGCATAACCGTACACACCCTTGGTTTTATAGCGGATTGGATCTTGGGAGACTCTGATTTTAAATCATGTTTTGGAGACAATGTTCATGTAAACACTTTTGTTAATAAATTGGTTGTTTTGAAAAGCTTTAATTTGCTGAATGTCTTGGGATGTTACTGATGGGTTTTGGTCATAAGACATCCTATGTGCTCATACAAACCCTAATGCTTGGATCTAGGTTTCTCTATTGTACATGCTTTGAATCCAAGACTATAAACCCTAATTCTAGCATATGGAAATCAATATTAACATATAATTAGGTTTAAGATAGTACCTTGATTGTTATGTAGCAATAACAATCCCAATTCCTCCTTGAATTGACTTTGGAAGGCATAGAGTCACAAGTGTCACTCCTCTAATGGTTCACAAACACCATAAGCAAGAGGATGAAGAGGAGAGAGGTTAGAGGCTTCCCAAAAACGTGTTCTAACCCTAGAAAAGAAGTTCCCCACGTTTTTTAGCCTTAAAGGTTCTATTTATAGTGAGGCTATTAGGGTTATCTAACAAGGAAACCCTAATTTGGTTGCTTAAGCCCTAAGCAATCCATAGACTCCTTTAATCAAGCCCTTGGACGATTCCTTATGGGCTTCCCATAAGAATTCGTCCACCTCTTGATTTAAGACAATCCATGGCCCAAATTGCAATTATCTTATAATTACAATTCCAGTCCCTTAAGTTTAATTAATCTCTTTTAGTCACAAAACTAATTACCAATTAATTATTGATTAATATTAATTAAACAATATGATTTCTCCTTTAATATATCATTGCCATAATATATTAATAGATCATATTCCAACGTTTGTCGAAACAAAATTTGATGACAACTTTTTTTTATTTTACTCTTTTTATCACGACGTTGATAAAGCGTCATTACGACAACAAGCACCAAACTTTTTTTCATTGTGCTTCACGGAGGTGGGTTCAAGTCATTTAGCTCAGTTATTGTTCAACAAAATCTCGGATACAAAAATACTAATACAGACTAAGATAAGGTTGTATGTAGTATAAAGATTTACATGTAGAATGTTAAACAAATTGTTAGTTTTTATATTTATAAAATAAACACTTAATATTGCACTTCACGAAAATATGTTAATTTTTACTTATTTATTATAAGTAAATTAACATGGATACTTGTATCGGATTACAAGTATTGGGTCTCACACAAATCATATCGGTAACATTGTTAACTATGTTTTTGCAAAAAAAAAAAATCGTTTAAACATTCTATGTTTTATAAACATTTCATTTTATAAAACACATAGAGTCAAAACTTGTGGAACTCACCAACAATTTTTGTTGGTGTATTTTAAAAATGTGTATTCTCAGGTAACTAAGAAGTCGGAGGTAGGACATCGATTCTAAGGAAATTATATTTTCTCTGTTTTGAGATAAATTTGACATGTTTTATATTACCGTTTTGTGTTTGAATTATGATGATTTAATTTCGTTTCCAAATATAAAAGTTTGTAATATATTGATTTAAATATGTTAATTGTTCAATATATGTGGTTGATTGTAATCTAACTGTAACGTCACAAACCGGCCTATCGAACGAAGCGACGAAAGAGATCATTGAGCCTATTTAGCCCAGCGGAACCCTTTTCAAATAATATATAGACAAAATTACAAAAATGGTCCCTATGGTTTGCCAAAAGTATCAAAATTAGTCTCTGCTAATTTTTTTTGATGTAAATGGCCCTTGTGGTTTTCAAAACTTGCACATATGGTCCTTTTTACTAACGCCGTTAGTTTTCAGCCGTTAGAGGCTGAATTAGTAAAGGTATTTTCGTCTTTTCAAGTATAAAGGGACTGGATTCACAACTTTGGTTAAACCACAGGGACCATTTTGTAATTTGTCTTAAAATGAAAAGTATGAAAGAAAATGAGTGAAGGAGGATTCGAATTTGGGACACCTCCCTTCTCCCTTTTCAGCCAAAACTCTAGCCAACTGGGCTATAGTGAAACTTGTTTTATATTTCCGAAAAATAATATATATTATCTAAAACCGCAAATACATTAATAAAAAAAACATATTTTTACAAAAAAAAAAACTTTTTTTAAATTGAACAAAATATATTTTTAGCGTATTGTAAAAAAAATATTTTTTTACAAACAATTTACTTTTTTTTACGTATTTGTTTTCATAAAATATTTTTTTTATGTATTTAAAAAAATACTTTTTCGTATAATATGTTATTACATTCCTATGATCCTAAAGCATATTTTTACGTTTTCATATAAAAATATGTTTTTTTTCTTTCACGTATAAAAAAAAGTTTTTTTTACGTATTTATTTTATGTAAATTATGTTTTCTATATATTTAAAAAATATATTTTTGTATAAAATGTTATTAGATTGTTATAATCCGAAAATATATATTTTTACCTTATGTTAATCTAGTTGGTTTGCAATTTTTTTTTACGTAAAAACATTAAGAACAAGATAGCATTTTGTAAATATGTGTTTTTGTATAATATTTTATCTTAAATATATATGTAATGTTTATAATATTTTGTCTTAAATTAGCTAAATATGTTATTTTAAATAATTATTTATACAAAATGTGTTGTCGTATAATATGTTTTTATGTGTTTTCGTAAAAATGTGTTATCTTAAATATGTTGTCTTAAAATGCGTTTTACGATAAAAACATTAACGTGATAACATATCATACGAAAACGCATTTTTACGTTATGTTAACGTTTTTAGTTTGCTTTACGTAGAAAATATAAATCGTTTTGATTTGATCCTAAAACATTTTTTTATGTTATGTTATCACGTTCTTAATGTTTTTACGTAAAAACATTTAATACGAAAAATGTATTTTTTAAATATATAAAAAAAACATATTTTACATAAATAAATATGTAAAAAAATCTTTGTTTTCTATGATATTTTTATAAAAACGTAAAAATATGTTTTAAGATCATAACAATGTAATAATATATTATACGAAAACGTATTTTTTTTAAATACATAAAAAAATTATGAAAGACAAATACGTAAAAAAACAAGTGAGTTGTTTGTAAAATATATTTTGTTTACAATGCTAAAAATATATTTTGTTTAAATTAAAAAAAGTTTTTTTTTTGTAAAATATGTATCTTTTATTAATATATTTGCGGTTTTTTGGTAATATATATATTAATTTTCGGAAAAAAAAAACAAGTTTGACTCTAACCTAGTGGACTAGAGTTTTGGTCTTAACCGGATGAGAAAAATAGAAGGTCTCAAGTTCTAATTCTCATTCCCTTGTTTTCTATCACTTTTATCATTTTAAGACGGATTACAAAAATGGTCTTTGTGGTTTAACCAAAGTTGCGAATCCAGTCCTTTTATACTTGAAAAGACGAAAATGCCCTCTGAATACTAACAGTGTTAGTAAAAAGGGTCATCTATGTAAGTTTTGAAAACCACAAGGGCCATTTGTATAAAAAAAATTAGCAGGGACTAACTTTGTTACTTTTGGCAAACCACAGGAACCATTTTTGTAATTTTGTCTAACATATATATATATATATATATATATATATATATATATATATATATATATATATATATATATATATATATATATATATATATATATATATATAAGCTAAGTGGGCTGGGAATCGCAAGAATTGAAAAGTCCTCCATTGAATGCGATGAGAAAGACAGGCCACGTTAAATCGTTTTTCTAGTCTTCATCATTACTCGCAACCCTAGCGTTTCCGTCGTTGGTCGGGATGTGACATTATTTATCATGGGACTTGTTAAAAATCATTTGCATACACATAAATTACATAATCTTTCTTAATAAATGTTTATTGCATGCACGTGATTGTCAAATAAAAATAGTTATGTAGGGTTTAACTTAAAATCTGCACTTAGTTAAATAACCATATAATGTATATAGTGTCGTTTTACTTCAAATCCCTTGATTCATCTTGTATTATTTACTTCAAATGTGTTCCATAAATTAATCAAGCATGCATAAAGGTTTAAGCACATATTCTTAACCAAGTTTCGTTTTAACACTTTTGACATTTTTTTTTCTTATTTATGCATCCTACTTTCAATGATATATTTACATATCTTTTGGATGTCTAACAATATATTATACTCTTAATCTTTTATCAATACCTAGATTGCAAAAAATCCTATCTTGCCCCACTTTATTCTCAATTTGTATAATCTTACTTCAATATGGTCACACATATGTAATTATCATTTTAGATGGCATTCCTCATTTTATAATTTAGTAATTTACATATTGTTAGCATCTTCCAAAATACATGTTTTACCATTTTTAAGCCCTTTTTTCCTTATTCACTTAGTGGATACTTGTACCCATTCAGAAAACCAACTTTTCATCTCCTTACCGTTAACATGTTTCCAACATATTTAAAAGTTTTGTGTGTACCACTTCGATCGGGTACTCTTTTTAATTACATATAGACTATAATTTTGTCCAATACAAGAATTTCGCTTCTTTATGAAAAACTTTATCCTTTAAATGTGTATATGTGATCTAAGCACATTCCATCATATTCCCATAAGTGTGCGGTAATTCTTTGATTCATCTGGCATATTGCAATTCTCAATAAACATTATATAATGATGAATGGCATGTAGTTAAAAAATATGATATTATTGTTATGTAATACTTCAGAGATAAATGTTATCATTTTTAAAATTTACATAATTATTGAAATAGATCGTTGACATGCCAACGATCTTCATCTTGCTGAAAAATGTGGCTCATTCCAAATAAACTGTGCGCTTCATGAGGTCTAATGCAAGTATCTTTGTCCAACAGCATGGTATCAATATCCGGGTCTCGCAAATTTGTGGGGTTCAAGAGAAGCGTGATCACCTCTATCCCTAAATCATGCAAACTTCCTGTAAGAGTTTTCTTCCGAGATCTACGGGTCTTACAGCAAACACAAAGCTTTACTCATTTTGGTACAAAATTTTGATAAGAAATGAAGAATAAAAAATCTTCAATCTTATTGCTAGAGTTGAAGACTGGGCATTGAGTGTATTACAACCCATAAGTAATCAACCCAAAGTCCCATGCATATTACTAACGAAGAAGTTGTCCTTTTTCATCTTTTCACCTAGTGCACTCATGAGGAGGGGTAGGATACCTACCCTTATCATTACAATAGTCATAATTCATATACTTTTTTCTCACTTCATCATAAGCTTTCTGTTGTTTTGTGTCCAATTGCCAGTAGGTTTTGGTGTTCCACCAATAGTCTTGGCCAAAACAATCCTTATTAGGATTATTGACTGGCGAGAGGCATCCATCAATCTTAAAATCTTGAAAATGGGCTTCAATTGGTCCATTTGTCCAATTGGCCTTCGTTTGGCCCCCATCAGTAGCCCAAGAAGACCCATCCCATAAGCTCACTTTCACTTGCATTGTATTGTTAGGGTATCCTACACCTTTGTTTATGTTGTTCTTATATATCCTTATTGGTGTGTCATCTACAAAGAATCTGAGAAAAAAAAAACATAATCGTTAGGTCTTATTCAGAAATCTTTATATGCTTAATGGGAAATTAAATTGAGAGTAAAATCCTGTTGTCTGGTAACAAAGTTGTTTTATTAGTCGTTCCTTGAATTTTTTGTTTACTTCCTTAATTACTAGTCAATTCTTAATAATATTCTTTTGGGTGCCGTTAAAAACACACAATTGCTTTATGTTTTTTTTTTCCTATTTTTGAAAATGGGACAAAATATGATATTTGGCAAACCAATAATATTTTGTTCAATGTAAATTTGTGATTAAACTTAGAGAAAAAACTAATCGAATCGGTCCCCTTGATCAACCCTACAAAGTAAAAAAAAATACAAATATTATGGGCGATGCTATAAGCAGCGACACAAGAAACACATAATACTGTGTTACTGATATAAACGAGATTTCTTGTAGTGCAATGCACAAAATCAAACTAACAAAACCATTATAACTTTGATATTGATGTGGTATATTTATCTTTTTTTTTTTCAATGACAAAGCTATTAAAGTATGTGAGATTTATAGGTCTCTTTTAATCCGGAGTGTTTTATACTAGATGATCACTATTAGGCCACCTTGATGCATCAAGATGGCCTAGTGATCATCAAAGACTCCAAATTGGAAAGATTTGAATCTCACATGCTTCAACATTAGGGTGACTTGTACGATGATGATGATGATGCATATATTTTTTATAAGATAAGATAATTAAGTGTATACGCAATCTGATGGTGGTTCCATAACAATTTGTAGTAATGGAAATCTGTTGCGGGATCAAACCAAAGAGTGAATTTTTGCTCTCTACCACCAATACTATTCGCAAATACATTTGTTTGTAAAGTAATAGGTTTGCCCGGTCGATTTCCCAAGAACTCGAAGTCTAACTCATCATGTATACTTGTATTTAAAAACATCTGCATCGATCAAAGCAACATAATTAAAGAGAGACATATTGAAATATGTATGTAATTAACTAATGATCGACTTTTAGGAGTTGAGAATGGTGCTAAACATTTAGAACTATATATTTCCAACCTTTATATCATACATAATACATATTAAAATACACACATATAAATATAAACTTCTTTTTGGAAATCCAGGGTTGGAAAATCAGTACAAAGACCAACCCCATTTAAGTGTTATTATCGTCAAACCAAGTCAAGCTTGAAATTTTATTCCCACTCTCATTTTGCTTCACAAGGAAATTAAATCAGTTTTGATTTGATCCAAATGGTTGATTTTTAAATAGCTCATGTTCATCATATATATTCACACTAATGTTTAATTATACTGCTTTGTTTAAAAATATCTAAAAGATTAATATTATTGATCAACAAGTTTCGCGCATTAATTTTTGTATGCATACATAAAAAGCAGTAATCACACCACCAGAATCCTTGACGGGTAGCTTAATCTTCATCTGAAAGTAACCAGATCCATAATATGATTTCGACGCAAATCCAGCACCTACACATTATATATTCATCACGAACACACACATTATAAAGTAATCAATTGTATGCATACATGGACATGAACATATATACTTGCAATAAAATGTTAAGATTAACGTAATCAATACAATTATCAAAGATGGTCATTCATTTATTATGTTTTACAAAATTTTGATTACAAAAACGAATTGGTATCATTACAATTAAAATAAAATACTATATATATCATATGGGTTGGTAATCAAATAGTAAAAACATGGAACCTAAATATATAAAAAGGAGAAAGAGATAGAAGTATATATAAAACACCTGAAGATTGATCCAACGACAATTGAACCTCCTTTCCTTGATTAAGTAACTGAGCGTGATGGTTTCCCCAGGTTACATTATAATTTTGATCAAATGCAACATTCTTATGATCAAAACCTTCAACGATTCTTGCTGCATCTGCACTAAGGAAGAAAAAAAAGTCCAACAAAGCGACCATTACCGACGTCGTTATCATCCATGGAGGAAAACTCATTTGACTAAACCCTGAATATTGCGAAAACAAACCCACAACAAATTAATTTGATTGTATATATATATATATGTATGTATCAACTATTAGATTAATGGGTCGTCAGAATTGAAAATGATAAGACAATGCAGAGATTGTTAATAGAGAGTTCTAACATGCATAGACATATTTAGAAATTAAATGTGAAAACGCGTAAATATTGGTAAATTCACAACTACTATTAACCAATAAATTTTTTAGCGGTAAAGATAAAGACACATTTGGACCAGAAAAACTTGTGCTCAAAACTATCTTGTTTATTTTGGAATATACAAATTTGAACGGTATAAATTCGGCTCACGTAGTTTTTAATGATATAATGGATAAACACCAAATTGACCACGTTCTATAAATACAAATTTCGAAAATGACCTATTTTTTTGCAAATTTTGGGAATGGCCATTCTATTCGACAAGTCGTCTATGTTAAGACTCAATTACTATGGTGCCCACCAAAGGGCTTTTTATATTCGTAGACCCGACAATTTGTTATACGACACGAGTTTTCTTTGTATGGGTTTTAAAAACTCATGTTTCGTGTCGACACAAATTTTAAATTCGTATTTTGTGTCTTATGCGTGTCAAAAATGAATTTATCTGTAACACATATGGATATAAATTAAATTAGTGGTTGACACATGACACGTATAAACACGCGACACATGACACTTGTAAACATGTATAAACACAATTGAAATTAATGTAAGTTTGTGTTTATCCGTGTTTTCGAGTAACATGGTTAAAAACGTGTATATTCGTATTGTGTCACGTATCACACAAATTAATTATGTGTCATGTTCGTGTTTGATACCCAAGACAAGTTTTTCTAATTTGTTTCGTGTTAATGTTTGTCAAATTCGTGTCTAACACGTAGTTTTGAACACTGGGTGATGAATAATAAGTTTGTAACATTGCATTATATCATGTTCTAAATTCTGTTTCTAACAATTTTTTGTTGTAATTTATGATTAATTGTTATATATTGCTTTGTAAGTGCCATAACATGGTGTGTATTGGCATACTGTTTACCAGTTACTCTAAAAAAGGAGTTTCAAAAATTTTGTAATGAAGAACATGTTCGGAACTTTTCAACAAATTAAATATATTTTGAACTTGTTTACTTTTAGTTAATGTTATAAGTTTTGTGAATGACTTTTATACGTTGATTTAACATGGTATGTATCTTACTTTTAGTTTACTCTAATAAACAAGTTCAAATTTATGGTTATGAAGAACAAATTCAAGTCTTATAGAAGGAACAAACATATATTTATTCATGTTGTATTCATAAACAAATTTGCATGTTTCTTGTACCTGAATTTCCATCAAACTAAAAATAAGAACACCTACACAATGAGATGATCTAGGGTGCTCATGTTTAGCAAAGAATGGTGCTAATCGAATGAAAGGATGAATAATTAAGGGATTGGATATCTACCTCTTGAAAATTTACTCAAGTAGTTGATTTCCGTCATATCTTCCATTTACTTTTTGTAGATTCGGTTACCAAAAATAAGAACACCTACACAATGAGATGATCTAGGGTGCTCATGTTTAGCAAAGAATGGTGCTAATCGAATGAAAGGATGAATAATTAAGGGATTGGATATCTACCTCTTGAAAATTTACTCAAGTAGTTGCTTTCCGTCATATCTTCCATTTACTTTTTGTAGATTCGGTTTTATTCTATATAACTTTATTAAAGATCCATCGTTGACTATCTAGTCGAAGGGTCATCTTGTTATTCATTGATAGAAGCATATTCATTCTAAATGTCTAGAAATAATGTATGTCTCAAATTTGGTAGCAACTTGGGTGGAAATATGTTGGTGACTAATATTTCACGTGAGTTGCTATCGATCGACCAACGAGGAAGAAATATACTCCTAGATCTTTGTACAAACTAAGAAGTTTAGGAAATATGATGGACAACTTGTATTGTATGTAACTTCAATTTGATAAATAAATCTAATAGTTATTTAATTTCAATTGTAACATCTCAAAAATCACAACAAATTTAAACTTTTCAAAACAACTCATTTACTAAAAAGAAGTGTTTACATAACCATTGTTTCCAAAAACATTATTCAAAATCAAAGTCTCCCAAGATCAACAACATAAAACCAAGGATGTGTACGGTCATGCCTTCGTCTTGTCACACTCCTCAAAAGTACCTGAAATAAAACTAAAATTGTAAGTCAACGCTTACTGAGTTCCCCTAAAGTACCACCACATAAACATAACAAAAAACAACATGTATACACAACCTTCAGCATGACTGGACCGCCTCATCGGGCCTTCAGCCTATTTGGACCACGCTTTGGGCCTTCGGCCTAACTGGTCCGCCTCACAGGCCTTCGGTCTATCTGGACAGTCGTGGGTGTCTTGGCCTTTAGCCCTAGCTAGTCCGCCTCAACCCAATATACCATCACATATCAACATACACCATAACAGTTAATAGCTAGCAGATACAAATAATCATACATATCAAACAGATCCCTACATCATAGCAACATCCGATATACCAGTATACAGATATAACAAATCATTACAACATAACAACATATAGTAAACCAGGATATCAATCCAATGGGTCGACTTTGGTGCCTTCGACCCATAAGTACTGTGAGGAAAACTCACCTCACAGTCTGAATGTAATCTGAATAACTCCCTGCTCCGAAAACCGGTTCAACCCAAATCCTAAATGTCTAAACATTTCCCATTCTAAATTAATAACTTTTTCCCAAAATACCCTAGGTCAAACCTGGTCAAAATCCACAAGCATTGGCGGAGCATTATTGGGGCCAAGGGGGGCTGTGGCCCCACCGATTTTTTGGTTCTAAATAGCCCTTATAGATTCATTTTATACATTTTATACCCAAAAATATAAAACTTTGACATTAGCTCCCCCTGCTTACCAATTTTTATACATATTATATATTTGCCCCTCCCCCCCCCCCCCCGAATCAAATGTTGAAGCTCCGCCCACAAGTCAACCAAGTCAACTCAGCCGAGTCGACTCAGGCTTCGTACGCAGGTCGTACTCGAGGACCGAGGTATCGGGGCCAAATTTTTGTACGTGCAACATATCATTTGGTACGCCCAGCGTACACAACAACCCCTTTCTTAACCGAATAAGAGCTTATTACTTCGACTTATCATGTCCAAATGCAGATCCAAGTCCCAAATAACGTTTTTGACCATAAAGTTTCCAAATTTATGGTCTTGCATGGCCAATAAGGTCTTAACATCAAAAACATCAACCACTTAACCCATTAAGACCTCAAAAACATGCATGGAAGGAAAGACATGATCAAGACTGCATTTTTATGCTTCTAAACACCTCAAAGTGACTGAAAGGAAAACTTAAACGGATTAGAGTAGCTCATATTCAAAATACCCAAATAATAGGACCAAAAGGACACAAACTCCATGGCTAACTTAGATCTATGCAAAGAATCATCAAGTTCATAACTTTATACCTCAAAATGGATCTTGAAGGTAAGGGGTTCCTGGATCTAGAAGGTCTTGATCTTACAAGATGATGCTTCTTTCTTCACTTTGCTTCAAAAGTACCACAAATACACACTTTTGAGCTCAAATGATCACACACAAGGGATTAGGGTTGCTAAGGATGAAATGAAGGTTGGAGGTTGAAGAGGGAATGTAGAATGAAGAGTTAATGATGCTTATATATGGACAAAACCCTAAAATTAGGGTTTGAAGTTTCTCCACGTACGCCCTGCGTACTCGATGTACGCCCAGCATAATAGGGTCCGCCTGAGTACGCTCAGCGTACACAACGTACGCCCATCTTACTTCCCATTTGTCCAAAATCACCAAAATGCCACTATGGGCCATTTTGCACTCTTTCTTGTACTCAAGGACAAAAATGCAATATTTATTCATACATAAGGTTAAAATTGAAAGTACCTCGACACTGGGATGTTACTATTCTCCTCCACTTGAACTAGACTTCTTCCTCGAAGTCTGTTGCAGCAAATAACTCAGGATAATACTCTCGCATCTCAAACTCGGGTTTCCATGTCCATTCGGAACCCTTCCGGCACAAACACTGAACCTTGAACAAAGATACCACCTTGTTGCGCAAGGCCTTCGTCTTCCGATCTTTTCTACTGGTCTTTCAACGTAATTCAAACGATCATCAACCTGAAAATCATTTAAATGAATAACCATAGAATTAGCAGCCACACACTTCTGCAGTTGTGAAACATGGAAGGTGTTGTGGATCTGACTGAGCTCATCACGTAGATCCAACCTATAAGTTGCCTTGCCAACCATGGCAATCACCCGAAATGGCCTGATATACCAGGGCCCCAATTTTCCCCTCTACCTGAAGCATATTACACCCTTCTAGGGTGATACCTTCAGCAAAACCATGTCACCTACCTGAACCTCCAACTCGGATCGACGTTTTTCGGCATAACTCTTCCGCCAACTCTGAGCTGTTTGCAATCTCTGCCTAATTCGTTTTTCGGCATAACTCGAAAGGTGGCACACCGGTATTGGAGTGATAGTTGTTGTTGTAAGAAAACTCAGCTAAGGAAAGGTATGAGTCCCAGCTCCCACCGAAGTCTATGACACAGGCTCGCAACATATCCTCAGGTGTCTGAATGGTCCGCTCACTCTGACCATCAGTCTGTGGATGATAGGCAGTGCTAAGATGCAACCTCGTACCTGTTGGATTAGATGTCTAAGCTCATAACTATATTGGTATGTATTCGAGCCGACAGTAGCATGGTCCATTTGGGTTGCACTTCACCGGAACAATTTATATGGATAGTCTTTTGAGAATAGTATGTTTAAGATTTATATTAATATATTATAAGTTCTAATATATTAATATGGAATCATATTATTTAATTAGTATTGATCAAAAATTAATTTAGAATTAATTTAATGATAAAAAAGGAACTAATTAAATATCGACTCTTATAAATATAGCATGGGCCAAGTTCATTTAGGTTGGGCTAAGCTTTCATGGATAGTCCATGGAGTTTTTAACCCATGGATCCTATGGAAATGAAAGGTCATGGGTATTATGGTTTACATTAATGTAACCCTAATCCTCTATACTATATAAAAAGGACTTTAGCACATGAAATGGCACTAGTGTGTGAGGATACAAGAGTAGGCCAATTTCTAGTGTGAAATCTATTCTCTCAAGTTTTCCAAGGTGGTTTTGGTGATTTGTGATTCCACTTGACGCTTCCACACTATTGGGGCTAAGCTCTTAAAGTTCAAGACTTCAAGCTACATCAAAAGGTATGTCATCTAACAAGGCTTTGTAGTATAGTTGCTCCATATTATGCTAGTTAGGATGAAACCTTGGAATATCAAATATTTGCATGTATAATAGAGAAAACATAGATCCAAGGTTTATAGGGTTGCATGTACACCATAGGAGTGTTAGAATGCTCAAAACTCATTAGTGGTATCAGAGCCTAGGCTTGTTTTCAATTATACTTGATGCAAATTGCTGAAAAATGTTGAAAAAATCGATTTTATGTTGTTCTGGATAGTGGACTCACCGAGTCCATGCACAAATTCATCCAACTCGTCGAGTTGGTTCTTGCACTAGACGAGTTAGACCCCCAGACAACATATTTTCGAGTTTTTTGGCTGAAATTGGACTAGGAACATTACCCTAAGCTGTTTTTGAACTTGTAAACCTGTTTTTGATGTGGTAATGTTCATGTTAATCCAATATCAAAGATATTTGTCAATAGATTCATGTTTTGTATTAGTTTAATGGTTATGCTAATTTCATGAAAATTGTTTGATTTGAATTATCTTATTCTTATGAGTTGATTTAGATTAATAGAAAAGTTATGTAATAATATGTTTTCAATCCAAATTGATCTAAAAGTTGTTCATAATTTGTGTTTTTGTAACTTGTCCTCAAGTTATATGAAAAGTCCATTTATGATTATTAAAACTCATAAGATTTCCATAAGTTACACAATTGAAGAGTCTTTTTCATCATAATGTGTCTTATGGACTCCATAACTTGTCCTCAAGTTATGGATGTTCAAGAGTCTCTTCATTAAAAGTTTTAAAACCTTAATTAAAACTCATATGTTATAGAAATGAAAAGTGTTTGAATAGTTCAAAACTTGCCCTTAAGTTTTGGAATTTGTAAAGTTTTAAAAGTTAAAATTCAACTCTTATACTTTATAGTATTATAAGTTAATAATATATATATATATATATATATATATATATATATATATATATATATATATAAGATCAATTCAGTGTTACCGTTAGTAGGCCTCATTCACGAAGCCAGTCTATAAGGAGGGTATAAGGTTGTTGCCTATAAAATGGCAGTTTAATGGGTGTCCGCTCTCACCCACCGCTTCCTTGACAGGTGGAGGGTCGTTAGCCGAACGGGTAGGAAAAGTACTATAATTATCATTATAAGTATAATGATAAATATAAAGTAAATAAACATTTTATATATTCTCAATCTTAGTTACTTTAGGAAAATGTGAATTTGGTGCTAACCCATGAAATTACACTTCGCACCTTGCTTAAGTCGTTAGTGGAACGCGCGTGGTTAACCGGCACACTAACTTGGATTTAACAAGGTTGGTAAAGGGTGGCTTACGTTCTATTATAAATCGGTGGAGCGCATGTGGTTAACCGTCACATCGATTAGGTGATAAAATTAAGGGTACCAAGTTAATTTGCGTGGTTATTCACACCTTGTTTGTGATCCTCGGCATCCCGGTCACAAACTTGAGAGGGCATAATCGAGATTTAAACATGCCATTGAAAAGTTCAATGAATCTCTAAAGCTCTAGGAGTTTCAATCCAATTAAAACCTAATATTTATTTCGTTTTTCATGGTGGAAATTGGTGAATCGTCATTCACCTACCTTCAAATATTTTATAGCTTGGATTACGACATCCCTCTTCCAAGTTGTAAAATATTGTGTTGGGTCCTAGCCTTAATATTTCATATTGGGTGTTCTATTAAGTACTTTAAATCAACTAACTTGAATTTCTCCCATTGTAGATTTCTGGTTCAGACAACTATGATCTTCCCATATCTCTTGGAACAAGCTTTCCTAATGAAGATGATTTCCCGCGATTGGTTCATGGAAATCATACTTCTCTACCTCCACCTCCTCCATTTATTTTCCCTGACCCACAAGCTCAAAGACTTGAAAAGTTCAAGGTCACTCAAGCCCTACTAGTAATGAAACATAAAGATGGAAGACCTGTGTGCACTCATGTCTTAGGAATGAAGTCACACATTGACAGGTTGAGAATGTTGGGTGTTGTTGTTCCAAGAAAGTTGGCTATTAACTGGGTTCTTCAGTTACTTCCTAAGTCATACAGTGAGTTTATCAAAGACTACTATGTGACAGATCACGACATGACCCTAATAGATATTTCTTATTTGCTTGTTGCTGCTGAATCAGCAATGATTTGGCGTAATGGTCAAGCAAATATTGGTCGAAGGTCTATTTCTCAAACTTCCAAGGACATTGACAATGGTAACATTGGAAGTCCAGAAAAGCTTTCTCTTCCCAATGGACAGGGATCGGCCTTGGTCAACCCGGTTGACCAAAAGGTAAAGAGAAAGGATAAGTCTGTATGTCTTTATTGTCGAGAGAATGGGACATTGGAAGCATGTCCTAACTACCTGAAGGATCTGAGAGAAGGAAGAATCAAAAAGTTTGACTCTGCTTCAGGTAAGTCCACTATCTAACTCTGTTAAGTTCCTAATTGATGATTCTTAATACAAAAATGTGACTCGGCTACATTTTTTATGTTTGGCAGGATCAAGCAAAGGGAAGGAAACTTAAAGGAAGAGTATGTTGAATCTGATCGTGAAGATGGATTTCAATCGCATGGTTCGAAGATCGGATTCTTAAGCTACTACTTAGAGAAGTTATGATAGATTGCTAGAAAATATGTAATAGCATAGTTTTCATTTAAAGTTGCATTGTAAGGAAAAAGTTTTTTCCGCATTTATAAATAAATAAAATTTTGTTTTACTTTATATCTCCTTGCAATGGCATTTATGGAAAATTGATGTTTTTATATTTCTAGCAATAATTGAAATATGAATTTGATTCTTTCACTTGTGGTAGTGTCTAAATTTACCCAATAACGAAAGATTCTCATCACCCAAGTTTTCAATTGGACCGAAACATGGAATCATGCAAGTTGTATTGTATGATGAATGAGAATTTTCATCTTTGGAAAAGTAAGACTAATTCCTTTTTCACATGTATATGTGAGTCAAGTGAAGGACTAAGGGATCGAGTACACATTCTTGTGCACCGGTCAAGCCCACCACAATGATCGATAAGACTATCCGTCATGTAAATATGGTTATACTTACAAGTTTAAGTATAATTCTGAAGCATTGGAAAAGTTTCGATGTTTGGTAGAACGAATGAGTAGAATCAAATTTGGCAGAAAGATAAAAGTTTCTCAAATTTGAAAATATGGGAGAGTACTTTAGTATCATGTTTTATGATCATCTTAATGATTGTGAGACCATATAACAATTCATCCTCTAAGGACATCTTAGTGCATTCTTATGGCTAAGAAGAGGAGTCATGAATTGTTGAAATGGTTATAAAAAAAAGTTGAGTCATACTAAGTTCCACTACAAGTCTTAGATTCGTACTCCAAGATTGTAATTTGAGTGACACATATTAAAGAAGGTTTATTAACACTTGTCAAATGTGAGAGTACAGTGTGTTCTACTCTTGTATATTTGAAATTGGTAAGTTGTAATGTTTTGGATAAAAAAAGACCAACTAAGGCCAATTGTGTGAAGTGTTTGTCTTGATAAGAATCCACACTATCTCTTGAATATTTTTTTTGTAAAGGAATGGTTCTTGGCAAGAGAGTCTTAGATGTCAAGAGGACAGTGGGAGTCTAAAAGATCCTGAAAGAGTTTCAAGAACTAATCAAGAAAAAAACTTGTAGTTTATCACTAGCACACAACTTGAGGTTTACAACCTATCGTGTTAACATATTCCTATTTATGTGTCCGTTCCAGTTAAAGTTGGCTTTGCATATGAGTTCTGAGAGTTCTCAATTGGTTGTATAACAACTTGGAAGCAATGGCAGGCCCTTGTGTTGCCAGGTGGCAAGAAGCTAAGACTACACAAGTTTAGTCCATATGAGTTTGGATTTGCCACTAACTTTATCTTGTGATTATGCTTTTGACAAATTCACATGGATAGAAACATATACACCATAAAATCTAAGTGTCATAAGGTTTCTCTCCGATTCATGAAAATGATGGTGAGGAAACGTTTTCACTAAGTGGTTTTAAGTAGATAGCAATTGTGATATTTGCATTCTCAAAGTCATTAGTGGAGCGTGCGTGGTTAACCGGCACACTAACATGGACTTGTGAGGAATGGAAAAGGTCTAAACAATTGAGACTATGATTACGGCATCCTTTTTGATAGTTCTGAAATTGTTTAGACACACATGGGTGCTATCTTAGGAAAGGTCTATGATTTTGATAAAGTCTTATAAAAGCATCTCGTATCAGAAATCTGAACTTTGGTAAGAAAAAATCAATAAAGTATTGATTTCTAGAAGTCCAACTAATTTCTGGATACATGTCAAAGCTAGTGGGAGCATAATTGTTATGCTAATAATCATCATGCTAGTGGGAGCATGATAATTATGGTAAGTATTGCAAGTTAGCAATGTTAATTATAGAAAACAAAATTGAAATTATACCTCATTTCAATTCTAAAAGCTTAGATTGAGATTTTAATCATCTTTAGTCAATGATATATATATATATATATATATATGTGTGTGTGTGTGTGTGTGTGTGTGTATGTGTGTGTGTGTGTGTGAATTTTATGTTGGAATGGTTCAACATAAGGAAATTCTGTATATATTGCATTCTCAAATTCGATTATGATTACGGCATCCTTCTTCATAGTCGAATTATGAAAACATGGCAAATAAAAAATATTATAGCAAAAGACTGATCTAGAATCATGTCTTTATGTGAGACATCATGAATCGTGTCCCATATGCTTCGGATATAGGATCAATTGCATTTGCTATAATATTCATATGTTCTAAATTCTTCCAAATGTCTATGGCATTAAGAGGGAAAGTACTAGAACTGGATATGACTAAAGGGATTAAGCAATTGTCGAGGACAATCTAAGGGTTACCAAAGATTGGTTGCTCATGGACAGTTGGAAGTATGGTGTAATTTTTTTTGTGGAAAGGACCATATTGACATATTCTGAAAAAAGGCAACTCTTGTTCAGAAGTGATAGTCAGAATGGGAATATGGAAATGTTTCATAGGTGGAAGTTATCCATTAAATATGTGTAAGATTAGAGAACTTAATGCAAGAAGGATGTTCAAAGCAATGTACTTTGAATTTGAGACTTCGTTTCCATGGAATTGATCTCCATTGGAATACTCTGTAATGTCTGAGGACAAGTCTTTGTGATTTTTGTGCATAGTCATTACAAGAGGATCAATGCATATTAGTTTAGAATCTAACAAATTTCGGTAAATGGCAGGAATTTGGAATTCGTACATTTATGGTAAGGATTTGGGATTATGAAATGAAAATCATTGGAATTATGTTCAATTGATCTATTCCACAAAGTAAAGATCATAGACAAACATGGTGTGCATACTTGGTGTATAGCGTAACTATTGTTTGGACAAACATAGTGTGCATGCTTGGAGCATGGCATGACTATTATTTTGATTCAAGTATTAAGTTGATTATTCGAAACATTATACAATAAATAATGAGCAATCAATATGGTGTTTAAATAAAAGGTGTTTTATTTACTCTCAAAGGTGCTTGGGGCCATATAGGATTAGTATTATTCTTGTGTTTCACTTTGCATGTTTTGAATTCCCGAATAACTAAGTTATTCAAATTCTCCACAGTCAGTCATATGTTGGAAGTAGATATGAATTAAGAGAGTCATGAAGATGGCTTGTAGATGTCTAAGGTGTTGGACATAGCAAGAGTTGCTACAACATTCATGAGTGCTCCTGGAATGAGATTTGAGTATTAGATTAAACCCACGCTCATTTGAATCACTTCATGGATTTTATCACGAGTGATCATGAGACGATAATATCTTATATTCTTCAAACCTAGAGATATGAGTTGTTGACTATGTGTTGGTTATACATTGATTGCACGAAAACGCATCAATAACCTTGATGAGATTAAAACTTTAATCTTTGAAGATCGATTAGATCTTAAACAGGTAAGTAATTTATAAAACAACAAGAACACGAAAATAAGAACAAGGCAAGAGTGAATCAAACGTGTCGAATGATTAAAACAAAATCCTCAGAAGAGCTCGATTAAGAACATCAACTGTAGAGGATTGGTAGGTTTACAAGAACGATCAAAAAAATCAGTAAATACTATCGTTATGCTCTAGATCAATCGTTAAAATCATTAACCTAATATGCATGCAAGCATATACTTATATAATAAACATAATAGGCTCTCGGTTGGACAGGCCCAAACCGGAATACAAATTAAATAAACAAATAGCCGAGCCCAAAGACGCAACCCTTGAACAAATATTCAACCCAACAATCTCCCCCTTTGCGTCAATTGGAGCGAGATCTTCACTTATTACTTGGGCCAGCAGCGGAGGCAGGTACCTTCTTCTTCACGGTGTTAAACAGACGAGAGATAAGAGCCAGAATCGTCTGCCTAAACCTGATGTACCACTGGATCATGTCATTGAAGTACTTAACATCATCCGCTGAATTCTCTTTACACCTTCGAATGATCGATAACACATGCTCTAGACAAGCAGTGGTGTAAAGATGTTTGTCAGCTAAAGCAAAGAGACATTTCTGTCCTTCTGCTCTAGTGAACATGACCAAATTGCGTCTCGGGTCGATCTTGCCCATATTCATTTGATTGAGATCACTGGCCGATCCCACAGGAGCTATCTTCGGTTTCTTCTTGAAGACAGTGGCTACCTCCTGATCCATAAGGGCTACCTCCATGATATAACAGACAATCATCCTCTTGATATGGTCTATAATCGGACCATATTCAGCTTCATTTGTCAAGAGAATGTTATGCAAAACAATCCAATCATGAGGATTTAAGTTCGGTAGATCTGCCAAGGAAATATGATGTGTAGTTCTTGCAGATCCTCGAATCACCTTGAATCGAACGTTAATAAATCTTCCTTCGGTGTAAGGCTTCAGTACTCGGACATTCACTATCTTCTGGGCGCTCCAAGTTAGATACTGAGGACGAGCAGCCTTCAGATAGAATTCGATCAACTCCCTATCCACCTCAGGGTTCGGATGAGGGACTTCAAAAATATTTGAGAAGGCGTGGAAGATAAACGCCTTTCGAGTCAACGGCATGTCGAACTGCGAATCGACAGAATTATTGCAGTCGAACGAAATCACCGGCTCGAGCCATAAGATGCTGGGAGTGTCTATGACCTCTTTGATCATTCGCTCCCGAGTCCAGGCAGGGAAGAGAGTCTTCCTGCTCTCGAGGAGATCGTGGGCTTCCTTCTGCTTGCGTTCGGCTTCTTCAGCCTCTCGCGCCACACGATTAACATCGTCATCAGCATTGCGACTGTTCTTTCGTTTCAACATGTCAGCAATGGTTTCATCATCTTCATCATCATCTTCTGCCTCAGCTATGTTTTTCCCTTTATCCTTCACACCCGAACCCGAAGCTTGACCAGTCGGAGGTGGTTCGGTTGTGTGAGTAGCTTTGGAGGAAGGAGGTGGTTTCGATCCGGACTTCAACTCTTCTCCCCCTTGTTTCGGATTGGACACGAAATTGGGTAAGCCTTCGATTTTGCTGAGAAGGTCCATGGCAAGAGAAAGCTTTTCAGCAAGGGTTCGCCTCACCGAATGGTTGAGAATTGGATTGTGTGCTTCAAGGATGTTTGATAAGGCAGCGTGTACATCCGAAACACATGTCTTGATGACCTCCCTTTCGGATCGAAGAGCTTCCAGCTGTTGTTGAGAGTTTGATAGCTGAGTGCTCTTGACCTTTAGGGCGGTGGTTTTGCTTGCCAGAACGTCCATCAATGAATTTTCAGCTGCTAGATCCTCCTGAAGCTTAGCGAGGCGCTCATCAATGGAGGCACGAAGGGCCGAGTTGTCGTCGCTTATTGATTGGCGAAGGTTGGCGAACGAGGTCAACTCCGTTGAGACGAACTTTGCCAATTGCTGAACAATCGGTTCCAAAGTTGTCTTGGTAGAATCCGCACTCTCCTGTAATGACTTCAACAGAGAAGAGGCGTCTGAGAATAGTTTATCGACTTTTGCGGTCGCTGCCTCACATGCTTTTATGGAGGCGTCAATGGCGCCAGTGGCTGAGGCTACCGAATCATGCTGAGCCCTGGAGAAGGCATCAACAATCTTCTGAAGTGCAGCTTCAGATAGAGAGGACTGTTGATTGGAAGATGAGGCAAGAAGTAGATCAACCTTCTCGTTTAGCTCCTTCAGATGTTTCTTTGTCACTGGAGCATCATCCTCTTCGTCACTTTGAACCTGAAACGGACTATAGTAGACCGAATCGAAGGTCATATTGTCACCGCCGAGAAACGGGTTATCTCCATCAGAGGCGTGATCTGGAGATGATGGGGGTGGTGAAGCTGGGGGTGTAGTAGTTTGGGTAGGTTCAGGTTGAGTATGGGGTGGGGTAGTTTCGGGTGGTGGTTGAGTGTGGGTAGGTTCGGTTGTATGCTGGGTTTTGGCTTGAGGTGGTTCGGTTACAGGTGGTGTTTCGGTTACAGGTGGTGTTTCAGTTACGGTTGTGAAAATGGGTGGTGGTATAGGGAAAGAGGTTGGTGGAATAGTGGTAGTGGGGGTTATGGTCGGAATGGAAGTAGGGATGGTTTGAGGAGGTGAAGGAACTGGTGAATGATTGATTTCCATGTCTGGAGTAGGAGATCGGGGTGGGGTGTTGCCTCTTTGAGGGGTTTCGCCTCGATGAGAGCCGTCCAAATCCGAACTCTCGCCTTCTGAGTCACTCGAAGAAGAAGGGATAACAAGCTTTCGCTTCGGTTGAGTCTTCCTCCTCTTCGGTTGTGGTGACTGTGTAGGTTTTGTTTGTTTCCTCTTCCTGGGAGAAGGACCTTCAGGAGCTTTGGTCACTTGCTTCCCTTTTTCCATCTTTTTGCCCCTGTTCACCGGTTTGTCAGCGTCGTGGATGGACTTGAGCATTTCCGGTGTGAGTTCCCTTGGCCCTGACTGTTTGAACTCCTTGATCGTCCTGATGATCCTGCTGTCAGAAGGAACAGCACCGTACATTGTCTCCGGAATAGAGCCAATGAAAGAGAACTTGGACGCATCAGAGACGATGATCTTCTTGGTATGAAACGTACCGATTGAAGACATCGATGCACCTGCAGGAGTGGGGACGTCGAACTTATCCATTGCCCACTTTGTAATGAGAGTCCAGAACCGGGCATACGACACCTCAGAATGTCGTGATGAAGAAGAAAGGCTCTGGATGAGCTGTTGCCAGAGGACCAACTCAAAGTCTAAGTTGACTCCGTTGTAAACTGCATACATGATCGACAAGAAAAGTCGACTAGCACCGTCGGATCCTGAGCTCCGTTCCGACAAGCCCTTGAAGAGGACTGTGAACATGCCGTTCCACTACGGCGGCAAGCAGGATTTCTTGAACTTTGCGACGGAGATGAGCACCTCCGTGTACCCCATATTGTAAAACATACTGTAAAGAAGACCCACCGGAATCGTCTCTGGATTGATTCTTGAAGAGTCAGCAGCAAACCCTAGCAGAGTGCAGAATCGCTGCCTTGAAATCGAGGTCTTATGATCAGCAACCTCAAAGAACACCCGCTCGACTGCTTTGTCGTAATAGGCAGTCGCATACACCTGCGAGAGCATCGTCATGGGCACAGACTCAACCCGTGATAGTGCAGGAGCGATTTGCGAGTACTTCAAGCACTCGATGATCGGAAACATGTAAGAATCATACGCCTGCGGTGTTAGGTCAATCACCAAGCATTGTTGAGGACGAATGGGAAGGATTTGTGAGGTGGCATGGACGGATGAAGATTCTGCCATTGTTGTAGGTAGAAGAAGATGAACAGTGAAGCTTTTTCTAGTTTTTGCTCTCTTGTAAATTCTGAAGCAGTAAAGAGGTAAATGGAAGTATTGACTGCCTTTTATAGTCGGTAAAAGGAGAGAGAAAAATCGTTTCAAATCTTCTATGGAAATACGTAAAGGTTTCCGGAATGACAGATGCATGACATTTAAGGCATGCGATGATCACGTAGGAGAGAGAGTGTCAGATTCCTAGGATCACGCCGCCCAACAAGCGTCGTTTCAGAATAAGCCGTTTCAAATCCTCACGCGCCTTTAAATGCCAGAGAGAAATCGCTTGAAATTCTCACACGCGTCCATTATGTCAGCAAAGGAATGGGCGTTTCAAATTCACACGCGCCCCTTTTGAATTTTTACCACCGGTTGAAAATCAATCCTTTTATTTCCCGCCTGAGTCAGCAACCTTTCGTCTTATCTTGTAAATCGCATCTTTTGAATAAACTGCCCACGTGGAGGATTGTTGGCCACGTCTTAATTATTAACCACCAATGCAATAAATCGGCCTGAAATTAATTAGTAATGGAATTTTGGAAAATCAAAGATTTTCGTGCAAAGAGTGTAAAAAGAAACGAAATAAAGCAACTCTTTTTAGGATTGACTGTGATGTCAATAATGACACGAAACTGATGATTCCGGGCACGAATCTCTTCCTTCAAGGTCAAGAGAGACCTTAAAGTGTTAATGTGGATTCCCGTTGAATTACGATCAAACACTTTTTAAGAAATGTTGAAAGGCTTCTTTTAATTAGGCTACATTAGGGTGGCTTTCGCTTTGATGCATCAATTCTAATCTTGAAATAAGAAAGAAAGTGATCAAAGTACTTGTGAGACCGGTGTAGTCTGTTGAACAAGTAGGTAGGAATTTATTTTAAATTGGCTTGGAAAAATATAAAATCCCAGATGAAAAAAATTAAAAACTGGATCCCAAGGGAAGAAATGTTATGGTGTTTAACAATTTCATAGGAATCACACAAAATAAAATTTGAGATTTCATGAAGGTACATTCGTCAATTCTTTGGTGAAAAACTTGAGCAAATTAATTGTTCACCGTCAATTCAGATTTGGTGTTGAATTTTGGGTTTCACTCAGCTCGTAGTGGCACGAAACTAAGATCATAAACACAGATGTTGTGTAACCATAAACCTCAGTGGTAATTTCTGAGAGTCTCAAGGGTTACGTTGATGAAACGAATGTAATGGAGAAGTGTATTGGAGATGGTATAAGAAGATAAAGTACCTCTGCTGCGAAGATAAGGACCAAGCAGAAAAACTCTTAACTCATGTGAGAAAAGAGTGAGGTAGCTCACGATTAGAATAAATGTGGTAGCCTTATTGGGAAGACAAGGTTTGTTTATACCAGGTCATGAAGGCTATTATTCAAAATCTTATGAGGCTTGGGACACATACAGCAGCATGCTTCTAGGGACACTTAAGTAATTTATCAATTATATCCCCATAAACGAATGAACACACAAACAAAATTAAAAGAGAAAGATATTTTTGGAGTTTTTGAGAGATATTAAAAAAAATAAAAGAAAAAAATAGTAAGAAAAAAATAAGTAAAAAAAAAAATAAGACTTAGAAAGAGTAAAAAAAACTTTGGAAAATTTTGAAAAACCGAACCCGAGCGTTCGGTTGGTTTCGGTTCCAGAAAATTTTGAAAAACCGAACCCGAGCGTTCGGTTGGTTTCGGTTCAACAAAATTTTGAAAACCGAACCCGAGCGTTCGGTTGGTTTCGGTTCAACAAAATTTTGAAAACCGAACCCGAGCGTTCGGTTGGTTTCGGTTCAACAAAATTTTGAAAAACCGAACCCAAACGTTCGGTTGGTTTCGGTTCAACAAAATTTTGAAAAACCGAACCCGAACCTTCGGTAGGTTTCGGTTTTGAAAAATTTTAAGAAACCGAACCCGAACCTTCGGTAGGTTTCGGTTTTGGAAAATTTTAAGAAAACCAAGGAATTTAGACATGCAATCAGAAAATACTTTCAACACTAAGAAAAACAATTTTTGTACAAGAAATATACAACCAAGAAAAACTACCTTTGAAGTGATGAACAAGTCAGATGGTTTAACCGAACCCGAACGTTCGGTTGGTTTCGCTTCTTACGTTTGAGGTTGAGAGGTAGAGTGAGGTACTGACTCTGATTCCATCATACCTAGCCCTTGCAATATTCTGTTGAATGATGCTTCAGGAAGAGCTTTGGTAAAGACGTCAGCCAGTTGATCAGTGGTTCTTACGAAATGAACTTCGACGTTTCCATCTTCCACGTGATCTTTGATGAAGTGATACCTCAGTGCTATGTGTTTGGTTTTAGAGTGTTACACTGGGTTATGACAGATCCTAATTGCACTTTCAGAGTCACAATATAGTGGGATCTTCTTCATATTGAGTCCATAGTCTCGAAGTTGACTCTGGATCCAAATCACTTGAGAGGTGCAGGATGCAACGGCAATGTATTCCGCTTCGGCAGTAGACAACGACACGCACGTTTGTTTCTTGGATTGCCAGCTAACCAACTTCCTGTCAAGGAATTGACAACCACCAGTTGTGCTTTTTCTGTCGAGTCCACATCCTCCAAGGTCAGCATCTGAATAGGCTTGAACGAAGAAGCCTGAGTTGGAAGGATACCATAGACCTAAGGAGGTGGTTCGCTTGAGATAGCGTACAATGTTCTTCACTGCAAGCATATGAGGTTCGCGTGGGTTTGCCTGAAATCGAGCACAATAACACACAGAAAACATGATGTCAGGCCTGCTAGCAGTAAGATACATTAGTGAGCCAATCATTTGACGATAGAGCGTGATATCGACAACCGGTTTGTCTAGGGATGGAGTTAGCTTGGTGCCGAATGCCATTGGGACTTTGACTTTGGAGTCTCCCATCATACCAAACTTTGCTAGGAGAGTCTTCGTGTAAGCTTCCTGATTGATAAAGATGCCTTCGGGTCCCTGTCTAATATTTAAACCAAGGAAAAAGTTAATAGGACCCATTGAGCTCATTTCAAATTTAGTCTCCATCAACTTTCTGAATTCAGCTGTTAAGCTGGGATTCGTAGAGCCAAAGATAATGTCATCGACATAAATTTGAACTATCATAAGGTGGCTACCTTCCTTTTTGCGAAAGAAGGTTGGGTCAACCGAACCTTGTTTGAATTTAGACATCTTTAAGAATTTAGTTAGCGTTTCATACCAGGCTCTCGGAGCTTGTTTAAGGCCATACACAGCTTTATCCAGAATATAGCAATGATTTGGATACTTTTCGTTCACGAACCCAGGAGGTTGCTCCACATACACCGTTTCTTCGAGCTCTCCATTAAGAAATGCACACTTGACGTCCATTTGGAAAACTTCAAAGTTTTTGTGGGCAGCATAAGCAAGAAATATTCTTACAGATTCCAGCCTAGCTACAGGAGCGAAAGTCTCTTCATAATTAATCCCTTCCTCCTGGCAATATCCCTTTACTACCAGACGAGATTTATTCCTTATAACATTCCCTTCCTTGTCCATTTTATTTCTAAAGACCCATTTGAGACCAACAACCGAGGCATCTGGCGGAGTTGGAATCAGGCGCCAGACTTTGTTCCTTTCAAATTCGTTCAGTTCGTCTTGCATTGCTTGAACCCAATCGGAGTGATCGAGAGCAGTGTTAACTGTCTTCGGTTCAACTTTTGATACGAATGAGTTGAACATACAAAACTCAACCTTTGAAAATAAGGATGTCTGTTTTGCCTTCAGTTGTGATCGGGTCAGAACCTTTTCGGATACATCACCAACCACTTGAGAGATAGGATGATCTCTGGTCCATTTGGTAAGAGGAGGGTAATTTGGATCAAAGGTGGGGTCCAGTTCAGCGTTGATCATTTCTTCTGGCTCGGATTGGCTTTCGTAGTCGAGCGTCATATCACCATGCTCCCCCTCGGTTGATGTGCTATTAGAAACTTGAGGTTCAGAGGTTTCTTGTGGTGCTGGACTTTCAGACGTTGACGCACCTTCGGTTGGAGATGCATTTTCGGTTGGATTTGGACTTTCGGGTGGAGAAGCATTTTCGATTGGAGTTGTAGAGCTTGGCTCCCCTTCGACATGTGAGCTTGGCTCCCCCTCGACTTGTGAGCTTGGCTCCCCTCGACTGAAGCATCGTTGGATGGAGGTTCATCAGAAGTCGATCCTCCTTCATTCATTCTCCTGGCAGCTTCTTCGACAATTTGCTTCATGTGGTCTACCTTGTTGTCTGCTGCACCTGCTTCTGAGAGAGAAGCTTTCTCTGGTTCGTCAAAGAGCTCCAGAAATTTCTCGTATAGATTAGCGATCGAGACTGTGACTTGGCCAGTTTGAGGAAAGATTTCCCCAGCGGTGTCTTCTTTGGCTTGTAGCTTTTTGACATAGCTATCGTCAAAGGTCACGTAATATGTCTCTTCAATTTTTCTCGAACGCCTGTTTAGGACTCTGTATGCTTTGGATGTGAGAGAGTAGCCCAGAAAGATTCCCTCGTCAGCTTTGACATCGAACTTGTTGCGGTGTTCTTTAGAGTTAAAGATGAAGCACCGTGAGCCAAACACATGGAAAAATTTCACATTGGGCTTTCTGTTGTTTAGTATCTCATAAGGTGTGAGCATGAATCGCTTGTTGAGATAGGACCTGTTTTGTGTAAAACAAGCAGCAAAAATAGCATCAGCCCAAAAATAAAGAGGTAAGGAAGCGAAACTTAGCATAGTTCGGGCAGCTTCACACAAAGATCGGTTTCGTCTTTCGACAATTCCATTCTGTTGTGGTGTGTAGGGAGCTGAGAAGTTGTGACTTATTCCCTTTTCTGCTAGAAATTCTTCAAACTCCCTGTTCTTGAATTCCAGACCATTGTCGCTCCTGATGTTGCGAACGACCTTCTTGAGCTGTACTTCAATCTGCTTGATGAACATTTTCAGCTTATGAGTCGCTTCAGCTTTGAGCTTTAGAAAGAACACCCATGTAAATCGTGAAAAGTCATCAACAATAACAAGAATATACTTGCTACCACCGATGCTTTCGATAGATGAAGGACCACACAAATCAATATGAAGTAATTCGAGTGGTTCAACAACTTTTGTGTTAATTACAGATGGATGACTTTGACGACTCTGCTTCCCCATTTCGCATGCAGCACACAAATGATCTCTATCGAACTTGAGTAATGGAAGACCCCTAACATGACCTCCAGTGACAACTCGGTTGATATCTTTAAAGTTGAGATGAGAGAGTCTTCGGTGCCACAACCAGCTTTCGTCAGATTGAGCTTTTGATAACAAGCATATAGCTGGGTTTCCTTTGATGGGTTTAAGGTTTAGAGGAAACATTTCACCCTTTCACTCCGACTTGAGAATTACTTTCTTTGTCTTCTTCTCAATAATTTCAGAACCTTCATCGTCGAATGAGACTTTGAGACCTGTACCTCCAACAAGCTGAGATACACTGATGAGGTTGTGTTGTAGTCCTTCCACATAAGCCACCTTCCTTATAGTAAAGTCACCATTTGTTATCATCCCGTATCCCTTTATGGTGCCGAAAGAATTGTTTCCAAACTTGACATTGCCACCATTTGCAAGAGACATGTATTCCCTGAGCTCCTCTTTCCTCCATGTCATGTGACGTGAGCAGCCACTATCGATGTACCATTCTTCGTCGAACTGCTCGTCACTTATAACCTTCAAAAATTAAGCAGATTTAGGAACCCAAAGTTTCTTAGGTCCACGTGAGCTTTTCATAGGAACTGGAATAGTAAGAGAGATGTCAACAAAATATGTTCGTTTTATGAGTGTTGTTTCATCTTTCTTTTTAATGGTAAAGACTTTTATTTTATTAGGATTGGGATTGTTCGGTTTAGACTCTGGTTTGGATGCATCAACCTTCTGTTTGCCTTTTTGTTCAGCTGACGAATGAGATTTTTGGGAATGAACAGAATTAGCTTTAGAGCAAGATGGAGATGAATTGGAAGAATTAGATGAATGGGAAGAAGTGAGTTTAGATTGAGAGGACTTCTTAGCTGGAGACTCTAGGTGACCCTTTTGCTTTTGATCATTGGAGGGACTGACTATAGAGTTTTGATCTCTTTTGACTTCAGAACTGAACCTTTGCTTTCGATTGGAATCGTTCTTTGAACCGAACCTTTGCTTTCGGGTGTTATTATCTTCTAAACCGAACCTTGGCTTTCGGTTGTTGTGGCTCTCAGGCTTTCCGGCAGGATTGTTTTCATACTTCAGATTCTTGTCTTGATGTGAGAAGTATACATTCTGGGATTGCCAGAATTGCCTCCTTTCAGAGAGATTCTTCCTGTATCTTTGGTTCCTTTCACGTTTCTTATTCCTCATCTGCTTCGGTTGATGATGAATATTAGCTTTCATTTTCGGTTTCTCCTTGGCTGGTTCATTTTGAACTGTAGGAGTTTCACTTTGAACTGAGGAAGTAGAGGGAACGTCTTCTTTTGCCGAACTTTCATTCTCCTGAGGAATTTCTTTCGTACCACTGGTGCTTGGCTCATCGAAATTGTCTGGCTTATTCAAGGGTTCAGGTATGTATCTACCTTTACTCATCCAAGAGGTTCTTTCTGATAAGCCTACCGTTTCGTTTGCATTATCTATCGGAGCGGACCAGAAGTACTCATCACAGCCATCAGCATTGTCTTCGTTTACAATAGCTGTGAGTTCAGCTGTCTGATGTTCGGTTACTCCAGTGACCTTGTATACTTGATTTGGAGTGGTCCTGACTTATTGATACACAACTGCTTTCTCTGCTAAGATCGGGGACTTTTGTTGGGACAATCGAGCGACACTGAATTTTCAGAAATTAGATTCTTGTGGTTTTCAGGTTCGCTTTTTACAAATTCTGAGCAGTCAACCATGTCCTCTACAGAAATTTCACTCATGTTGTCGTCCTCGTTAAGCTCAGATGCATTTTCAACATCTATTTTGTTTTCTGAGCTCAAGTTGGCGTTTAACGAGTCAAATTTTTGTATGGTTTCGGTTCTCAGTTTGAGTCTATCATTTTCATCCAAAAGGTTTTTGAGCATGTCCTTGTGGTCCTTGGATTTAATGAAAGATTCTATTTTGTCCAGTCCATACATGTAGGTTGGATTGACGTCATCAGATGATATCACACTCTCACAATTATAAGCCTCGGCATCGATTTCATCCTCCTTAAACTCAAGGAAGGGCAAAATCATGCGATGGATCTTTTGGCCTATTTCACAGTCCAAGTGAAGCTGAGTAATATTAGAATAAAGACGTTTTGCAATTAAACAAAAAACATTCCGCTGTTTTAACAACTTTAAATTGTCTCTTTGTAAATAAATGTTTTCGTCTTTTATTTTAACTAATTCAGACTCCTTCAACTCGATCCACATCCGCCGCTCCTCACTCTTCGAAGACACCCTACTTAATTGATCAGTTAGGTTAGAATTGGTGACTCGAGTTTGAGTTAAGCTACTATCTAGATTAGAAATTCTTGTATTAACATTTTTTAGTTCTTTCTCATATGAGGATTGTGGTACTTTAAATGAAATGAAAACCGATTGTACCTTCTTTATCAGTTCATCAAGCTCATTGAACTGCTGGCTGAGTGGTTTGGCCGTAAAGCACATGTCCTCCTGCCCCTTCGGTTCATCGCTTCCACCATCAGTGTTGTATCCCCTCATCTGAGATACATCAGACACGATGAAGCATCTTCCTCCACTGCTCTCCTCCTTTGCCACATAAGCCTTTCCATGAGTAGGCTTCCTCACTTCATCGTCTTCTGAGTCGGTAGACCAAACTTCCACGCTACCGAACTCGTCATCAGCAACCGAACCCTGCACAATAAGAGCATTCATGGAAGGGTTAGCGGTAGACTTCTTCTTTCTCATCTCATCGAGCCTTTTCTGCAGCACAGCTTCCTCATCCTTTTCATCATCCTTTTCAGCCATCTTTTTAAGGACACAATCTTTAGCATAGTGGTTTTTCCCACCACAGTAGTAACAGCTTACTCCAGAATCACCATCCACCTTCGGTTCCTTCTTGGGCTCTTCAACCTTCGGTTCATTGTTAACTTTTTCTGAACTATAACTCCCCTGCCAGTTTCGGTTTTTATTGCTGGGGAATCTCTTCTTTATGAACCTCTTGGGGTTAGACACCATCATAGCATAATCCTCAGACGTGAGGTCATACTCCTCCAAGTTAAGGTCTTCATCCTCCATCACAACTTTACTTTTTGATAGGAGGGCCAGCGAACCAAGGCTTGAAACAACGTTCTTCTCCTGCAGTACAATCTTCTCCTGGGACTTGAGAATACCCACCAGTTTCACCAAAGAATATGATTTAAACTGCTCATGGGCTTTGACTGTAGACACCACAGCTCTCCATTCTGACCTTAGACCATTTAAGAACGTAACCTTCTGCTCGATAAGCTTCCTTTCGATGTCATGCTTGATCATCCTGCTGAGAAGATGATTGAAGCGATCGAACGTCTGGGTCACTGTTTCTTCTGCTCCTTGCCTGAATTCTCCAAACTCAGATAAGAGCAAGGTTTGGATAGAATGTTCAAGATCCTCGTCTGTAGAGTACAGTTCGCGAAGTCTATCCCAAACTTCCTTTGCCGTCGTGCATGAGCTGACCAACCTGAATGTGTCGGACTGAAGGGCGAATCTTATCAATCTTAACGCCTTGATATTGCACTGGAATTTATCCTTTTCATCTTGTGCAATATCTTTAACATCCTTGAGCAGATCATTGTACTCCTTTTGAGTTTTGATAATCCTGGACGTTGCAGAATGAGAAAAAGGTCCATTAATGATAGCTTCCCATATGAGGTATCCATTATCCTCAGATCGTATCACGTAGTCTTCGAAGTGATGCGCCCAGACTTCATAATCATGGGTATATAGGATTGGAATCTTCGTGGTTGAACCGATGATGTTGGAAATATTGATGGGGTTTGACTGCGACTCGTCCATTATGATCGAAAAACCTGTTTAAAGATCAGACTTGTAATAAATCAGATTAGGGCAAAACAATAAATATCAAGATACGTCAATAATGAGATGACGGCTCAATAAATATCAGTGATTGCGGAAAAACCCTAATTGAAACCTTTTCACAGAAAAGATGTGTATCGATTACACATCCACCTGCTCTGATACCAATTGATGAGATTAAAACTTTAATCTTTGAAGATCGATTAGATCTTAAACAGGTAAGTAATTTATAAAACAGCAAGAACACGAAAATAAGAACAAGGCAAGAGTGAATCAAACGTGTCGAATGATTAAAACAAAATCCTCAGAAGAGCTCGATTAAGAACATCAACTGTAGAGGATTGGTAGGTTTACAAGAACGATCAAAGAAATCAGTAAATACTATCGTTATGCTCTAGATCAATCGTTAAAATCATTAACCTAATATGCATGCAAGCATATACTTATATAATAAACATAATAGGCTCTCGGTTGGACAGGCCCAAACCGGAATACAAATTAAATAAACAAATAGTCGAGCCCAAAGACGCAACCCTTGAACAAATCTTCAACCCAACAAACCTGATGTTATAAAATGTGCCTTTGTGTATGATTCAACAAGTGGTTAGTACAAGCATAAGTTTATCCAATCCTTTTACCCTTGAAGGGATAAAAGCAATATTTGTGGGGCCCTCGATGATTTAGTGATGACACCCCTAAGTGCTTGGCCAAGCCTGGACTTATTTGATTTGTTCAATTAGTCAGTTGTCATAAATCAGAAATCGGGAAACAAAAAATGGACAGAGAGAATGACTATAATCCATGTCTCAGTCCATACGATATCTAGAATGGAGGAATATATGATCCCTTATCTAATGGACAAGTCATTTGACTAGGTCAGAGTTCGGCAGCGGCTTTAAGAGCTACGATTGCTAGTCGGGATCTTTGAGTCATATGCAATAATAGTTTTAGACTTATCCTAGTGGGAGATTGTTGGATTAGATGGCTAAGCCCATAACCATTATTGGTATGTATTCGACCCGAGAGTAGCATGGTCCATTTGGGTTGCACTTTACCGAAACAATTTATATGGATAGTCTTTTAAGAATAGTATGTTTATGATTTATATTAATATATTATAAGTTCTAATATATTAATATGGAATCATATTAATTTATTAGTATTGATCAAGAATTATGTTAGAATTAGTTTAGTGATAAGAAGGAACTAATTAAATATAGACTCTTATATATATATATATATATATATATATATATATATATATATATATATAGCATGGGCCAAGTTCATTTAGGTTGGGCTAAGATTTCATAGATAGTCCATGGAGTTTTTAACCCATGGATCCTATGGAAATGAAAGGTCATGGGTATCAGGGTTTACATTAATGTAACCCTAATCCTATATACTATATAAAGAGGTCTTTGGCACATGAAATGGCACTAGTGTATGAGGATACAAGAGTGGGCTAATTTCTAGTGTGTAATCTATTCTCTCAAGTTTTCCAAGGTGGTTTTGGTGATTTGTGATTCCACTTGAGGCTTCCACACTATTGGGGCTAAGCTCTTAAAGTTCATGACTTCAAGCTACATCAAAAGGTATGTCATCTTACTAGGCTTTTGTAGTATAGTTGCTCCATATTATGCTAGTTAGGATGAAACCCTTGAATATCAAATATTTTCATGTATAATAGAGAAAACATAGATCCAAGGTTTATAGGGTTGCATGTACACCATAGGAGTATTAGAATGCACAAAACCCATTAGTACCCAGTTCCTCATGGAACTTCTTCCAAGAATGTGATGTGAACCAAACATATTGATTTGATACAATAGAGACCAGAAGCAACAATCTCGCACACATATAGATTGGTCGAAGAACTCTCTCGAATGGCCAGAAAGTGGGCGCTCTTGGTCAGACAGTCTACAATAACCCAAATTACGTCGAAGCCCTTAGCCGTATAAGGCAACATGGGAACCTCCAATGGTTGCAGCTTGCATGCGGAATCTGATGTTCAGCCTTGACCATCTAATAGGTCGAGCACCTCTCGACATACTAGGCTATCACCCTCTTGATACAAGGCCACCAATAACTAAGCCTCAAATCTTGATACATCTTGGTGAATCCGGGGTGTATCAAAAACCTAGACTTGTGCGCCTCCTCCATTACAGTCTGCCTGACCCCACCAAATTCTGGCACCCAGACCCGTCCATACCAGGTCAATAATTCCCGACTGTCAGTGGCGAACCTGACAACCTTGCCCCGAGTCTCTCCTGTTTCCAATTCTCCTTCTTGACTCCATCGACCTGAGCCTCCCTAATCATATCAAGAAGCAGAGAATCAACCAATATTCTCATACATAGACTCTCGATAGAGGAACTAGCCGCCTTGCGGCTCAAATCGTTAGCGACCACATTCGCTTTCCCTGGGCGATACAGGATCTCAAAGTCATAATCATTGACCTTGTCAAGCCACCTACACTACCTCATATTTAGATTTGGCTGATCCATGGAATATCTCAAACTCTTGTGATCCATGTAGATGGTACACCGGACCCCATACAAATAATGCGGCCAAATATTGAGAGCAAACACCACTCCTCTTAACTCCAGATCATGAGTCAAATAGCGAACCTCATGCAGATTCAAATGTCCAGACGCATAAGCGATAACCCTCCCACGATGCATAAGTATCGCTCCTAGACCGGAGACGGATGCATAACAAAATACCACAAAGTCAGGTTCAACACTAGTGTCCCGCATAACTTCTGTCTCAGCGTCTCAAATGCAACCTGCTGCTCAGAAGTCATAAACTGGTGAGCCGATCCAGTTGCAAGACATTGTATGATATGATTACAATATCTAGAGAGAGAGGGGTTGATCTAGAGATGGATAGGAAGACAAAGCCAAATCAGGATGAAGGTTCAGGGGTTCAAGCAAGAGGCCCAAGTTATCTGATTCGAGATCGAGAGACCAGTAGGGTTGGAGCTGTCGTGGCAAGTACGACAAGACGCACGATGGGGTGTCCAGGGTGGGTGGTTTTTCCTGCTTCAAGTGCGGTCAGACGGGTCATATTAGCAGGGATTGCACTTAGTATACACAAACTGGCGGATGTCCATCTTGAGCATGCTCAAGTACCAGGTCATCTGTGCTTGCTCAGAAGCAGCAAACTCAGGCCAAAACAAATCTCTCTTAGTGAAGATCTTGGTGATCTCAGTCACCGACACCGTCCCTTGCCTCAGGTCCAAATACTCCTGAGCTAATCTCTCTCTCTCAACCAAAGGGACATATCTTGAGCGGAACATATCTGAAAACTGCTCCCATGATACAGAAGCTCTCTGCTCTGGAGTGTATGAACCAGTAACCAGTCTCCACCAATCCTTCGCTCCAGACCGAAGAAGGTTCGGAGCGCACTTGACCTTATGGTGTAACGTCCCAAAAATAAGACCCAAAAACTTCATTTATAATTTAATAAAATGGTAATCCAAAACATTTTCATACAACCAAGGTAGACCAAAGTATATCACTATATCACAAAATATCAGAGTAATTCACAAAATGCGGAATAAAGTGGTGCGTGCTCTTTAATCATCCCAGACTCTTCCCTGTTGAAACAAAAGTAACTGAAACATAAAATATAAACCGTATGCACAAATCTTAGTGAGTTCCCCAAAATACCAAATACCATACATATCAACACATAATGGGCCCCGCTCGTTATCGAGCCCTGCCCGGTATACAGATGTTTCAATCAACGGGCCCCACCCATTGAGTATAACGGGCCTCTCCCTAACTCGCATAACGGGCCCCACCCACTGAGTTTAATGGGCCTCGCCCTAACTCTCACAACGGGCCCCGCCTAACATACAAAGATGCAACAATAACAAGTAATAGCATACAAAATAACCTTTGGGCCCTGCCTACTAAGCATACAAACACATACACATACAAGAGTCATGCAGAGATCTAGCACCCTAACATAATAAATCATGGGTCGGCCTTGGTGCCTTCGACCCGCTAAACATAAAGAGGATGACTCACCTCAGACTGCTGAATCTACCAAATAAATTTTTGGTTGTTGGTCTGAAAATCCCCGCGCTATCATCATAAAACAACATGTAATTAATCATTAGACCCCAAATCATAACTAAGAGTTTGAACTAGGGTAAAAGACCATTTCACCCTTTACCGAACTTGGCCCAAGGACAAGGCCCAAAAGTGGATAATCAATCGATATCCTCATACACATCTCCCTAGTTGAAGATCCAGCCATCTTGTAGCTCAATGCATCTGCTACCACATTCGATGTACCAGGATGGTAAAGGATCTCGCACTCATAATCCTTGACCATGTCCAACCACCTGTGTTGCCTCATGTTCAAGTTTGGTTGGTCTACAATATATATCAAACTCTTGTGATCCGTGTAAACAATACAACGGACCCCATAAACATAATGTCTCCAAATCTTGAGGTCAAACACCAATACCCCTAACTCTAGGTAATGAGTAGGATTCTACACCTCATGCAGCTTCAGCTGCATCGAATCATAAGCAATCACTCATCCCTTCTACATAAGGACCAACCCCAAAGCAGTGATGGACGCATCACAAAATACCAAAAACTTCTCAACACCCTTTGGAAGGTTCAACACTAGGGCCTCACATAACTTCTGTCACAAAGTCTCAAAAGCAATCTGCTGCTTGGGGCCCCAACGGAAATCCACTTCCTTCCTCGTCAAACGATTGAGGGGTATTGTGATCTTGGAGAAATCCTGAATAAATCTCCGATAGTATCCTACCAAACCCAAGAAACTCCTTATCTATGAGGGAGACTTCAGAACCTCCCATTGCATCACGGTCTCGATCTTGGCTGGATCGACCAAAATCGTATCCTGGTTAACAAGATGTCCCAGGAACTGGACCTCTCGTAACCAAAACTTACACTTTGGTAACTTGACATACAGTCGTTCCCGCCTCAAAACTCCCAAAAGCTCTCGAAGGTGCTCCTCGTGCTACTCTCTGGTCTTGGAATACACCAAGATATCTTCAATGAACACAATAACAGATCGGTCAAGCATCGGCCTGCATACCCGATTTATCAAATCCATAAACATTGCAGGTGCATTAGTGAGCCCAAATGACATCACCGCGAACTCATAATGCGCATAACGAGTCTGGAACGCGGTCTTTTCCACGTCCTCCTCTCTCACCCTCGCCTGATGATACCCCAATCTCAAGTCGATCTTGGAAAACCAAGATGCACCCTGCGGCTAATCAAAGAGGTCATCAATCCGCGAAAAGGGATAACGGTTCTTCACCGTCAACTTGTTCAACTCTCAGCAATTAATGCACATCCAGTGAGAACCACCATTCTACTTAACGAATAGTATTGGCGCTCCCTATGATGAACTTCTCAGTCTGATGAACTGCTTGCCTAACTGCTCCTGAAGCTGAGAGGACAACTCCTATATCTTGGTCGGTGCCAAGCGGTACGATAGCTTGGAAATCGGAGCCGCACCTGGCACTAGATCAATCCTAACAACTGGCATATCTGAAACCGAAACCTGCTCCCCTACCCGCATATCAACCACATAAGTAAGATAACCCGCATACCCATGCTGAATATATTGTCGAGCCCTGGATTCCAAACAAAACTCTAAACCAACCATGGTACCTTCTCCATAGATAACCAGTTCTCCCCCACTAGGGGTTGAACCACTACTCGCTGGCCCTCGCAATCGATCATGGCACCAAACTGGATCAGCCAATCCCTCCCCACAATCACGCATACATCCCCCATGGGAATAGAGATCAAATCAATCGGAAAAGGCGCCAAAAAGATCTCAAATACACAACCCTAATACACTATGGATGCAGAAATCTTGTGTTCGTGGGTGATACAAACCCGCAACGGACACTCTAACTCCCCAATGGGCATATTAAACTCCCTACTGAATGTTTGGGATACAAAAGACCGACTCTCACTCGAGTCAAAAAGCACAAGATCAGGCAAAGAGTTCACTAGGAAGGTACCTAACAGAATCATAAATATAAGCATACCATAAAATAATTGCCAAAACAATAAATAGAAACATACCCTTCATGACGTCCAGTGCCGCCCTGGCCTCCTCTATCGTAAGCTAAAAATTCGGCCTCGATCCTTCGGGGGCTCCACCCTACCCTGGCTCCCATATGTGATCCTCAGAGTAGCCGACGCTGGAGCCTATGCCGACGTAGCAGCCAACAAGGGACATATGGCCAACCTAGTCACAGTGATAGCAAATCCCGGTGTTGGGTACTGGAGCCTGTTGATGGCAGTCCCTTGCAATGTGGCCCTATCAACCATATTTGTGGCATCAAGAAGAAGATCATCAATCACCATCATGAACCTTGCCGCATTTCCCATAAGTGCGGCCCCTCCGACTCCTATATCTAACATCAGCGACCTTGAACCGCTGTGAATCCATTGGGGCCTGCCTCTGCTCCCTCGTCTGGAGCTCCATCTCAATCTAACCTCGCCTAATGGCCTCCTGTAACTCCATCTTGAGCATGCTCAAGCACCAGGTCATTTGAACTTGCTCGGAAGCAGCAAACTCAGGGAAAAACATAGCTCTCTGTAACCATATTGGTGATCTCCGTCACCGAATCAGTCCCCTGCCTCGGATCCAAGTACTCCTGAGCCAGCCTCTCCCGCTCCACCAATGGAACATATATCAAGTGGAACATCTCATTGAACTGCTCCCATGATATTGCAGCCCTCTTCTCTGGAGTGTACAAACTAGTAATCAGTCTCCACTAATCCTTCGCTCCGGACGTACGAAGGTTTAGACCGCACTTGACCCTCTGGTCAGTTGGGCAAGAGCAAGTAAAGAAACATCCCTCAACATCTGACAACCACCTCATGGAAATGATCGGATCCCGAACCTCGTCAAACACCGGGGGCTTCGTATTGTCGAATTCCCGGTACTGGAAAGCTTTCCCAGTGCCAATCCCCATAGCAGCAACAACTTCTAAAAGTGCAACGTATCGGTCATCAAATAACTCCATCTTAGCGGTCTTGATAGACCTAAACAGCTCCGGTATCTTCTCCCAGAAAATAGAAACAACCTCCTCACGAATGATCTCCCTAACCCGGTCCTTAGTCAATCCTGGCCCATCCTGGCCACCTCCTTCGGTTTCTGATCCGGATCCTGACTCAAATCGCCTCGTAACCACCATATTGAAAATAAAATAGGGAGATATCAGATAAGACGCATGTTATACCATAAGAACCATTCCCCATAAAACCATAGGGGTTGTGACTTCCCTGCTACAGGTAGGGTCCTGTGCTTCCAGTAGTACAGGCCTACACTACCTTCTGCACCTAGTCGTATTTTTCTAAGAGGATCATCACAACAACCCTAAAAAACTCACTGGAGTACGCATACAACCAAATCTCACTTCTTAGAGAAAGGTGGGACACCCCTTAACGGGTCGGTTGACTCCACATAACTCATCCATGAAACTTCCACCAACCTTGGAGCATTCGTGTATACTAATCATACATAACACTGGATCCTATAGAAAATCGAATGCTTGTCTCTACCCTAAGCCCACAACCAAACAAGGAACAAGAAACAAGGCTAAATCAAACATTATCATGCTATAAAAGCCTAGTTATGTACAATTTTGATGCATACACTAAGCTACTACAATAATGATGTCAATTTCATATAAGGAAAAAACCCTAGGCTATCAGGCAACATATAACCAAACGCTTCTATCATGCAATTCCTGAAGATCCCTACCCTACCACTAGCATGCTATTCTAACATATCACAATATCAAATAACAGTGTGGTAATTTGGGGACTACTTACTAGCTCTGGATGGCCGTACACATCACATCCTTTCTTGATTATTTTTGAAAATCAGTTTTAAAACCTTCGCAATTCCTTAGTTTGAGACTGGATTCACATGCGTGTTCCTCCAATTCGCTCAAACCAAGACCCTGATACCAACTTATAACATCTCAAAAATCACAACCAATTTAAACTTTCAAATCAACCCATTTACTAATAAATTTTTTTACAAAACCATTGTTTCCAAACACATAGTTCAAAATAGAGTTTCCCAAGATCAACAACATAAAATCAAGATGTGTACGGTCACGCCTTCGCCTTCCCACGATCCTCAGAAGTACCTGAAACCATAACCAAAAATTGTAAGCCAATGTTTAGTGAGTTTCCCACAAAGTACCACCACACAAAATACATAACATAAACGAACAAGCATGTTGGGTCCAATCAGTCATCGGACTGGAATACCCCCAGGTCCCCAACCATCGGTTTGGATTACCCCTGGCCTAATTTGTCCTCAAACTAGAATGCCAATATACAACAAGTGCACTAAGTCAACGGGGGAATACCCTCAGACCCTCAGTACAAGTTTGGCATGTCATTCGGGGCCTCAACTCATATCTGGAATGCTTCTGAGCCCTCAGTATGAGTCTGGCATGCCAATCGGCCCTCAACTCATATATGGAATGCTCCTAGGTTTGTTGGCTACAACACAAAGTAGTACAGCCTCACCCTAACACAATATGTCAACATATACATAATAGATAAACATATAATCAATCAACAAGCTAACAAGCAGATCTACAGATAACTCCAACATAGCAACATACGGTAAACCAGGATATCAATCCAATGGGACGGCCTTGGTACCTTTTACCCGAAAGTACAGTGAGGAAAACTCACCTTACAGTCTGAACAATAGCTAATGAGGTCCCGACTCCGAATCTCATCTCTAACAGTCACCTATCCATCCAAATGACCAATTCTCAAACACAATCCAAAATACCCCTAGGTTAAACTTGGTCAAAGTCAAAGTCAACGGGTTAATACAGTCGAGTCAACTCAGTCGAGTTGACTCAGGCTTCGTATGCGGGGTGTACTCCAGAGGTATGCGGGGCATACAAGCGTCCAAGTGATCAGGGTCATATCTGCGTACTTGCAGCGTACCCTGCGGTATGCCCAACGTACGCAACTTTCCTCTACTTAACCAATTCAACCCTTATTTCTTCGACTTAATGCTTCCAGTTACAAATCCAAGGCTAAAATATCCTCAAGAGTCATAAAATTTCCAACTTTATGACTTTACATGTCCATTAAGTGCTTAAAACACAAAAACTCAACATCTTAATGCATTAAGACCCTCTATAAAATGCATGGAGCAAAACTAACCATCAAGACCACATTTTTATGACTTAAGACCCCTCTTAAGGTCGGAAAGGAGGACTTATTGGGTCAAGAACATGTCATGCTCAAGAATCACCATATTTGGGAAAAAAAAGTGTCTTAAAGGAAGAAATGTCTAGATCTATAAGATGGAGTGATCAAGTTGCAAACTTTATACCTCCTCGAGGTTGCTAACAAGAAGGAAATCCCATATCCAAGATGCTCCCAAGCTCCAAGCTATTCTCCCCACCTTCTTCTTCTTCTTCTTCTTCAAGAACACTTCCAAAACACTCCAATTGACTCAAAAATCACTCTTCTCACTTAGGGTTTGCTTGGGGTCGTTTTTCACAAAGGGTGGCTGATGTAGAAATGGGACATGAGGTTATAGTGGGATTTAAATATGGACCAACCCTAAAAAATAGGGTTTGCACATTCTTCACGTACGTGCTGCGCACGAGGTGTACACCCAGCGTACTAGGGCGCACCTTGGTATGCTAGCATACACAACGTACGCTCATCGTACTACTCTTGGACTAATTTACCATATTGTCACTATGGGCCATTTTGAAATCCTTTTTAATCCCAATGGCAAAAATAAAATATTGTCCAAACTTAGGGTTGAAATTGAAATTACCTTGACAATGGAATGTTACAATTCTCCCCCTCTTGAACTAGACTTCGCCGTCAAAGCCGGCAGTCGAGAATAACTCAGGATAATGTTCCCACATCAAAAAATTTGTGTTTATCCTCTGTGGTATATATAATTTGATTTTCTTTAATAACTTTCGTATGTTAATAAAAAACTATTTTTACGTGCTTATTTTTATATATGTGTCGGTATACATTTAAGGTGATCAACAACATGAATTTAGAACTTTCGTTCGTTAATTTTGAAAATAAGCTTAGCTGCTTTTTCTTTATGCACATGTTGGTATAAATTCGAGATTGTCTATGTTTCGATGTAATTTTTTTTACGTTTCTGTGCTTAATTTTATATATGTTTCCTATGTATGAGTCAAGTCAAATATAATAACTTTCATTCGTTAACTTAAAAAATGATAATTTCATCTATATCCTTGTAAATTTTCATAATTACGTCTATATATTTTTAAATTTCAAATTACATGTATATCCTTATAAAGCTATAAACTCACATATATACCTAATTAATTTAATCATATTTAATGTATTAAAAAAATGAAAAGAATATATCTAAATTGATTTTTCATTATTAAGAAAATAATTAACTTGTAACATTACAACATTACCATTCTCTCACATTGCTATTCTCGACTTATTTATTTTATGAATCTTTACAAAATATTGACACCCTCATTGAAATTAGTTTATCCCGGATTCTACTTCTAACTGAAGAATCAGAGGAAAAACAAAATCGTTTAGAAAAGAATAATCACAGGTCTCCTAAATCAATTGTAGGATATGGAAAATATTGTTTAGCAATCGATTAGGAATATACAATCATCGGGTTTTGCTATCCAATTATGCAAAATATGAAGTGACAAAAAATCAATTCATGAATAACCATATCTTGAATAAGGAGATCGATTATGGGATGGATTGCAAATAAGTATTTTAGTAATTTAGTAATAATATAGCTTAAATATAACGTTTTTTATTTTTAAATATGTGAATTATCATTAAATTAAGTATTTGGATATATATGTGAGTTTATAGGTTTTATACAGATATAAATGTAATTTGAAGTTTTACAAGGATATAGATGTGATTATGCAAGTTTATAAGGGTATAAATGAATTTATCCATAAAAAACGTATTATATTTGAGTTTGTCTACGTTTCGACGTAATTTTTTCTATGTTTTGTGCTTAATTTTATTTACTTTTCCTACATATGGGTCGGGTCACATATAATAATTTTCATTCGTTAACTTAAAAAAAACTAATTTTTATGTGCTTATTTTTATGTAAGTGTATAAATTCAATATGGTCAATGCTTCGACGTAAATTTATAACTTTTTTTCATTAATTTTACATAAAACTTACTTGCTTTTTTTGATGTAT
This sequence comes from Lactuca serriola, assembly GCF_051521515.1. Lineage (NCBI taxonomy): Eukaryota > Viridiplantae > Streptophyta > Magnoliopsida > Asterales > Asteraceae > Lactuca > Lactuca serriola. The sequence goes on from NC_136416.1 coordinate 14,872,502, forward strand.
GCGTCGATATAAACTTGAGTTCGTCTACGTTTCCATGTATTTTTTTATATTTTCATGCTTATTTGTATGTATGTGTAACATTCGAAATTTAGTGGTATGTTCTGTTTTAACCCTTAATGATAATTCTTCTCATTTTATTCCATATTCGAGTACGTTGGGCGTACTCTATGAGTAAGTTGGACGTACTGGCTCATTAGTTGGTCGCGGATGCGGCCACATACGTTGGGCGTACGAGGGAGTACCAGGGGCATACGTTAAGCAGGGACAAACCCTAATTTTAGGGTTTGTCCCCTATTTATGGAACTTATGTTGCCTTGGTGGTATCTTTTGGTTAGCCTCGACTCCCCTAAACCCTAAGAACGAAACCTTAAGTGTCGTTTGTGAGTTTTGAGCTTGGAAGTGAGTTTTGGTGGTGTTTTTGGTGATTTGAAGGAAGAATAACACTTGGAGGTTGTCTTGGTGTGGCTTGAGCTTGTAGATTCAAAACCATCATCAACTTTGCAAGCTATTTGAGGTATAAATCTCTCAACTTGATGATTTCTTATGCTAGATCTAGTTTAGGGCATTGTTTATGCATTTTTTTGGTCCTTTAAGCTTTGTTTGAGAGTGTGGGCTACTCCAACAACTTGGGATGATAGATCTAGTCTTTTCTAGAGGTCACTTGTTCATAAAAATGATAACTTGATGGTTTTTGCTTAACCATGCAAGGTTGATGCATCTCTTAATGGAGTTAAGATGCTAGAATTGGGCCTTGGAGTGTTTATAGCCATGCAAAGGCATAAAGTCTTAGACTTTATAGGTTAGAACCTTAATATGATGTTATTTTGTGGATTGGATCATAAGTTCTAAAGTGATTAAGTCGTTTGGACAAAGGGTTGAGATCATGCCAGTATGCGGGGCGTACTCCTAGGTACGCTGAGCGTACTGGATGCGTGCCCGTTTCCGGATCAATCGCGTATGTCAGGCGTACGAGTTTAGTACGTCTAGTGTACGCTATCTTATGGGTCGAATAAATTGTGGGCTTGGGTTATTTAGGCTATGTTTCGATTGGGCTTGGCCCCTTTACTCCTATGGATAATTTCTAGACTTTGGGTTATTGTTGATCATTGGGCCTTCTTAGATTGGTCCATATTGGGATTTGGTGCCACTTAGGAATTTGCTCTTTTGGACAAATGGGTTGGGCCTTTTTTTGGGCCAAGTAGGAAAAGGGTAAAATGGTCTTTTACCCTAGATGTAGGACAAGTGATCTAGATTCTTGATTTTGGATTAAGATCCAATTGTTAATTGGATTTTATTGAAGATGTTAGAGCGGAGATTTTCCAGATCAGTTATCCGAGCTTTTATCTGAGATATTCGGTAGCTTGAGGTGAGTTTCCTCGCCATATTCGGCGGGTCGAAGGCACCATGCCGGCCTATGGTTTATTATGATTAGGAATTTAGTTGTCTGGGTGATTGTGCATGTATGATTTCTGATATGTACACCGGGTAGGGCTTGATGACTATCTTGTATGTTATTTATCTTTGTGACTCTTGCATGTGTTTAGTGCTTTTGTATGTATGTCGGGAGGGGGGCCATTATTTAATGACATGTTAGTTCCTAGCGGGGTTCGATGACTGGTTAAGCCCCAATGTGATGCACTGGTTGAGCCCCAATGGGGCGGTGATTGATTGCGAGCATCAACTGGTACATATTAGGATCCCAAGTGGGGGAGAGTTAGTGGTTTAGGGAGAGAGTGCTCATCGTGGGTCGATTCTATGTTGATCCGCTAGGGTCAGATGCTATCTTTAGCAGGGTTATTCCATATATGTTGCCTATGCTATGGATACCCAGGAGAAGGGTAAGGCGACTATGGATAATGTATCGGTTGTCCAAGAATACTCGGATATATTCCCGGAGGACTTGCCTGGAGTGCCTTCAAAGAGGCAGGTGGATTTTTGTCACACCCCCGAACCAGACGGCGGAAACGTCCGGGGGCTGTCGTGACTCAATTGAATACCATGACATTGAATATATATGAAACATAACAACATTCGTCACCATTCATCAACATAGTACAACCAGTAGTGTTTACATATCATACATTGTTTAAACATTACATTTCCCAAAAATTACTTTGTTCAATCCATACAAAAATAAACTGCAACCGTCACTGAATATGATTTCCCTTGATTCACTGGTTCCCTGAGAATACAAGTATTTTGAAAAACGTCAACATATGAAATGTTGGTGAGTTCATAAGTAGTGTTTGAAATCGAATGTTTGTATTGTTTGAAGAACCACCAGAAAATCCGATATTTTCTGAAAAGATAAGCTTTTGAAAACATTTGTGAAGATCCATAGGTATGCTTGTTTGATTCTATACTTGTAAAAAAAATGTTCATCGAAAATGTATGCATTTCAAATCTGTTCGTATTGAAAACCCTAGGAAAACCCGATGTTCTCCTAGTTCCTTGAATTACGTGATGTTACATTGAAACCGTTGCATAGCGTATAGTGTCAGTCCCAGGCGACGTTGGAAGGTTCTCGAGCATGATTATTTACTACAAACCCGCGTTACACAAACGCCCAGTTTATAGTTATACTAACGACTCCGAAGGCGTCGTCAGTACTAATCGCGTTATCCAATCGCCCTGACTAGGTGTAGTCCCACATCCGAAGAGAAAGAGGTCACGAAGACCCCGGTAACTCCATTAGCCGGTTGGGGATAAAATGTACGAGGGGTCCCCGACCCGCCTCGCATGAAATGTAGACTTTACTAGCAATACCAAAGGACCCTTGGGGACCAGTAGTATACAAGCCATTGAAAGTCCATTTACGTTGTGTCGGATCGGTAAAACCCAACACTCCGTAAAAAAAATGTCTTCGGGCCTTAAGATCAGGTCATTGGGCTAGCTAGGCTCAACGAACAAGATTTTACACTTGTGGGGCCCAAAGATGGTGCGTAGACGTCTGTGCACACTCGCATGTATATGTATTACCAAACGTTACTTGTATGAATCGTAGTGTCGTAGTGTTAGTAGTTGTAGATTTCTATTGGCTCGAGACCGAGCCAATTCGTTTAACAACGACTTTTGGGTATTGTAATGTATTGTATTTCGTCGATAGTCGCGGTGCCATTATTTAATCAAATTGTGTATATTGAACTAGCCTTGAAATATTCCTGTTTCAGCCCCTCATTATTTGTAAAATTTACATTTTCAACCCTTTTTATTAAATACTTCCCGGTTTGGCCCTTAAACTATTTTTCTTGACATTTTAACACCAAAAATTATTGAAATTAATATTTTTCAACATATTTTTCATAAAAACAGTTTAAGTCCTTGAAAATGCAGTTTTCTCGGTTTTAATCCCTTCTTTTCGCAACTTTGACAATTTTGGCCCAAATTGGAAAATTTTTGCAACTTTGGTCCTTTTTAAATTTAAAAAGCATTTTAAACCTTTGAAAAGGATTTGGAACACTTATAGTCCACTGTTTTACAGAAAGTTACAGTTTTTGGCCCTCCAAACAGAAAAATTCGCATAATGGGCCTTATTGGGCCGAAATTTTCATTTTTAGCCCATTAAGCTTGGAATTTATGTTTTTAATCCCCTAAATGAGTATATTTCCAGAAATTTATTTATGGAAACTGTTTTGGCACACTTCATCCATCAGAATCTGTGAAATGTCAATTTGGGCCCTTATTTTTGCATTTTTCACATTTTAGGCCCAAAATTTGTGTTTTTAACCCAAAGAAAATTATTACTAAACCACTTAGCCATTTTTCTTGAAACACTTTGTGTTTAGAAATATATTTGAAGCTAAAGTCATTTAATACAAGATATATCTCGGTTTTGATGGGTTTTAAGGCTAGATCCAACATTAAAACACATAAAAGCATACATATAAGCATGGAAATCATACAAGGCATACAAACACATATAGATCTACACTTTCACTTGTATTCCCCCCCCACAAAACTCATAAAAACAGAAAATAGGGGGTATGAAGCTCACCTTGGGGTGTTGATTCGGTTTTGCAAGGAAAATGGAAGGAAAAATGAAGTGTTTTTGGCCTTGGCTCCCTTTGATGAAGATCTCGAGTTTTGAGATGGTTCTAGGGTGCAAGATCACGATTTTTGCATAGATTAGGAAAGGATTTTGATAACAAAAGAATTTAAACCATAGATCTATGCATAATCTTACCTTAGATGATGATTTACTTGCAAGATCCTCTTGAAAGTCCCTAATTTTCGAGATTTTTGGAGAGGGGAGGAAGGAGAGTTCTTGAGAGAGTTGAGTGATTTTTTTGTGTGTTTGTGTGTGTGAGTATGGCCGAGAGTGAGAGAGGAGAGAAGAAGAGATGTGATCTTGAAGTGATATGCATGGAAGAATGGGAAATAATGCATGGAAGTCCTATGGGTAATAGTGAGGTGGCAACCAAAGTCAACTTCTCTTCTTATCCTCTTGAGTTTGGGCCTTGGGCCGAGATTTTAGAGAGGGAAAAGAAAAATTTGGGGCTTTTTCCCTTAAGCCCAAAATTAGAGTTAGTTTTGGGTGCTTATTAGCCTTATAAAATAAAATTGTGATTTTTATGCTTTAATAAGCTAGGTTAGGTTAACTTATGGATCAAAGCTTGTGATTTATTTCATTCTAGGCCCAACATGGCCCAAAATGTTGAAATAATTTAGTGTGGGTCCAATTAGAGCCCAATTAGGGTTCTAAGCCCATGATAGTCCAATTGGAAGCTTATTGGTCCATTGGGATCCAATAAGGAAGTTCTAGTCTAAAATAGACTTAACAAGAGCTTCTAGGGTCTCCAATTGTTTGATGACTATTTGTGGTACTAGCATGATGTATTTGATTGAAGTTTTTGATTCACATTAACTTGAATATATAGATTACATGGCTCAAAATTTACAGTTGTGACAATTTTAGGACTGACTTGGTTCCAGGTGTGGCCCCGATAGCCAGAGCACCGTATCGGTTAGCTCCTCCAGAGATGCAGGATTTGTCTACGCAACTATAGGAGCTATTAGACAAGGGGTTCATTCGACCAAGCAGTTCGCCATGGGGAGCATCGAGTCTGTTTGTGAAGAAGAATGTTGAGTTGCATCGGATGTGTATTGACTACCGGGAGATTAGCAAGCTAACTGTGAAGAACTGTTATCCACTATCGAGGATTGATGATTTGTTTTACCAGAGTCATGGTGCATCTTGGTTTTCCAAGATAGATCTGCATTCAGGTTATCATCAGATGAGGGTCGGAGAGGAGGATGTGCAGAAGATGGACTTCCGAAATCGTTATGGTTATTACGAGTTCGCGGTGATGCGCTCTGAGCTTAACAATGCTCCAGTCATGTTCATGGACCTCATGGACCGTGTGTACAGGCAGATGCTGGATCGGTCTATGATTGTATTCATTGATGACATCTTGGTCTATTCTAAGACCTAGGAGCTGCATGAGGAGCTCTTGAGGGAGGTATTAGAGACTCTAAGGAGGGAGAGACTGTATGCGAACGTCTCAAAGTGTGAGTTTCGGTTGCGTGAGGTGCAATTTCTAGGGCACCTTGTCAACCAGAACGGTATTTTGGTCGATCCGGCCAAGGTTGAGGTGGTAATGGGATGGGAGGTTCTGAAGTCTTCATCTGAGATTTGCAATTTCCTTGGTCTAGCTGGTTACTATAGGAGATTCATCTAGGATTTCTCCAAGATAGCGGTTCCTTTGACACGATTGACGAAGAAGACTATCACTTTCCGCTGGGGGCCTGAGCAGCAGGAAGCATTTGAGATCCAGAGATAGAGATTGTGTGAGGCGTCGATCCTGAATATGCCTGAGATTGTTGAGGATTATGTAGTTTATTGTGATTCATCGATCACGGGTTTAGGTGTAGTTCTAATGCATATGGGTCGCATGATTGCTTACGCTTCGAGGAAGCTGAAGCTTCATGAGGCGAATTACCTTACGCACGATTTGGAGTTGGGGGCGGTGGTGTACGCCCTCAATATTTGGCGACATTACCTCTATGGAGTGTGTCGTACGATTTACATGGATCACAAGAGCCTTAGGTATTTGATGGATCAGTCGAATCTGAACATAAGGGAACTTCGGTGATTGGATGTGGTGAAGGATTATGATTGTGAGATCCTTTACCATCCGGGTAAGGCCAATGTGGTGGCCAATGCTCTTAGCCGCAAGGCGGTCATGGCTCCGATCAGAGATACTTTTTTGAGGATGACAGTGATTACTTCACTCTTGGAGCGGATTCGAGAGGCTCAGGTTGAGCCTATAAAGGAAGAACATCGAAAGAGTGAGTGCATAGTGGGTTAGGTGGCTTCCTTCGATTATGATAGTCGGGGGTTATTAACTCTCCATCGGACGGTGTGAGTTCCTTATTGGGGTGGTACGGGTTAGGTTTTGATGGAGGAGGCGCACAATTCAAGATTCTCCATTCATCCCGAGGCAACAAATATATATATATATATATATATATATATATATATAGACCTCCGTCCTGATTATGGGTGGCCTTGTATGAAGCGGGATGTAGTTTGGTATGTAGAGAGGTGCTTGACTTGCAGGAAAGTTGTAACATCTCAAAAATCACAACAAATTTAAACTTTTCAAAACAACCCATTTTCTAAAAACAAGTGTTTACATAACCATTGTTTTCAAAACAATATAAAAAATCAGAGTTTCCTAAGATCTAATCAACATAAATCAAGGATGTTTTACGGTCACGCCTTCGCCTTGCCACGGTCCTCAGAAGTACCTGAAAAAAACTAAAATTGTAAGCCAACGCTTAGTGAGTTCCCCCAAAGTACCAACACATAAACATAACAAACAACAAAATGCATACAGAGCCTTCAACATGACTGGTCCGCCTCACTGGGCCTTCATCCTATCTGGACCGCTCTCTCGGTCGTCGGCCTGACTGGTCTGCCTCGCAGGCCTTCAGACTATCCGGACCACCCTGAGTATCTAGGCCTTCATCTCAAAACAGGACCGCCTCAACCTGGTACAACATCCTATACTAGCTTCTACACTTACCCGTATTTGTCTCAGAAGATTATCACAATAACCCTACCAGCACAGACACAGATACACATACATCCTATTCTCACTTCCTAGAGAAAGGCTAAACACTCCTCAATTGACCGATTGATCCCTCATAACTCATCCATGAAACTTCTACGAACCCTACGACACTCGTGTATGTGAATCATACATAACACTGGATCCTATATACATTTGAATACCTGATTCTACCATAAGCCCTTCAACAAACAAGAACAAGAAATAAGGCTAAACCAAACATTCTCAGACTATAGAATCTTAGTTATGTACAACTATGATGCATACACTAAGCAACTACACTAATGATTTCAATTTCATACAAGGAAGAAACCATAGGCTATTAGGAATAAATTATTAGGCAAGTCTCTCATACAATTCCTGAAGATACCTAGCCTATCGCTAGCATGTTGTTCTAACGTAACATAACATCAAACAACAATGTGGTAACTTGGGGTATACTTACTGGCTCTAGTTGATCGTACACATCACATCCTTTCTTGGTTATTTTGAAAATCATTTTTAAAACTTTTCCAATTCCTTAGTTTGAGCCTGTATTTACACGAATGTTCCCCCAATTTGTTCAAACCAAGGCTTTGATACCAACTTATAACGTCTCAAAAATCACAACAAATTTAAACTTTTCAAAAAAACCCATTTATTTAAAAAGAATTGTTTACATAACAATTGTTTTCAAAACATTATTAAAAATCAGAGTCTCCCAAAATCCAATCAACATAAACCAAGGATGTGTACGGTCACGTCTTCGTCTTGCCACGGTCCTTAAAAGTACCTGAAACAAAACTAAAATTGTAAGCTAATGCTTAGTGAGTTCTACCAAAGTACCAATACATAAACATAACAAACAATAACATGTATATAGAGCCTTTAGCATCACTAGTCCGCCTCAATGGGCATTCAGCCTATCTGGACTGCTCTCGGGGCCTTCGGCCTGACTGGTCCACCTCGCAGGACTTCAGTCTATCCGGACCGCCCTGGGTATCTTGTCCTTCAGCATAAATCAGGACCACCTCAACCCGGTACACCATCACATATCAACATATACCATAACAGTCAATAACTAGCATATACAGTTAGTCATACAGATCTAACAGATCACTACAACATAGCAGCATCCTATATACCAGGATACAGATCTAACAGACCGCTACAACATAGCAACATCCTATATACCATGATACATATCTAAAAGATCACTAGATCATAGCAACATAAGGTAAAACCACGATATCAATCTAATGGGTCGGCCTTGGTGCCTTCGACCCGTAAGTCCAGTGGGGAAAACTCATCTCACAATCTGAATGCAGTCTGAATAACTCCTAGCTTCGACAACCGGCTCAACCCAAATCTTAAATGTCACAACATTTCCCATTCTAAATTAATAACATTTCCCAAAATAACCTTGGTCAAAATCAATAAGTCAACTGAGTCAACCCAACCAAGTCGACTCAAGGCTCGTACACAGGGTGTACTCTGGAGGTACACAAGGCATACTCGAGCTTTGGCCGCAGTCGGGGGATTGGCCACATATGCGCTGCATAGTCCAGATTATGCATGGCGTATTCTAGAACTTCCCATTTTCTTAACAAGAGCTTAATGCATCAAGCTCTCACGTACAACTTTCATATCCAAGGCCAAAATACCACTAAGAGTCATAAAGTTTCCAACTTTTTGACTTTGCATGTCCATTAAGTGCTTACTACACAAAATTCCAACTTCTTAATGCCTTAAGACCTTCTAGAGCATGCATGGAGGAAAAATAATCACCAAGATTACATTTTTATGATTTAAGACCCCTCATAAGGTTTGAAAGGACGACTTATTTGGTCAAGAGCATGCCATGCTCAATGAATCACCATATTTGGGACCAAAAGTGCCATAAATGAAGAAATAACTAGATGCACAATATAGGGTGATCAAACAAGGATCTTTTTACCTTTTGGTGGGAGCTAACAAGTGAAGAATCCCAGATCTAAGCTTTTCAGAAGCTCCAAGGTCCTTACACCCACTTCTTATTCCTCAAGAACAACACCAAAGCACACAAATGGGCTTAAAATGTACTCTACTTACTTAGGGTTTGCTAGAGGGACGTTTTCTTAGACGGGGGCTAATGAGGGAATGATAAATGAGGCTATAACGATGCTTATATATGGAACAAACCCTAAAAATTATGGTTTGGAGTTTCTCCACGTACGCCCTACGTATGCGGTGCCCCCAACGTACGCCCATCGTACTACTCCACTGCCCAAAATCACCAAAATGCCACTTTGGGTCATTTTGCACTCTTTCTTATACTCAAGGACCAAAGTGCAATATTCACCCATACATAGGGCTAAAATTGAAATTACCTCAACATCGGGATGTTACAATTCTCCCCCACTGGAACTAGACTTTGTCCTCGAAGTTAGCTATCGTGAATAACTCACGATAATGCTCCCACATCTCCGCCTTCGACTCCCAGGACCAATTTAAGCCTTTTTTATGTTGCCACTAAACCATTACCAAGGGTATCTCCTTTTTGTGCAGAACCTTCATCTTCCTCTCCATTACGCTAATGGTCTCTCAATATAATTCAGGTGTTCATCGACCTGGATATCATCCAAAGGAACCACTGCCTCATCGTCTAACACGCACTTCCGCAACTACGAAACATGGAAGGTGATGTGGATCTGACTGAGCTCACTTGACAAATCCAATCGATAGACCACCCTGCCTACCCTGGCAATCACTCGGAACGGTCTAATATACCGGGGACCCAATTTCCCCATATTCCTAAAGCGTATCACACCCTTCCAGGGTGAGACCTTCAGTAGAACCATATCACCAACCGGAAATTCCAACTCTGATCAGCATCGGTCGGCATAACTCTTCTCCTGATTCTGAGTTGTTTGTAGTCGTTGTCTGGTCTGTTGAATAAGCTTTATATTTTGAAGGACTACTTCAGTCCTTCCCATGACTCTGCGACCAACCTCCCCCCAAAAAACTAGGGTACGACATCTCCGACCATACAAAAGTTCAAAAGGTGGGCACTAATTTTGGAGTGATAGTTGTTGTTGTAGGAGAACTCCGCAAGAGGTAAGTAGGAATCCCAACTCCCACCAAAATCTATAACACAAGCCCGCAACATATCCTCATGTATCAGGATGGTCCGCTCACTATGTCCGTCGGTCTGCAGAAGATAAGCAGTGCTGAAATATAATCTCGTACCCAGTTCCTCGTGGAAATTCTGCCAGAACCGGGAAGTGAATCGAACATCTTGATCTAATACAATGGAGACTGGAACCCCATGACGAGAAAAAATATCCCGAACATACACATCGGGCAACTTTTTGGCCGAGGAGCTCTCCCGGATGGCCAAAAAGTGGGCACTCTTGGTCAATCGATCCACAATGACCCACATAGCATCAAATCCCTTGGCAAGTTTCGGTAATTTAGTGATAAAATCCATGTTGATTTGTTCCCACTTCCACATGGGAACCTCCAAAGGCTGCAGCTTGCCATGTGACCTCTGATGCTCGGGCTTGACCATCTTACAGGTCAAACACCTCTCAACATACCAGGATATCTCCCTCTTCATACACGGCTACCAGTAACTTAGTTTTAAAATCCAATACATCTTGGTGGCTCCCATGTGTATCGAAAAGCAAGACTTAGAAGCCTCCTCCAACACTATTTTCCTGACCCCACCAGAAACTGGAACCCAAACCGACCACACCAGGTCAACAATCCCCGACTATCGGTGACAAACCTGTCAATCTTGCCCCTGATCCTCTCTTGCTTCCAGTTCTCCTTCTTGACTCCTTCTACTTGTGCCTCTCTATTCAAATCCAAAAATGGAGAATCAATAGATATCCTCGTACACATATCCCCAGCTAAACATGCAGCCGACTTGCAGCTCAAGGCATCCGCTACCACATTTGCTTTACCCAGATGGTAAAGGATCTCGCAGTCATAATCCTTGACCATGTCCAGCCACTTGCGCTACCTCATGTTCAGGTTCAGTTGTTCCATAAGATATCGCAAACTCTTATGATCCGTGTAAACGGTACAATGCATCCCATATAAATAATGTCTCCAAATCTAGACGGCAAATACCATTGCCCCTAATTCCATGTCATGAGTAAGATAATGTGCCTCATGTGGCTTCAACTACCAAGAAGAATATACAACCACTCATCCCATTTGCATAAGAACCCCACCAAACTAGTAATGGATGCATCAAAATATCACGAAGTCCTCAACACCCTCTAGAAGGGTCAATATTTGGACCTCACATAATGTTTTCCACCACGTCTCAAATGCAACTTGTTGGTCAGGTCCCCAACGGAAATCCATTCCCTTCCTCATCAAACGAGTGAGGGGTACTGCAATCTTGGAGAAGTCGTGAATAAATCTCCGATAATACCCTACTAATCCCAAGAAAATCCTGATCTCCGAAGGAGACTTCGGGACCTCCCACTGCATAACCACCTCGATATTGGTCGTATTGACCAAAATCCCATCGTGATTAATGAGGTGCCCTAAGAACTGGACCTCTCGTAACCAAAAATCACACTTCGAGAACTTAGTGTACAACCATTCTTGCCTCAACATTCCCAAAAGTTCTCAAAGGTGCTCCTCGTGCTGCTCTTTGGTCTTGGAATACACCAAGATATCATCAATGAACACAATAATTGATCGATTGAGCATTGGTCTGCATACTCAATTCATTAAATCCATAAACACTGTAGGCGCATTGGTGAGCCCAAATGACATCACCATGGACTCGTAAAGATCATAATGAGTCTGAAATGTTGTCTTATCCACATCCTCGACTCTCACCCTTACCTCATGATACCCCGACCTCATATCGATCTTGGAGAACCAAGATGCACCATATAACTAAACAAAGAGGTTGTCAATCCGTGGAAGGGGATAACGGTTCTTCACCGTCAACTTGTTTAATTCCTGGTAATCAATGCACATCCGATGCTAACTGTCCTTCTTGACGAAAAAAACCGGGGCTCCCCACAGAGAACTGATTGGTCCGATGAACTACTTGCCTAACAACTCTTGAAGCTGAAAGGACAACTCCTGTATCTCGGTAGGCACCACACGGTATGGCGCATTGGCAATCGGATCAGCACCTAGCCCTAGGTGAATCCTAAACTGAACCTGCCTCTCAGGAGGCACACCGGGTAACTCCTCTGGAAACACATTAGCAAACTCCTTGACAACTTGCACATCTGAAGTTGAGACCAGCTCCTCTACCAGAGTATCAATCATATAGGCAAGATAACCCATACACCCATGTTGAATATATACTGTCGAGCCTTGGTCACTGAACAAAACCCTGATCCAACCCTAGTACCCTCTCTGTAGATAACCAGTTCTCCCCCACTTGGGGTTCGAAATATCATTCACTGACCCTCACAATCGATCATAGCACCAAACATGCTCAACCAATCCATCCCCACTATCACACACACATCCCCCATGGGGATTAGAATCAAATCGATCGGATAAGGTACCCTGAAGATCGCCAATACACAACCCTGATACACTCTGGATGCAGAAACCCCATATTCGTTGCCGATAGAAACCCGCAACGGACACTCAAACTCTCTAAGGGTCATACCAAAATCCCTACTTAAAGATCGAGACACGAAGGACCGACTCGCGCCCAAGTCAAATAACACAATAGCAGACAAAGAATTCACTGGTAGGGTACCTAACAAAATCATCACCATAAGCACATCATAAATAACTCAAAAAAATATGAATAGAAACATACTAGTGATGACGTCTGGCACTGCCCTGGCCTCCTCGCTAGTGATCTGAAAAGCACGACCTCGAGCCCTCCGGAATCCGCCCTACCCCAGCCCCTATTGGTGATCCTCAAAGTGGCTAGTGTCGGGGACTGCATTGGCTTGGCGGCGAGAAATGGATAGTTGACCTTCACATGGCCAGTTTGATCAAAATGGTAGAAAATCATAGTGATCGATACTAAGACCGACTGACGACAATCCCTTGAAAAGTACCCTTCCTTGCCACATTTGTGGCATCCAGAAGTTGATCGACTAGGACCTTCATGAACCTTGTCGCACTTGCCACAAGTGTGGCCCCTCTGACTCCCAGATCTCATGTTAGCGGCCTTAAACCGCTTCGCTGCGGGTTGCGGTGTACCAGAGCATGCCTCTGCTCCCTCTTCTAGAGCTCCAACTCAATCTCCCGTCGGCTAGTGGCCTCCTGTCACTAAATGAGTGAACCATATCGTTGAACGGACACAAACTGGCGGATATTTGTCTTGAGCATGCTCAAGTACCGGGTCATCTGGGATTTCTCAGAACCAGAGCAATGTATCTCGAGCGGAACATATCAAAAAAAAAAAATTCCCCCATGATACAACAACTCTCTGCTCTGGGGTGTACGAACCAGTAACCAGCCCCACTAATCCTTCGCTTCAGATCGAAGAGGGTTAATAGAGCACTTGACTTTCTTGTCAGTTGGGCAGGAGCAAGTAAAGAAACATTCCTAAAAGCCAGACAACCACCTCATGACAATGATCAGATCCTGAACCACATCAAACATTAGGGGCTTCCTATTGTCGAAGTCCCGGTACTAGAAGGCTCTCCCCCTGCTAATCCCCGCAGCAGCGACAGTCACGGTGGCAGCAGCAGCCTCAGAAAGCGCAGCGTATCGGTCATCAAAGAACTCCATCATGGCGGTATTAATAGACCCAAACAACTATGGTATCTGCCCCCAGATAATATAAAAAACCTCAGCATGAATCATCTCCCTAACCTGGTCCTCAGTCAACCCTGGCCTATCCTGGCCACTCGCTTCGGCACCTGATCTTGATCCCGATTCAAATCGCCTCATAACCACCATACTGAAAATAACCCAAAAGAATATTAGATAAGGCGCATAACATACCATAGGAACCATTCCATAACAAAACCCTAGGGGCTATGACTTTCCTGCTATGCGTATGGGTCCTGTGCTTCCAGTAGTACATGCTCATACCAACTTCTGAACCTACCCGTATTTGTCATAGAAGATCATCACAATAATCCTAACAACACACACATGGATAAACATACATCCTATTCTCACTTCCAAGAGAAAGGCTATACATTCCTCGACTGACCGACTGATCCCTCATAACTCATCCATGAAACTTCCACTAACCCTACAACACTCGTGTATGCTAATCATACATTACACTAGATCCTATATACAGTTGAATACCTAATTCTACCATAAGCCCTTCATCAAACAAGAACAGGAAATAAGGCAAAACCAAACATTCTCATGCTATAGAATTTTATTTATGCACAACTATGATGCATACACTAAGCAACTACAGTAATGATGTCAATTATATACAAGGAAGAAACCCTACACTATCAGAAATCGATTATCAGGCAAGTCTATCATACTATTCCTGAAGATCCCTAGCCTACCGCTAGCATGTTGTTCTAACATAAAATAACATCAAACAATAGTGTGGTAACTTGGGGTATACTTACTGGCTCTGGCTGATCGTACACATCACATCCTTTCTTAATTATTTTGAAAACAATTTTGAAAATCATTTTTAAAACTTTTACAGTTCCTTAGTTTGAGCCTGGATTTACACGGATGTTCCTCCAATTCGCTCAAACCAAGGATCTGATACCAACTTGTAACGTCTCAAAAATCACAACAAATTTAAACTTTTCAAAACAATCCATTTATTTAAAAGAGGTGTTTACATAACCATTGTTTTCAAAACATTATTAAAAAGCAGAGTCTCCCAGATCCAATCAACATAAACCAAGGATGTGTATGGTCACGCCTTCGCCTTGCCATGGTCCTCAGAAATACCTGAAACAGAAATAAAATTGTAAGCCAACGCTTAGTATTAATAGCTACCATATACAGTTAGTCATACAAATCTAACAGATCACTACAACATTGCAACATCCTATATACCAAGATACAAATCTAACAGATCGCTACAGCATAGCGACATCCTGTATACCATGATACATATCTAACAGATCACTACATCATAGAAACATACGGTAAAACCATGATATCAATCCAATGGGTCGACCTTGGTGCCTTCAACCCATAAGTCAAGTGGGGAAAACTCACCTCACAGTCTGAATTGCTCCTATCTCCGATAACCAGCTCAACCCAAATCCTAAATGTCAGAACATTTCCCATTCTAAATTAATAACATTTCCCCAAAATACTCTTGGTCAAAATTGGTCAAAATCAACAAGTCAACTGAGTCAACCCAGCCGATTGGACTCAGGGCTCATACGTGGGGCGTACTCCGAAGGTACACGGGGCATACTCGTGCTTTGACCGCAGATGGGGATTGACCACGTATGCACTGCGTACTCCAAATTACGCAGGGCGTATGCTCATACTTCCCATTTTCTCAACAAGAGCTTAATGCATTAAGCTCTCACATCCAACTTTCAAATCCAAGGCCAAAATACCACTAAGAGTCATAAAGTTTCCAACTTTATGACTTTGCATGTCCATTAAGTGCTTAATACACAAAATCCCAACTTCGTAACGCCTTAAGACCATCTAGAGCATGCAAGGAGGAAAACTAAGCACCAAGACCACATTTTTATGACTTAAGACCCCTCATACGGTCTGAAAGGACGAATTATTTGGTCAAGAGCATGCCATGCTCAAGAATCACCATATTTGGGACCAAAAGTGCCACACCAACTTTTTATTCTTCAAGAACAACACCAAAGCACACAAATGATCTCAAAATGCACTCTTCTCAAAATGATTATATATAGACCAAACCCTAAAAATTAGGGTTTGGAGTTTCTCCACATACGCCCTATGTACGCGATGTACGGCTAGTGTACTAGGGTCTGCCCTAGTATGCTCAGAGCCTCAGCGTACACAACGTACGCCCAATGTACTACTCCACTGCCCAAAATCACCAAAATGCAAGTGTGGTTCATTTTACACTCTTTCTTATACTCAAGGACCAAAGTGCAATATGTATCCATACATAGGGCTAAAATTGAAATAACCTAAACATATGGATGTTACAAAAGTCAAGGCCGAACATCAGCGGCGTCACGGAAAAATGCAACCGGTAGACATTCCCGTTTGGAAATAGGAATAGATTGCCATGGATTTCATTAAGATGTTGCCTCAGAAAGCACGCGAAGTAGATTCGATTTGGGTCATCATGGATAGATTAACCAAGAGCGCACATTTTATTCCGATTCAGGAGAGTATCTATGCAGAGAAGTCGGCCGACATAAACATCAGGGAGGTTATGGCACGACATGGGGTGCCTGTTTCTGTGGTTTCAGACAGGGGCGTCCAATTTACTTCCAAGTTTTGGAAGAGGTTTCATGAGGAGTTGGGTACTCGATGCATTTTGACACGACCTTCCACCCGCAAACTGATGGATAAAGTGAGTAGACTATCTAGACCTTGGAGGATATGCTTCGGGCTTGTGTATTGGATTATGGTGGGAGTTAGGATACGTATTTCCCTTTGGCATAGTTTTCTTATAACAAAAACTATCACTTCATCATCAATCGATCTCCTTTTGTGATGCTCTATGGTAGGAAATAAAGGAACTCAATATGATGGGGTGAGGTCGGTCAGTGAGTCATGGGGAGTAACGAATTGGTACTCAAGACCATCGAGTTGATTCAGAAGGTTCGGGGTGGACTTCAGACAACACAGAGTCGGCAGAAGAGCTATGTCGACAAGCACCGATCAAACCTAGAGTTCCAGGTTGGGGATATGGTTCTCCTAAAGGTGTCATCCGATTTAGGAAGAGGGACAAGTTGGGCCCCAGGTACATCGATCCTTTTAGGGTTTTGGCCCGTGTGGGCCGGGTTGCTTATCGCTTGGATCTTCCCAAGGAGCTTAGTCAGATCCATAGCACGTTTCACGTCTCTTAGCTATAGAAATGCGTGGTTGATGATTTCATAGTGGTTCTACTGGAGGATATTCAGGTGGACGATCGCCTGAATTATGTCGAGAGACCGGTGGCAATTTTGGATAGGAGGATGAAAACCTTGAGGAACAAGGTTGTTGATTTGGTGAAAGTACAGTGGCAACACCGCAATGGCTCATAATGGACATGGGAGCCGGAGGACGAGACAAGAGAGCATTAACCGAAGTTATTTGCATCAGCGGACTTTGAGGATGAAGTCTGATTCAAGTGGGGGAGAATTGTAACATTCCAGATTTAGTGGTATGTTCCTTTTTAACCCTTAATGAAAATTCTTCTCATTTCAGTCCATATCCGAGTACGCTGGGCATACTCTATGAATACGTTGGGCATACTGGCTCATTAGTTGGTCACAGATGTGCCCATGTACGTTGGGCGTACATAGGAGTACACGGGGCATACACTAAGAAAGAACCCTAATTTTTAGGGTTTGTGCCCTATTTAAGCAACTTATGTTGCCTTGGTGGCATTTTTTGGTCAACCTCCACTCCCCTAAACCATAAGAACGAAACCGTAAGTGCCATTTGTCAGTTTTGAGATTGAAAATGAGTTTTGGTGGTGTAACTGTTGGATTAGTGTCTAAGTCCATAACTATTTTGGTATGTAGTTGACCCGATGGTGCATGGTCCTTTTGGGTTGCCTTCGCCACAGCAACTTGATAGGATGAATTATGGAGAGAAAGGATTAAATATGATTTATTAATATATTATGGGGATGATATATTAAAGGAGAAATCATATTGTTTAATTAATATTAGTCAATAATTAATTGGTAATTAGTTTTGTGACTAAAAGAGATTAATTAAACTTAAGGGACTGGAATTGTAATTATAAGATAATTGCAATTTGGGCCATGGATTGTCTTAAATCAGGAGGTGGATGAATTCTTATGGGAAGCCCATAAGGAAATCGTCCAAGGGCTTGATTAAAGGAGTCTATGGGTTGCTTAGGGCTTAAGCAACCAAATTAGGGTTTCCTTGTTAGATAACCCTAATAGCCTCACTATAAATAGAACCCTTAAGGCTAAAAAACGTGGGGAACTTCTTTTCTAGGGTTAGAACACGTTTTTGGGCAGCCTCTAACCTCTCTCCTCTTCATCCTCTTGCTTATGGTGTTTGTGAACCATTAGAGGAGTGACACTTGTGACTCTATGCCTTCCAAAGTTAATTCAAGGAGGAATTGGGATTGTTATTGCTACATAACAATCAAGGTACTATGTTAAACCTAATTATATGTTAATATTGATTTCCATATGCTAGAATTAGGGTTTATAGTCTTGGATTCAAAGCATGTACAATAGAGAAACCTAGATCCAAGCATTAGGGTTTGTATGAGCACATAGGATGTCTTATGACCAAAACCCATCAGTGGTATCAGAGCCTAGACTGGTTTCTATTGTATTGATGCTTGATATGTTTGAAAAATTCAATTTTTGGGTTTCTGGAGGCTGGACTCGCTGAGTCCATGCAGACTCGACGAGTCCAAGCTTGACTCGACGAGTCAACTCGTCAGATGGAGCATATCTCGGGATTTCTTGCTGTTTTTGCTTTGGGATAGTTACCTTATCATATTAGATCAATATAAATCCGATTTTATGATATATTTGACTATATTCTTGATTTAATTGAAGATATTTATCAATTAATAAGATAATTGTTTCCTTATGTGATAATTGATTAATTATTTTAACTAAATTGATAAATTGTTTTGCAAGAAATCATTAAATAAATAAAATATGGATAATTATGTGATTAATTGTTAATCAAGATTATTTGTTGTTTGATCCTTGTGCTTTGAAAAGTTTCATATTTTCCCCTTTAGGTTTTATAGTTTAAATTTGAACCCAAAAGTTTTGTTATTTTGAAATTTAAATAGTTAAAACCCTAATGTTTTGAAAAAGGTTTCAAAACTTGCCCTCAAGTTTTGGAATTTAAATTTTGATTAATAGTTTAATTTTGATGTATATTTAAATTCTGAACCCTAATGTTTTGAAATGTTTCAAAACTTGCCCTCAAGTTTTGGAATTTAAAAGTTGATTAAAAGTTTAATTAGGAATGTTAAATTCTAAAACCCTAGTAATGTTTTGAAAAGTTCAAATTACACCCTTATGGTTTTATTAATTAATTAAGGAGTATAATTAAAAGAGGTTTAATAAATCCATAAAAGTTTAGGTTTAAAATTTAATTGAATTAAAAGTATAATTGTTAAATTTGACCACCTAATATTTTAAAAGTGTAAAATACACCCTATACTATATATATAACATTAAAAGTCTAACATTATATATATGTATGAGTAAAAGTCAGTCTTACCGTTAGTAGGCCTCATTCACGAAGCTGGTCTATAAGGGGTGTTTAAGGAAGTTGCCTATAAAATGGCGATTGAATGGGTATCCACTCTTACCCACCGCACTCTTAACTAGTGGAGGGTCGTTAGCCGAACGGGTAGGATAGGACGAAACCTTCCATTATAAGTATAATGAAAGTAACTAAATGTTTTCATAAAATTCCCATTCTTAGTTACTTAGGAAAAAATGAATTGATGCAATTCCATGAAATTACACTTTGTGCCCTTGAAAAGATGTTAGTGGAGCGTGTGTGGTTTACCGGCACACTAAATGGATCTAAGCAAAGGTAGCAAAGGGTGACTCAATGTTTGTCATAGTTCGGTGGAGCGTGTGTGGTTTACCGGCACATCGAATAGGTGACTGTAACATGTGAGGGCACCATGTAAGTTTGCATGGTTATTCACACCCGCTTTGTGATCCTCGGCATCCCAGTCACAAACAAGAGGGGCATATCGAGATTTAAACATGCCATTGAAAGTTCAATGAATCTCAAAGGATCTAGGAGTTTTCATAGATTTAAAACTTAAAATTTCTTTTTCGTTTTTCATGGTGGAAATTAGTGAATCGTCATTCACTTACCTTCAAATGTTTTGCAATTTGGGTTACGACATCCCTCTCCCGAGTTGTAGAATATTGTGTTGGGTCCTAGCCTTAGTATCTCATTTGGGTGTTTTACAAAGGACTCAATCAATCAACTAACTTGAATTTATTTTCTCCCATTTTGTAGATGTCAAAGTTTGACAACTATGGTCTTCTCAAATCCCGTGGAACAAGCATTCCACATGAAGACGATATTCCATGATTCGATCGAGGAACAAGAAATCATACTTCACTTCCTCCACCTCCTCCGATTGTTCTCCCTAACCCACAAGTTCAAAGGCTTGAAAAGTTCAAAATCACTCAAGCCCTTTTGGCAAGTAAGCATAAAAAAGGAAAGTCGGTGTGTGCACACGTCCTAGGAATGAAGTCACACATTGATAGGTTAAGAATGTTGGGATCCGTTGTCTGTGAGAAAATGGCTGTTGATTGGGTTCTTCAGTCACTTCCTAATTCATATAGTGAGTTCGTAAGAGAGTACTATATGATGAACCGCGACGTGACCCTTATAGATCTCACCTATATGCTTATTGCTGCTGAATCAGAAATGTTTTGGCGCAATGGAAAAGCAAAGTTGATTGGTTAATCTGCCTTTAAGACCTCTATGGATATAGACAATGGCAACGGAAGACATGCTATGATCGAAAAGTTTGATCATAAGAGAAAGGCAATGTCTGAAGTAGTTCCATGTCATGTTCCAAAAGAGTCAATTTGCTTTTATTGCCAAGAGAAAGGGCATTGGAGACGAAGCTGCCCCATTTACCTAAGATATCTAAGAGATGGGAGAGTCGAAATGTATGGCTCTAATATAGGTAAAACCCATTAACTAACTCTTTTAAGCTTCTATTCTAGATTCTTAATACATAATGTGATAAGATCACAATTGATGGAAGAAGTAAGCAGAATCTAACAGTGAAGGAATGGATTTCGATCACATTTCTCAAAGATTAGATTCTTGAGCTACTACTTAGAGTTAAAATTAGATTGCTAAGAAAGATGTATTAGCATAGTTTTTCAATGAATTGCATTGTAAGGAAAAATTTTTCCGCAATAAAATAAATTTTGATTTATCCTTGCAATGGCATATATGAAAAATTGATGTTTGAATATTAGCAATAATAGATTTGGTTCTTATTATGTTATTTATGGAAAGTCGAGAGTTTACCAAATAGGGAGAGTTTCTGATCGCCCAAGTTTCAATTGGACAGAAATTTGGAATTACGCAACTTGGTTGCATGATGAATGAGAAATTTCATATTTGGAAATTAGACTAGTTCGTTGACAAAGTGTCAAGTGAAGGACTAGGAGATCGAGCACACAAAGTTGTGTGTTGATCAAGTCCATCATAAGAGTAACAAAGATATTCGTCATGTTTTACTAAAAGTTTAGTAAATGTGATTATACTTACAAGATTAAGTGTAATTATGAATTGATTGAAAAGGTTTAAATCAATAGCAAAACGAATAAGAAGAATCAAGTAGGCAGAAAGATAAAAGTTTCTCCATTCTAAGAAGAAGGGAGAGTAGCTTTTATGCTTTATGATAGGTCTTAATGATTAAGAACCATATCTCAATTGATCCTCTAAGTGAGTCTTAGTACAATTGTATGTTTAAGAAGAGGAATCAAGAATTGAAGAAATGGTTAAATCATGAGGTCAATCATACTTCGTTCCAAAACAAGTCTTAGAGTTAAGATTGTGACATTGAGTGACAAGAATTAGAAAGGTTTATAACATTCATCAAATGTAGAAAGTTGTGATGTCTTGGATAAGACAAAGACCAACTAGGTCCAATTTATGAAGTGTTTGATAAAAGCTACACTAACTCTTGAATATTTGTTTGTCAAGAAATGGTTATTGACAAGAGAATCTTATATGTCAAGGAGTCAGTGGGAGTCTTATTGGTATTGAAAGCTTTCAAGAACAAATCAAATAGACCTTATCAATCATCACTAGCACATGAGTTGAGGTTTACAACCTATCGTGTTGACATTATTTTGTTTCTGTGCCAATCCAATCGAGTTAATTATGCATATGAGTCCTATGAGGTCTCATTTGAATGCATAAAAGGCAAGCACCTTAATCAATGAAAGGTACATTGATAAGGAAAAGGTGAGCTGCTTAACTACTTGGAAGACATGGTGGGCAGTTGTGCTACCATAAAGGCAGGAAATCGAGATCAAGAAAGTTCGATCCATATGATTTTGAATTTGTCGCAAACTTTGGTTTTGACAAATTCACATGGATAGGAACAAATACACCGTTTAAATCTAAGTGTCATAAGATTTCCTCCTTCATGAAAATGATTGTGAGGAAATGCTTTCACTAAGAAAGATTTTAAGAAGATAGTGATTGTAAAATTGCATTCTTGAATTCAATTATGGTTACGATATCCCTTTCCATAATTTGAATTGTGAGGTTTGGCAATTAGTCTTAATTGTTTAGACACACATATGAACTATCTAAGGCAAAGGTGTATAAGTTTAAAAGGCCTTGATAAAAGATTATCAAAGCATTAAGTATTAGAAACATGGACTTAAGAAATTCAATAGGTATTGTCTTTCTGGAAGTTAAGATGTTTATGAATACATGTTGAAGCTAGTGGGAGCATAAGTGTTATGTTTTATAATAATCATCATGATAGTGGGAGCATAAAAGTTATGGTTGTATGATTATTAAGGCACGTATTGCAAGTTGGCAATATTAATTATAGAAAACAAGAGTTATACCTTGCAAAGTCGTAAGGGTTGTAAAGTTGTTTTGCTATAATTAAGGGAGAGAATATTATGCTTCATTTCAAATCTAAAGGATTAGGTTGAGAAATGTTAATAAATTCAGTCAAGGGTACATAGTGTGTTCTTAAAATTTCGATTATGATTACGGCATTCCTCTTCACAATTCGAATTTTGAGAACATAGCAAATAAAACATTATGCGTCGTGTCCCATACGCTTCGGGTATAGGATCGATTGCAAATGCTTTAATGTTTGACCATTCTAAAATTTTCCAAATGTCGAGCGCATTTAGAGGGAAAAGGGACTAGAATTGGTTTTGACAAAAACAATTAAACAACTATCAAAGGATAATCCAAAGTTTGACGAGGATTGGTCGCTTGTGAGTAGGTGGAAGCATGATATTGGATGGACCATATCGACATCATTATGAATAGATAAGAGTCTATTAAGAATGAGTTGTCATATGGAAAAATATGGAAACGTGTCCATATTGAGAATTGGATATTGAAAATCTTTTACTAGATTAGAAACTTTTTATGCAAAAGGATGTTCAAAGAATGTACTTTGAGTGAGAGACATTACGTCTATGGAATTGTCTTGTAACAATCTCCGATAGAGGACTTTGTAATATCATTGACAATAGTCTTTGTGACTTTAGTGCAGTGACATTACAAAAGGATCATTGCATAGAATGTTAGAATCTAGCATATTTTATAAGTAACAAGAATTTGATATTCTCACACTTATGAAAAAGGATTTGGAGTTGTGAAATGAGAATGATTGGAAATGTGTTCAATGTGATCTATTTCACAAAGTAAGAATCATAGGTAAACATTGTGTGCATGCTAGGAGCATGGGACAAGTGTTGTAATTCAAGTAAGAAGTTGATTACCCGAAACGACAAATAATGAGTAATCGATATGGTGATAAATAAAAGGAGTTTTATTTATACTCAAAGGTTTGAGGCCATATGGGATTAGTATTATTCTTGTGTTTCACATTTGCATGTTTTGACTTCCAGAATAATTGAATTTATTAAGAATAATCGAATTATTCGAATGGGCCACAGTCGTTCATATGTTGGAAGTAGATATGAATGAAGATTGTCGTGAATTGGTGTGTGGATTTTCTAAAAGAGTATTAGACATAAGCAAATGTTTGCTGCAACGTTCATGAGTGCTTATGAATATGATTTGAGCATTGCATTAAACCCACGCTCACTTGGATCACTCCATGAATTGTATCACGAGTGATTGGTGAGACGATAACATCTTATATTCTTGAAACCGAGATGTGTGAGTTGTATCTTGCAAATCGGTTGCACATTGATAATATGTAAACACACTAGTAACTTGGTGTTATAAAACATATTGTTGTGTGTGATTCGGTGAGTAAGTGCAAGCAAACATTGTATCAAAGTTTATCCGTTCCTTTTATCCAAAGTAGGATAAAAGCGATATCTTTGGGCCCCTCGATGATTTAGTGATGACAAACGTAAATGCTCGGCTGGGTAGGGCTAATTTGATTTGTTCAACTAGTCAGTCGTCATAAATCGGGAATCGAGAAATAGTACAAAGGAGAATGATTAGAAATCATGTCTCACACGATATATAGAATGGAGGAATATATGATCCCTTATCTAAGGACACGCGTATCTGATAGGATCAGAGTTGACAGCGGCTTTGGAAAGCTACGATTGCAGATCAGGATCTGAAGTCATACGAACAATAGTTATTAGACTTATCCAAGTGGAAGACTGTTGGATTAGTGTCTAAGTCCATAAATATTTTGGTATGTACTTGAACCGATGGTGCATGGTCCTTTTGGGTTGCCTTCACCAAAGCAACTTGATAGGATGAATTATGGAGAGAAAGGATTAAATGTAGCTAGTAGCCACATACATATGTGTCAACTCGTATAGATCTATACACACATTCTTCGCTCGCAAAAGATTAACTGTTATTATTATTATAGAGGACTTCACTAAGTTGGTGTCTTAGTTTGATGAATGAGAAACTTCCACAACAATCTCACATTTTAGTTACAATTCTCAATTGTTTATGTTCAGAAACTTGTTTTAAAAGTTCAATTACTTTTAAAGTAAATCAAAGTTGTTTCATATCCAAATTTTGACAACAGTCAGGCTGTAAGTAACCATAACCAACACATTTCTAATCATTTATACCATAAGACTTTTTACAAGATATTTTATGAACAACTTATTACACTTAACACATTTATGTCCTTAAAGTGTGTGAATTGAACAATATCATAAGTTGTGTTTCTCTTATCTACCACAAGTCTATATTTATGTATTTAAACACTTATAATCACTTATAAGTTTTTATGAAATGTTTGATTCAAGATCATAAGTTTTCATGACATATTTAATGGTTTTTGATGCACTAACTATATCTTATTATTTGATACAAAAGTTTACATGCAAAACACAAAGTTACCACAACACCAATATGACATCACACACACACACATATATATATATATATATATACACTACTAGAAAAACAACCTTTTACGACGTGCAATCAATGACACGCGCTGATAGAGGACACGCATTTGTGCGTACCCTAAAAATTGATTTCAATTTTCCAAAATATGAAGTATAGAGGGCACGCATTTTTACGTGCCCTAAAACTAGTGTCTAATAAAAAAACATGGAGGGCGCCTTAAATAAAGTGTGTGTCATCTAACCTTGTCCCTTTATAAATTTTAATGAAACACGTGCGTTTCATCGAAGGGGGAAATGAAATCCAAAAATTAAAAAGCCCGCTTTGTTTCCACCGGCTGAAAACCCTAGCTCATCCCCGCCGAAGACCCATTTCTTTCTTTCTTCTCTCTCGATTCTCAAACCTCTACCGCTTCACTTCTCCACATCTGCTCTCCAACTTTGCATCTCCCAGAACTTCGCATCTTCGTTGCTTGTTCATACCGAATTCAAGAATTTCTATGGTTTCGATTATTGAGTGAGGTACAGGGAGGTGTAATCAATTTTCCACACTTCGAGCTTCTCTGATTCTCTCTTCTTCCGCTCCCCAATCTCCGATTCCACTCCAATCGAGCTCTAATGAAGTAACTCTAGCTTCATTTAATGTTCTTGGAATCCACGAATTCGATAGTGAAAGAAAAAGGATGCCAGTTATATTAGGGTTTACCGATAACTCGGTGAAAGTTTTCAATCAATGGATTCAGATATAGTAAAAGCAACCGAATCCCATCTTCATTCATATTCTTCAGTTGGATTAAGAACCCTAGCTATGGGAATCCATGAGCTAATTTCTAATGAATTCAATCAATGGCGTTCATCTTACGAGTTTGCAGCCAGTGCTTTAATGGGTAGGGCACGTTTGAAGCTCTTGACCTAATACACTTCATGGCACTAATCGATATCGATTTGAAGATAGTACGCATTCAAGCTCTTGACCTAATACACTTCATCACAGAAAGAGAAGGAAGATTCGATGAATTCAATCAGACAGTCAATTGTTCACTTCTCGAGGTCTGTTACGATCTCTCTCTCTTTTATCAATTTTGTTTGTAAATTTTGGTATGATGCTCGACTGCTCATTTCTTCAATTGCTTAGCGACATAGCTTTAACACGTCATCATCATAACTGGATCTGGATCAGTAAACAACAGAGTACATGAAATTGAAATTGAAATTGGTATTATCTAGCTGAATCGATATCGATTTTGGAGTCAAATCGAAGGATTATTTGGTAATTAAGGTGCTCATTCTTTTATTTTCAACAGAGACGAGTTTTGTTGAAGAGACTGATGACTGTATTGAAGTGGGACCAGTTGCATGTTTACCAGAACCACCAGATCCAAATGACTTATATCCTAGACAATCTAGAAGGTAAGTACCCTTTGTTCCTTTTTCAATCTTTCTTATAAAAATAGCATCTATTCATACATTTACATGGTCTTTCACAATCTTTCTATATTGTTTGGCTTAACAGCAAAGGAGTCAAATTGGCTTGGAGCTATCACATCAGCCACTGCATTGGCGGTTGCTTAGAAGGTATTTTAATATTTTATTTGTATTTTATTTTTTGATGTTCATCTTTCTTAACAAACAGTTTTTAACATTACACTCAACCATGTTATAGGTCTTCAAAGGCTTGTATGAAAATGCAGCAAACTCAACTCATGTTGGTGCTCGTCTTGCCATGTTAGCTTCAATCCGTGATGCTAGCAAGCTTATGGTATTCTTGAAAGTATTCCCTAATATGCTACCTTTTACTTTTCTGGACAAGATGAAAGAACATATATCTTAATTGAATGAGGAAATATTGGGATTTTCTCATGGATTAATCCCATGTAGTTATAATTGACTTTTCTCTTTTGTTTTTGGATAGTTTTCCTTTTGTTCTTTGTTCTGATGTTGTTTTTCAAGTTGGCAGAAGTTTGACTCGGTCAAACCTGAGATTGGATCATCTGCAGGCAGCCGTTTGTTGATCTTGTAATGACCAAGTGCAAGCATTATTTCTATGAGTTGGGTTCATGGTACTATGCAACTTCTTTCCATATATAGAGTACAAATTTATGAACTGGCATAAACTAAGCCAGAATTGTGCTCGTTTTCATTGTTCTAGTAAAAGATTGAACTAAAACTGGATTATATATGCTGATATATAGTTGTTTTATGATTTCAGTATTTTTTACCCTCTGCAAAAGATGGCATAAATAGGCAAATAGAAGAAGCTATATTAAAGGCCGATAGGATTGGTGTCAAGGTCCTTAGCCTCGCTGCCTTTAACAAGGTTAGTTGAAATGTCTTTAATCATATAATGATACTGGAAGAAGCATGCATGTTACATGTTTTCTATCAAATGATAAGAACAAAACACGTTTTTGAGAGGAAAATGACATATTTTTGTGTTATATATGTGTTGATTTTTATGGACAAGGACAAATATTGATATAGTAAATTAACGAGGCTTTCCACAACTCCTAACCTTTATATATGGAGAAATTAAATATCCTCCTACAAGCTTCCAGCCATGAAGCTTCCTATTGATGTTGAAGGCCTAGGCATCTGCGAAGTAATGTAAAAAGCTAGACAAATCTAGCCTAATATATATACCACATCTGCTGCTACCCTTAATTATTGAATATAATGTTAATTTTTTAGTTTAAGATTGACATTTGTATTTTCTTTTCTGCTCATTGTTTGAACAGTATACGATGGCAGTCAAGGAGTTGGTAATTAACTAGTTATCAATAACAAAAATTCAATATTAAAAATATTTCTTTTTACGATGCTTTATAGGTGTTTTCTAGAAAAATGAAGACAATATGCTATTTAGATGCAGAGCAAGAACTGGTATGCTCTACATTACAATCAATATTTAGTTATGTAGCCTCACCTTTTTTACCAGTCCTTGGAATACTCCAGTTGCATCAAAGCATCAATCTGATTGGTCTCCTCTTATGTTTGATGAATCTAGAGATGATGTTGACTTCAAACTTGGAAAAGATGATTGGTTTGACCTTTTTGCAGATGATGAAGGGGATAATGATATCTTTGACTTTGATAACATGAGATATAGCTCTTCTCAAGAGGGGTATATGAGTTTCAAAGGGCATGTTAGGAACTCTCAAAAGGACACTCTTTTGTGTCATTTCATGAATGGAATAGATTGGGCAAGTCCTGAATCCTTTATGTCATCATTATCTTGTGGTGAAAGGGTAAAAATGACAAAAGTCACTCAATCTAGCTTTCAAGATAAGAAGCAACCAAGAAGAAGTCATTCATCTCCACCATCTTACAGAGGGAATAGAAAGTTTGTTGCTTTAAATAGTCAGATGAGTGTTAAATCAGGGAACTCCTAATTTGAGACACCTCATAATGCCTCTTGACAAGGTGTTTTCTGAACTTAATCTCTATATGACATGATATGGGCTAATTTCTGAAAGCTAACTCTTATGATTTTGGTGTGTAGAAGCTAGTGATCTGAGGCATGTACAGAAATCATCAGGTGCAGATCATTTGCTACTGGTAGAGGGTCCCACTAAGGCTAGGTAAAATCACCAAATCATGTGTATATGGTTATTGAATCTGCATATTTGGTTTCATGCAGTTGTTTTTTTTTCCTTTTCTAGACACGATAAGAAGAAAGTTATTGATAAAGCTGAGATTTCAGATTATGAAGAGGAGGTTGCCCATTGCCTTGATGTATTCAATAGAGATTCATGTATCTCTCTTGTTAATTTCAGGAATAGTGGAACATCGTTGGGATTTCCATTTTTACCTTTGGTGTGATTTAGTCATGTATGGTTAGCTTTATTTTTCATGTGCCAAAAATACCCTTGTCTTATGTGCAATGTTTATACTTGTTGAGCAGGTGATTAGAATGGTTGGGGAGAGTGCATAAGTTGTGGGTAGGAGCTCTAGAAACAAGATGCCAACTCTAGAGGAATATGCAAGTGATTTAACTATTCATTAAGGTTTTCTTTTATTAATTATTTCTTACATTTTGTAGGGTAATTTTGACCCCAGAATTAGATGATGATTATTAGTATTTGAAAAAAAAATGATAACTAGTTAAAACTTGATGAACATTACAAGTAGGAAAAATAACTAGATTGAATTCTTGTTTTAATTGGCTTACTTGAATCTAGTTGATAGTTATCAATTTTCCTAATTTGTGATCACCATCCAATTTATTGTATTACAGGGAATCACTATTGTTGGAAGCTCTTTCTTCTTTTAATGGAGTCAAACTCTGATTTTGCTGCTCAACTTGTTGGATTCATGGCAACTTTGTTAGTTGGTGCTCCTGATCAAGCCCATTAGATATTGGAATTAGCTAAGTTTGATTTCAGCATTGTTGTCAGATATTTGGTTGCATCTGTACCTGGGATTTATTCCCCCAAGCATCCATACATATCTGATCCCCTTCATTATTTAATTGTAAGTAGTTTGTATATATTTATTTCAGGGTGATTATTGAAGCTTCTGTTGTTGGTATTAGCCACCTTTATCAGATCATTTTTCAGTAGGGTTGTTGGAGTCCTAGCCAAAAGTTGAACTCTAATGGTTGCATTATTCAAATTTTTAGGTCTTGTTGATGTGAATAGTGTCAAGCAAAGTAGCTTGGGGTGTTGTGAAGGTGGGCAACAAGTTCTTGTAGTTTAACTATTATTTGTTGATGACTTTCATCTCTTTCACATTTCATGTATTACATTTGTCTATTATTGGAACGATTATTTGTATGACATTAACTTTTGTGCAATGGATTGTATTTT
>NC_136416.1:14905000-15017500 GCF_051521515.1 Lactuca serriola
TAGTAATTGAATTCCGCGTTCGAATGACGTTATTTTCTAGATTTCACAAACGTTTTTAGTTCAGAATAATACGCCGTAACAAAATTAATCATTAATCACTAGTTTTATTTTCACAAGACCCTTTCTAAGTAAATTGTGTTAAATTCCTCAAACCATTTTTTATAAAATACTCATATTTGTTAAAAATCATAATATGGCATCGTACAACCAATCGTATTTTTGTCGATTGTTTTATTCTCCCCCTGTTAAAAGAATTTCGTCTCAAAATTCAACTTGAAGATGGGATATCACTAAACAATTTGGGGTATTTCTTTTTTATATGATCCTCGCATTCCCATGTGAATTTTGTCCCTCTCCGAGAGTTCCATCGCACTTTCAAGATAGGGGGATGACTTCGTTTTAAATGCTTTACTTCTTGACCCATAATCTCCATAGGTTCTTCAACGAAGTGGAGCTTCGTGTTTTGTTGAGTCTCATCAAGAGGTATTACGTTGGTGTCATCTGATAGACACTTTTTCAGGTTTAACACATGGAATACATAGTGCACTTTGCTCAGTTCTTGAGGCAGCTTTAGTCAATAAGTAACAGGACTAATTATGTTAAGTATTTCAAAAGGTCCAATGTATGTTGGGTTTAGCTTCCTCCTTTTCCAAAAAGAATCCTACCTTTCCAGGGTGAGACTTTTAACATCACATGGTCTCCAACCTGGAATTCCAGAGGTGTATGCCTTACATCAACATAACTTTTTTGACGGTCTACACGACTTTAAGTTTACCTTTTATCTGAATGATCTTCTCGGTCGTTTCATGGATTATCTTTGTCCTAGTATACAATGCGTCTTTTGTGTGTTCTCGGGCCAATTGGGTATCTCCGACCTCTGCCCAACATATAGGTGATCATCATTTGCATTCGTACAAATCTTCAAATGGTGCTGCTTTGAGGCTGGTGTGATAGTTATTATTAAAGGAAGACTCAATCAATGGTAGATGAGTATCCTAAGAATTTCTAAAGTCGATCACATAAGACCGGAGCGTATCTTCTAGTGTCTGATTGGTTCGTTCACTTTGACCATCAGTATAGAGGTGGTAAGCCATGCTCATATCTACGTAGGAATTTTTGAAGATATTGCAGAACCTAGAAGTGAACCTACTATCTCTATCAGAGATAATCGAAATTGGAACTCCATAATGCTTGGAAATTACCCTAAAATACGTTTTCGTAAGATTTTCCATCTTGTCGGTTTCCTTGATTGGCAGGAAATAGGTAGACTTAGTTAATCTGCTGATCACTACCCAAATAGTATTGTAACCACTAGGGGTCTTGGGCAGCTTTATGATAAAGTCCATTGTAGTTTTTTGCCATTTCTACTCGGGAATATCAGGCTGTTGTAGTAATCCCGAGGGCTTTTGATGCTCTGCCTTGACTTTAGAACAAGTCAGACATTTTTACATGTAAGCGGTAATCTCAGCTTTCATATTCGGTCACCAATATAATTTCTTCAGATCCAAATACATATTGTCGGATCTAGGATGTACTGAATACCTTGATCTGTAAGATTCGTCCAAGACTAAGCGTCTAATGTCACCAAACCTTGGTGTCCAGATCATGTTCATGAAATAACGAGTTCCATCATCCTTAAGCTTAAAATGCTTATCCATTCCTTGTAAGGCTTCTTCCCCAACACTCTCTTCTTTCAAGGCTTCCAGTTGAGCTTCACGAATCTGTGTATTGAGGTTGGAATGATTGGTCATAGTAAGTGATTTTACTCGTCGGGGTTTCACACGTTCGTTATGACTAAAAGCATCAATTACAACATTTTCTTTTCATGGATGATATCGGATATCACATTCATAATCGTTTAATCACTCGATCCATCTTCTTTGTCTCATATTTAGTTCTTTTTTATCAAATATGTGTTGGAGACTCTTAGGGTCAGTGAAAATGATACACTCGGTTCCATATAAATAGTGTCTCCAAATCCTCATGGCAAAGACTACTGCTCTCAATTCGAGGTTATGGGATGTGTAATAGTTTTCATGGATTTTAAGTTGTCGAGAAGCATAAGCAATGACCTTCTTTATCTGCATTAATAAGCACGCCAATACTTGAATTGATGTGTTGTTGTATACGATAAAGTCTTTGGTTCCTTTTGGTAAGGATATAATTGGTGCATTGCACATCATCTGTTTCAACTTTTGGAATGCATTTTCCTGCTTATCTCCCCATTCGAACCTTGTTTCTTTTTATGTTAATGCAGTGAGAGGCTTGGTTATCTTGAAAAAATTCTCTATGAATCTCTTATAGTAGCCGGCAAGGCCTAAGAATTGTTGCACTTCAGTTGGCATCCTGGGTGCATCCTAATTCTTAACCGCTTCGATTTTTTGGGATTTACATGTATCCCTTTGTTACTTACCACATGCCCTAGGAAGTGTGCTTATCTGATCCAAAATTTGCATTCGGAGAATTTTACGTACAACTTTTCCTTTCTCATCAGTTCAAAGATCAATTTCAAATGTTGATCATGTTCTTCTTTGGTTCGCGATTAGATTAGAATGTCATCAATGAACACTATTATGAATGTATTTAAGTATGGTTTTCATACACAGTACATGAGGCCATGAGTAATGGTGGAGTATTAGTTAATTTAAAGGGCATAACTAGAAACTTGTAGTGACCTTATTGAGTTCTAAATGCAGTTTTCAAAACATCTTCTTCTAATACCTTATGTTGATGATACCCAAATCTTAGATCTATTTTTGAATAGTAACTAGAAACCTGAAGGTGATCTATTTTTGACATCATAACCTTTCATTTTTAGGTACCAAAGATCATGCTCTAGACTTTGTACCTCCTCTTGGTGGCAGTACTCATATATTAAAAGTGCTTTCTTTCATATTCCAATGACATCGAGTTGGCAACTGAGACACCAAAGTTTTCACATGGTCAGTTCCACATGTCAAGGCTCCATCCATCGACGTGCATGCGGAAAAATGCACTTTGTTACTCTCAGAGCAGTAGTAGATATCAAAAAAAGCTTCAACATTTTCAAACCAACGAGTTAACCCATAACGCCTTCATTTACATAAAAGTTTCTTGGCTTGCAATTTATGAAGTCCTTGTATGAGCAAGTTCTTCTAGGATCTTCTAGATGTGAGGAAAAAGTGCTTCCAAGCTTGTTTCCCAGTTCATTCACTTCCACGAGTTGTCTTCCATCGTTCAAACTCCTTGCAGTTGCCATTGCAATTGCAATGCGTTCCGAAACTAGTTGTTCCAATTCTATCGTAGTTTGAGGAAGTACAGACTCAGGAGGTTGTGGAATTGGAGTGCTAGAAGTTGGCATTTCAGTTACTGGAATCACAATCGGCCTTGTTGTTAGAAGGCCTAAGCGGGTTCGTCCAGTTGTTGCTTCGGCAGTTGGTGTTACTTCTGGGTGTGACCTGGTGTTTCTTCTTAGAGGCATTTTTGATTTCCTAATTCATTAGTAGTATATGTTATGTTTGCGATGTTTTGTTATTCCTTGCATAATGTTATTATTCACGAACACGATTCATGTAACGATTCAACAAAATTTTAAACTTAATAACATATGCTTCATTATATTAAACATTAACATCCGATTACATTAGTCTTTACTGTTTTTCAAAATGTAAATACTTACAATTAGTGGTACAAAGACCTACTAATAAACAAACAAAGTTTACATATGCTTACATATCCTAGTATATATATCCAAAAAGTTTGTCACCAAAATTTGCAAGTTTCTCAAAAACTTGCCCCATTCCTTTAATAAAACTCCATAAATTTGGCCACCGTGTGGGACATCTCGTCATACTTTCCTTGTAATATTGTGTGTTTCACTTTTTGTCTTCGTTTTTCTCTTTTAGTGTTGCATGTCCCTCATTTAGTCTGTGTGCTACTGAAAGGTCAATTTGGTTTTGAGTTTCCGTACTAGTTACTTTTGAATTTCAATTCATCTAGTTGAAGTGGTGGTAGTCCATCCTCTAATGGAGATTGTCCTGCAAGATCTGGTACTAATATTGTTGTTGATCCATTCAAGCAATTTCTCCCTTCATTTTCACTGTTCTTCCTTGCATAGTGCTCAACTCGTCATTGACATGCCATACTTGTCCATGTAAATTGGTGTTTTAATCGAACAACAAGGACAAATCATCAAAGTCTATATGTGGTGGGGGTTTAGCCCCCAATGTTCTTGCAGCCTTCCATTCAGTCACCCATTGGTTTACATGGTTGCTTTCCTAAGTAGGTTGATATATCGCCCTTTGAGTGTAGGAGGATCTCCTGATAAACTTCAAAGTAGAGGGTCCCATGTCTGGGATTGAAATACTGACAGTTTTTATTTTTTCACAACGGTTTGTGAACACAAGGAAAGAGTGAGTGGGAGCTGGTGGAGGTGATGCGGATGATTCTTAATCGGTCACCATTATTACTTCGTCTACGTCATCCCCATCCATATCTTCTTTAGAGTCCTCCTTAGGCTCCTCATCAATTTCTTCTTCTGGATCATCCTATGGATCTTCTCTAGGCTCGATTTTAGCTAGAGGAATGGGTTGGTACACGACTGGATGGTCTGGGTAGTAAGGGTCTCCTGGTAGCACAGGAAACATAGGCTCGTCTGCTGGTGGCATGATTGCTCTCCATAAATCATCCATCTAAACAAAGAACTCTCAAGTATTTTAGTATCTCAAATATGTTACACATATTTTACACACATATTAAAGAACATTTTAATTATTGACATTTATTGATTTGTGATCGTATTTTAAGTTTCTTAAATCACCAAGATTTTAGTTTATCAACTACTTCCTTTAAGTTGGATAATGCATGAGGCCCGACCAAAATATAACTTAGGTGCACAAGCTAGGTTTAGTTGTGGTATGACCTATGTCTTATGAAACCTAATTGAGTATTTGATATAAATCCCTGTGTTTAAGTTTATTTAATTTTATTAAATTCCTTTAAAAATTTTGGTTCAAAAAGTTTTATTTTTAATTGTTGTAGAGTAAGGATATACATAGACCTACTAGAGCAAGCCATAGACTATAGTTGTATTTTTATTAAAAAGAAGATACTAAGTTCTCTATAGTCGCTAGCTTTGACCAATCTGTCACACCTCAACCGCAAAAACATCGGGGTGGCGACGTTACAACTGGATCACAGTCAACCACATATATTGAAAAATTAACATATTTAAATCAATATATTACAAACTTTTAAGTTTGCAAACGAAATTATATCATCTTAATTTAAACACACAACGATAATATAAAACATGTCAAGTTTATTGCAAAAGAGAGGAAATATAATTTACTTAGAACCGATGTTCTACCTCCAACTTCTTAGTTACCCAAAAATACACATTTTTTTAAAATATGTGAACAAAAATTGTTGGTGAGTTCCACAGGTTTTGACTCTGTGAGTTTTATAAAAAGAAATCTTTATAAAACATAGAATGTTTAAACGTAAAAGTTTGTACAAAAACATAGCCAACAATGTTACTGATATGATTTGTGTGAGACCCGATACTTGTAATCCAATACAAGTATTCATGTTGATTTACTTATAATAAATAAGTAAAAATTAAAATATTTTCGTGAAGTGAAATATTAAGTGTTTATTTTATATAAATAAACACTAAAAATTTGTTTAACATTCTACATGTGAATCCTTATACTACAAACAACCTTATCTTAGTCTGCAGTAGTATTTTTGTATCCGTGATTTTGTGGAACAACTTATTATAATTAACATCTTTATGTCTATAAAGTGTGTAAATTGAACAATATCATAGATTGTGTTTCTCTTATCTACAACAAGTCTTTATTTATGTATTTAAACACTTATAATCACTTATAAGTTTTTAGGAAATGTTTGATTTAAGATCATAAGTTTTCATGACATATTTGATGGTTTTTCATGCACTAACTATAAATAAGAGTATTATTTGACACAAAAGTTTTCATGTAAAACACAAAAGTACCACAACACCAATATGGCATCATATATATATATATATATATATATATATATATATATATATAAACTTAAATAGTAAACTTTTAAGATTATATCTACTTTTTATGTGTACCCCCACCCCCCCGCGAAAATGTTTAAAAACAATAAAATGGGGTCATAGATATTCACTTTTGTCGTGTGAAGTTATTCGGTTTAAGAAGGATTCGTGAGGTTTTCGGTTTTACCCAAGCAAGAGATTTGAGTACTTTTTGGGATGTCTTAATACATATAGACATATATTTACAAATAAGTTAGTCTTTTATCAAGCTTTAACTCACTTAAAACAAGTGAGTTTTCTGACAAAAGGAAAGAGTAAAATCAAGAAGTTACATGGCTTTTACTTGGATCTAAAGTATGTTGCCAAAAGGAGGTTGAAACACAAGCTTTTTGAAGGATGAAAGGTAAATTTTTTAGGGTTTAAAGTACTTGAAAACAACAATTTATGGGCTCCTATGATTCTAAAAAATTGGCATTAAAATGGAAGATTTTTGTGGATTGTTTTGATGCTCGAAAACAACCACTGTTTTGGGTGGTTGTTGTCTTGAAATTTCCAGCAAAGAAGCAAGAAAAAGAGTGGTTTAGCTACTGTTTTGAGTACATGTTACATCCATAAATTTCATAAAAATTTTAAACTTTTCAAACGTTCCAAAAATCCATTCATTGATTAGAAATTATTTTCAAAATAGTTTAACATCAGAGAAAATCCTAGAAATCGTAACATAAAATGTGAGGAGGTGCACGATCAAACCTTCACCTTCCCACGATCATCAGAAGTACCTGAAACAAAATCCAAAATTGTAAGTCTGAAGCTTAGTGAGTTCCCCCAAAATACCGACACATAACAAATAGTACACATAACAACATGTAATGGGTCCACAACTTTTACGGACTGGATTACCCCTGAGCCCACAGTATGAGTCTGGCTTGCCTTACAGGCCCACAACTCATATCAGGATTGCTCTCGAGACCACAACATAAGTTTGGCTTGCTCTCGAGCCCACATCTTATATTTGTCTTGCTCATTCAGTCCTCGGATGGGATATAAATGACTAGCTCTCAGTGCGAGTATGGCGTGCTCTCCTTGGCCCCCGGCTCGCATCTAGAATGCTTAGGAGTCCTCCATATGAGTCTGGCATGCTCTCCCTGGCCCTCAGCTCATATCTGGCATACTCCAGGGTTTGTTGGCTACAACACAGAGCAGTACAAACTCAACCCAACCCACACAACATGTAGACATGTAACAGATAAATACACATACTTTAAGCAGAGAATATCACATGTAGTTTTACAGATCTACCAGACTAACATATCAAACTAGCATGCATATCTAACTCATACTCAGCATATCAATAACCACTAGGATATCCGATGGGCCGACCTTGGTGCCTTCGACCCCTAAGTATAGTGAGGAAACTCACCTTACAAGTAGCACTAACTGTCAAGATCCAATTCGAATCACAGCTCTAAAATCAACCGCCTACAACCACCATGTGACTCATTTCATTAAAATCCCAAATTACCAAAATACCCTTAAAGTCAAACTTGGTCTACCATGGTCAAAGTCAAAGTCAAAGTCAACAATCAAGGTCAACAGTCCATGTTGACCCAACTCGTCGAGTGCATCCTCCTAACTCGTCGAGTTCCTTCACAACTCAGAAAATTATGAAAAAGCTCGAGGCAACTTGCCGAGTTACTAGAGAAACTTGTCGAGTTCATCAGCATCCAGAATGCGAGAAAACCCTAACCAACTCGTTGATTTGGTAGAGTAACTCGTCGAGTTTTCCTAGCCTTAATGCATTCAGACTCTTCCAAGTGAAACCAAAGCTCCAAAGTATAGATCTGGTCCCCTAGGATTGAGATACGATGAAAAGTTGTTAACTTTACGTCCATGCATGGCATCAAAGGGGCTAAAACACTCAAATAAGGCTTATCGAGGGATTTAGGGCATGAAAGAGGGCCAATACTTGATAAAGCTTGGAACTTTAGGCTCAAAGAGCCACAAAAGGAAGGTGCAAATGACTGAAATGGTGGTTGAATACCAAGGGGCAGCAACCCTCTTCTTGCTCTCGGTTTTAGTGGGTTTCGAAGGGGGTGTGTGGGGATGAAAAATGATGATGTTTGAGAGCATTTCTTGAGAGAGTTTTCTAGAAAAAGGAAGGAAGAAATGAGAGAGAGGAGAGCTTGAGATTTATAAGAGAAAAGGAAGGAGGATAAGAACTAATCTTTAGTAACATTTGATGTGGTCATTCTTATTACATCATGCATATATATATATATATATATATATATATATATATATATAATAGCATTATAGTTTGTATGTATTGGAAATTAAATGTTTATATTTAATTATTTTATTTATAAACATTTGGGTACATTTTAATTATGCCTCATAATAATCTATTTTATAATTTTGTGATATTTAACTGCTTGAAAAATATCATTAACCACGTTCCGTTGTTTTGGTTCGTATAATTGTCAAATTTCGATCCCTCACTACTATTAGGCACAAGTTTGAATATAGAATTTAAATTACTCATCAACCGGAGACGTATTCAAATGATAATTAAATTTCGTGTTTGAATGACGTTATTTGCTATATATCACAAACCACTTTTAGTTCGGAATAATACGTCGTAACAAAATTTATCAATAGTCACTAGTTTTATTTTCGCAACGCCATTTCTAAATAAAACGTATTAAATTCCTCAAACCATTTTTGATATTGGTTGATTTGGAATCAGGCCGAGTGTGCTCTCACGACGTAACCAAGGGCCGGTTACAACTTGAGACTCAATGGTGGACCATATTGGTTGTTGACTTTGAATTTGGCCATTAACTTTTGGTATGGGTTGACTTTTGGTCAAATTTATATTTTTGGAAGCTAGACTTAAGCTTTACCTTGTGTGAGTTATTAGGAGGTGTTTGGCTCTCATTCTTTGTCTGGGACAGAACTATTAGATGTAGACCACATGGCATTGAGTTGAGTTTTTTGCCCATCAACTACCTTATGGGTTATCAGTAAATCACTACCTTATGGGCTACTTGTAAATCTTCTCCCCCTGTTATTGCAAAGTGGGTTGCTAGATGGGCGAAATGGGAACCTATTTTTACATAGTCAAAATAAACAAATTTGATATTAAAATAAAGAATAAAATGAATAGAGACATGTTAAAGATAATGGGCAATAAATAATTTTATTGATTGAAACAAATGAAAACCCATCTATTAATTAGTCTCTAGGCCATGTGTAAGTCCCCAAATCTCCTTGTGTATCAATCTGATCCGTTTGATGGTGCGGAATCCCAATCAAACGGATTATGCCAGATCAAAATAGAATAGAAGGAGAAGAAGAATAGCTTGAATCTATGATGTATTTAGTGAATAGAATGATGCTCCACACACATAGTTCACACACTAGCTCTTCTCTCTTCTTTCTCTCACACCTTAGAATACACACACTTAAGCTCCCCTCCAGTAATGCACTCCTCACCCACCTAACATCTATTTATATGAATATGGGGAACATGGGCCGTAAATGGGTTTACGACCGTAACACCCACCTGACCGTAAACGAAACCGTAAACACTGAAAAATACATTTTCCTAGAAAAAGTAAAGTATAAACCATAATTTTGACCCAACAATCTCCCCCTTGGTTTATAGCTTTCTTTTCTTAATTGACCCAACAAGCTCCCCCTAAAAAGCAGCTGGCTTTTCTTGTCAATCTTCATCGAGAGCTTGGCTTCAACATTAATCTTCAAATTCTTCACAACTTCAAGATGAACTTGATGAATCTTCAACGAATGACTTCATCTTGAGCAGTTGGCCTTGTCTTCAAAATTTGACTCTGAACGCACATTGGGTGAGGAGGCTTCTTGTAGAGATTCGGTGGTGTATTACCTAAGACACACTCCTCACAATCATTGCTTAGCACTCTAAGTTTAAGTCTAGAAATAAATCCATATTCCTAGTTCTCTTAAACTAATGCTCTGATACCAACTGTGACTTTCCATTTTCACGGCCAGAAAAGACCGATTTTGTTTATGCTTTATAAAAATCAGAGTACTTCATTTAATAAAATATTGTGAAATTTGTTCCCAGAAAAACATGATAAATACGTTATCAAAGCATTTTCGAAGAAATGTATTTTTATTCATTTAAAACATTTGGGATGTCATCGTCAATACAGAAACATGAGCATAAACAGAACTTACATTCATTTACACTAGTGATCTACATCTCTTTTAAATCTCTCAGTGCAAAGTAGCTTCGTATCGACACCTGTGATACAAATAAGCTGGAGTGGGTCAGGTTGGGAAACCTGGTGAGTACATAGGGTTTTCAACCCACAATAATATAATTATTATATTTAAACATCAAACAATCAACCCGATTACCCATCCCCATTATCTTCTTTAATATTCCTTAAAGAATTATCTTAAGGGTCATCTCCTATATCATATTTACCTCTCATCTTTTTACCTCACATTTCCTTATATGCACGTTCCTAAGGCATGAATACGTAGTTACAACGTCGCCTGAACTCGTAATTCATAGTAAGGGTTAGAGTATCATCACATGAATATACAGTCACAACATCACCTAGACTCATAATTCATCACCTACAGGTTATAAGTTTGTTGGTGTTTCCATGGGTTGTCTAGAATAGTCTGTGGTCGTCATCTATAGTAGATGACTACATCTCCAAATTACCGGACAACGTTATAGTATCTTTCATCCTACATCACCGATTCATCATCACCTATCCATAACCTAATTATCATCACCTTCCTATCATCACCTATCTCTCATCATTTTATTTCATCACACACCAACTATTTCATCTACCCATGTTTTATCCCAACATATTCGTAGATATAAAATAAATATATATTTATATCATTTAAAACATGTATAAAATCATTCATCCATCATAGACAGCAAGTATTCAGATAATATGCACACATAGCACGTAATTTATATAAAATACTTCATATCTATGTGTAAGATGAAAGAGACCATGCACTCACTTGAAAAGGTGGTGAATCAGAACTCAGACAGCGCTTCGCTTCTTAAAAATAATTTTCTTTGATGAAACCTAGTATCATTACCACTAAAATTTAGTCTATTATTCGTCGAAACTAATTAATAGTCTAGCTATTATTACTATTATATAAGCGTTAAAAAATACTTATATAACCCATAATAATAGCCCAAGTAATTATTATAAGTTCCTAATAACGTTACTATAATTAAATAAACGATATATTAAAAATAGCGTAGGCGTAACTCACTTACAGCGGGTTTTATAGAAAATTGGGCTTTGCTTGTAGCAGCGTTCCCGAGCCGAAAAGCTATTCTTGTCGGAGCTATCGACCACTCCAGGGCTTTCGCCTCGTGCTAGGGAGGTTCCCTAGGTTTTTCGGGGGGGGGGGGGGGGGGGGTTTCGGGGCTAGAGAGAGGTTCTAGAGAGAAAGTAAACAGAAGAAAGAATGGGAAATGTGTGAAGAAAATGAGGGTGGGAGAGGTTCTATTTATAGGGTGAAAATTGCTGAACTTGGTGCCACGTGTCACCATCTAGTGGCAAGACTTGGGGAGAAAACAATGACCAAGATTGTGCCACATCACCCATTTTCGCACAACACACTTCCGACTTCTAAAATCCGTAACTTTCACATACGAGCTCTGTTTTTGACGTTATTTATATCCACGCGTAGGTAAAAATAAGATCTACAACTTTGATTTTGACTCCGTCAGCTAGTTCTTGAACGATCTTAAATTTAACAGTACGAGGAGATTATATTGTTAAATGGCCGCGTAAAATTCATAACTTCTACATACGGACTTTGTTTTCGTCTGTCTTTTTACCGTTGAGTTCCTATTAATGAGATCTTCAATTCTCATTTGGGTCACATAGGCCAAAAACCGCTCGATCTAAAATTCGAGTTTCGGGCTGTGCACTGCTAAGCCAAATCTTAGAAAATTCATAACTTCCTAATACGAAGTCAGATTTGGGGATTCTTTTTATGGACGCTCTCGGTTTAACGTATGCTACAACTTTGTTTTAGATTAATAAGGCCAAAAAGTCCTCCATCGTAAATTCGCTATTTACGTCTCCCAGTGTCGTGCCGGTTTTGCCGTAAAACTTCGACGTACCATAACTTCTTCGTTATAACTCGGATTTCGGTGTTCTTTATATGTACGAAACCCTTGAGGCGTATTATACAACTTGGTTAAGATTATTTATTATAAATAATTTTGTCGAAAAGTCATTTTCAACCGCTATTATCTCTAAATTGACTAGCCCGGATCTACGGGCATTACAATAGAGAGCAAAACGCAAACCGTAATTCACCGATTGAATTTTCATCCAGAAGGTCTGAGAACAGCACACATAGTCTCAGAACAGATCTGAAAATTCTTCATGGAATTAAGCACTAACCCCATTTGTGATCTCTTCCTTTCCTCCTTTCCAGCAATAGGACACATAATCTCAAACAAAGGTCTGAATGTTGTACAGTTGAGAGATGTCCCCTATCATGTGCCTGGAACAGCCACTACCAACAAACTAAAGTCTGATGATATGCCTCCATAGCTACTCCGACACAAAGCAGGATCATTTGGTCTTTGGAACCCAATCTATTTTGAAACTGGGTCGACCTTTGTCATCTTTGCAAGGAACTCTCTCCCATGACATATCGTGTTTATCACAAACAGAAGATGTAGAAATATTAGAATCATTAGAAGATTTGGGAGGGTGAGCCTTTGGAACCCATTTGTAGTTGGGTTTAACCCATTTCTTTTTCGATCTGATGGGTGGCTCAGTACTTGATTTTGAACTCGAAGCCGATCGTCGAGATGACTTTGACCTAGTTGGTCTTGGTATCGCTAGAGCATCTCTTGGATTGGACTTCTTGGCTGGCATTCCCTTCTTGTTCTTAGGAGTTGGATTCTTGGCCTTCTGCGCATTCCAGACACCATGGTCTAAACGTGACCTTGAGGGGTTTCTTTCGAAGTATCTCCTTCTTGGCGCGTTCTGCCAGCCTTGTGCATAGTAGGGAACGTATGCGCGATTTGGACAATTTTTGGCAATGTGTCTAGGTGTTCCACAGTGAAAACATGTCTGCTTCATCACATAGGAGTTGTTTCTTCCTGCCCCTGGTGGCGTGTCCTTTCCTTGTCTCTTGTTGTTCCCACAAGCACAATTACGGCAAGCACTTTGTTTCGCTTGAATTGGTGGCCTGTATTTACCAACAACAGGTTTGTTAGGAGTAACTGAGTTAGAAGAAACAAATTTTGAGTTCAAGGAGTCATTGGATTGTTCAATAGTGTTCTCCTTGTTCTCATCCTCTACTACTTTACCTGCACAGGAAGTAGAAACATTAGTATCTTTCATCTCAACACCCTCAGTTGGCCATGATTGTTTAGTCTTAACTGAAGCTGGAGCAGGTGTTTGGCCATACTGAGCAGACATTTCTTCCTCATTGGTCTCAAGGGGTGGGTTATAGTTGTCATTAAAAGGAGGTGGCACACTGTGATACCCTAAACCCTTGGTTTGATTATCTTTAAAACTCAATTGTTTTTCTACTAAGTACTCGACTGCCTTACTTGACGCAATATAATTTTTGAAACTAACATCTGTTTTTCCACACTTAATTTTCAAAGTGTCAAGTTCTTCAGTTACAACAACAAGTCTGCTTTTAATGTGATCGTAATTTTCACACTTGTTGTTGTAATCTTCTTGAAGCTTTCGGAAATCCGTGATTTTGGCTTCTAATTGTGCTATTAATGGTTTCTGACCTTTCCTAAGTGTATATCCTTCATATTTAAGGTCCTCATTTTCTCTTTTTAGCAAATCAATTTGTTCACGAAGAAATTTAATTGTAGTTTCACAAGATAGAGTACATGAAACTTCATTAACCGGGATGATTGAGGAACTCATTTTTTTATAAAAAATATGCCATTTGACTAAAAACTCAAAAGTCAACCTTAAAAGTCAAATTTAAAAAGTCAAACTTGAAAAGTCAAACCGAAAAGCTAAATTTGAAAATTTGAAATTCAAACGAGGAAGTCAAAATTTAAAGTCAAAGGTCAAACTTTAAAGTCAAAGTCAAAAGTTTAAGTAAAAAGTCAAAATTAAAAGTCAAAAATTAAAAACTAAATTTTTTTTGGGATGACCGTAAACACAGTTTATGGTCGAGAATATGGTTTGGGTTTGCGGTCAGAGATTACGGTTTGGAGTTTGCAGTTTGAGAATATGGTTGGAGTTTGCGGTTTGGTTTACGGTTGAGGTTTGCGGTTGATGAAGATTGCATGTTTGCGGTTTCTGAAGATCTTGAGATTACGGTTAAAGTAGAGTTTACGGTTGTAACGAATTTGACCGTAAACACCTAGATTTCGACGAAAACACATATTTTCCAGATGATTTGATTCCCCAAGCTATGAAAACACCAAACCAAGCTTCAAATGCAGACAAACACGAACCTATTGAGACCGTAAACGTGAAAAAGAAGTGATTTGACACCTGTTTGAGCTCTGATACCAATTGTAAGTCCC
The DNA here is from genome assembly GCF_051521515.1 of Lactuca serriola. NCBI lineage: Eukaryota > Viridiplantae > Streptophyta > Magnoliopsida > Asterales > Asteraceae > Lactuca > Lactuca serriola. The sequence goes on from NC_136416.1 coordinate 14,919,592, forward strand.
TCAATCAGATCCGTTTGACGGTGCGGAATCCCAATCAAACGGATGATGTCAGTTCAAAATAGAAGAGAAGGAGAAGAAGAATAACTTGAATCTATGATGTATTCAGTGAATAGAATGATGCTCCATACACATAGTTCACACACTAGCTCTTCTCTCTTCTTTCTCTCACACCTTAGAATACACACACTTAAGCGCCCTTCCCCTAATGCACTCCTCACCCACCTAACATCTATTTATATGAATATGGGGAACATGGTCCATAAATGGGTTTACGACCGTAAACCTGTTTACGGCCGTAAACACCCACCTGACTGTAAACGAAACCGTAAACATTGAAAAATACATTTTGCTAGAAAAGTTAAGTATAAACCATAATTTTGACCCAATACCATGTCAAGAAAATGGATTAGAAAAAATATGTTTGGTAATGATAATTATTTCATATTAATTTCACTTCTAAAACAAATATAAACAATATGATTATTTATACGTGAAACATCCCAAAAATACGACCCGAAAATTTCATTTTTAATATAACCAAAATTCATAAAACTGAGTATTACATAATAAAACCATACGCTACGTATCTCAAACCATACTAAAATACTGTGAGAAAGCTGTGTCACAACTGTATCAAAACATATCTAAGTAAACTAAATCAACTCCCAGGACAAAAACTGAAGTTGTGGTGTGTGCGATGCCATCATCCCGAGCTCTTCCCTTTGCTTGCGGAAGTACCTGAAACCACAAACTGAAACCGTAAGCACCAAGCTTAGTGAGCTCCCCCAAACTACCACACACCACACAATAACAAATAAAACACATACTCGGCCTTGCCCACTGCATCGGACTGAAGTCCGGAACTGACTGCATCGGACCGAAGTCCGGAACTGACTGCATCGGACCGAAGTCCGGAACTGACTGGGACCTTGTCCCCTGCATCGGACCGGAGTCCGGAACTAACTGCATCGGACCGAAGTCCGGAACTGTCTGAACGTAGCATAACATAACACGTATTTGCTAACATAACACATATACTGCATCGGACCGAACTCCGGAACACATAACACAAAATATGCTTGAATCACAAAGACATCAAGCACTCTAACTACTGCATCTGACTGAAGTCCGGAACTTCTGCTAATTAAACAGGCTGGCATTGTGGCCGTAGACCCGTTCCTACTGGAAGGAAACTCACCTCGTGAACCGGCTGCTGTGTGTATGGCTCTGGAAGCTATCTGCTGCTGCTCCGGTATCTCCCCGGCTACAATTCCATAAACACACTCAATCAAATACTAATCGCTGCATTGGGGTAAAATGACTCTTTTACCCCTGGTCAAAGTCAACTCTCCCGGTAAAAGTCAACCTATAGTTGACCTGACTCGTCGAGTTGGGCCGCCAACTCGCCGAGTCTCTATTCTCACTTTTCGACCCTACTCGTGGCTACTCGTCTAGTATGGCAACAACTCGACGAGTTCCCTTTTGATTCTAAAACTCAGACAATCTGCATCCGGCTCGCCGAGTCGTATGAACAACTCGACGAGTTGTTCTTCGAGCTAAGAAGATTGCCTTGGACTCGCCGAGTTGTATGAACAACTCGTCGAGTTCCTCCATTACTGAGTCTGACCTCCAACTCACTGAGTCCACTCTACTACTCACTGGTCCCCACTCGGCATCACTAAAAAGGGGAAAAATCGGGGACTCGCGACTCGACTCGCCGAGTCGCTTGCATGCAACTACTCTAGACTCGATTTTGCTTGAATCCAGCGCATAAAACTTATAGATCTGGGCTCCCTTAGCTCGATTAGCACGTAAAGATTCTATCTTTACGTGCCCATAAGCATCCATGAAGATTATAAGGCTAAAAAAGCATAATAAAGGCTAGATCTAGGGTTCTCATGCAAAGCATCTTCAAAAAGGAAATAGATCCGGGCTCTACAACTCCTAAATGAACAGATCTAGGGATATCTCGACCTATTAAGGCATCCATACAGCTATAAGGTTTGGAAAATACATCAAACTAGCCCTAGAAGTGTTCTAATGGAGGTTTAAAGCATAAAACAGAAGGAATCCGGGAGATACCTCAATGAACTCTGATTTTGACCTTGGATCTTTGCTCTACACCTCTTCTCTTTGGTTCTTTTTTCTTTTTCTTCTTCAAGCCTTCAAGAAATCACACAAAACACTTAATCAATCAAGGGATAGTTTAGGGTTTCTCACAGGCTCTCTGAGGGTGAGGGAGGCGAGTTTGGGGCACATAACATTGCTTAAATAGTGAGCAACCGGGGGATTTAGGGTTTCTTCCTGGCAGGCAGACTCGCCGAGTCCCGAATATGGACTCGCCGAGTCACCGACTTACACGTGCTCGAAATCCCGTCCCTACTCGACGAGTCGGGCTATAGACTCGCCGAGTCCCTCTTGAAAACTTCTAAATAAATATCATGGAAGCAACATACCAGAGACGGGTCGTTACAATTCTCCCCCACTTGGCTCAGACTTCGTCCTCGAAGTCTGCTACCGCTGAATCTGCAAATAACTCCGGGTAGTGCTCTCTCATCTCCTCCTCAGCCTCCCACGTCCACTCAGACCCCTTCCGGTGCTGCCACTGCACCTTCACTAACTGAATTACCTTGTTCCTCAAGGTCTTTGTCTTCCGGTCCAGAATCGCGACCGGCCTCTCAATATAATTCAGGCTGCTATGAACCTGAATATCTTCTAAGGGAACAACTGCTGACTCGTCCACCAAACACTTCCTCAACTGAGACACATGGAAAGTGTTGTGGATCTGGCTAAGCTCTGCTGGAAGATCCAACCGATAAGCAACCCGACCCACTCAGGCCAAAACCCTGAAAGGACCAATGAACCTGGGACCCAGCTTGTCCTTCTTCCAAAACCTGATGACACCCTTCCAAGGTGAGACTTTCAGAAGGACCATATCGCCCACCCGGAACTCCAAGTCTGAACGCCTCCTGTCGGCGTAGCTCTTCTGCCGACTCTGAGCAGTCTGCAGTCTACTACGAACCTGCTGAATCAACTCGGTCGTCTTGAGCACCACCTCTGTGCTCCCAATGACCCGCGGACCGACCTCGCCCCAACAAATTGGGGTCCTACACTTCCTCCCATAAAGCATCTCAAAGGGAGGTCGATCAATGCTCGCATGATAACTGTTGTTATACGAAAATTCCGCTAACGGAAGATACGTATCCCAACTGCCACCGAAGTCTAGGACACATGCCCGGAGCATGTCCTCGAGAGTCTGAATCGTCCTCTCGCTCTGCCCGCCCGTCTGAGGGTGGAAAGCGGTGCTGAAACGGAGGCGAGTACCCATCTCGTCGTGAAACCGCTTCCAGAATCTGGATGTAAAACGGACGTCTCGGTCTGACACCACTGATATCGGCACTCCATGACGTGCCACTATCTCCCGCACATAGATATCGGCTAACTTTTCTGCCGATATGCTCTCCTGGATCGGTATGAAATGAGCACTCTTCGTCAACCGATCCACTATCACCCAAATCGAATCTACCCCACGTGCGGTCCTGGGAAGCTTGGTGATAAAATCCATGGTGATGTCCTCCCATTTCCACACGGGAATGTCTAACGGTTGCATTTTTCCGTGAGGCCTCTGGTGTTCTGCCTTGACCTTCCTGCAGATCCGGCACCTCTCTACATACCAGGCGACATCCCGCTTCATGCAGGGCCACCAATAATCGGGTCGAAGATCTCTATACATCTTCGTTGCCCCTGGGTGGATAGAAAATCGAGACTTATGAGCCTCGTCCATCAACACCTGTCGTACTCCGCCCTAGTACGGTACCCATACTCCCCCATGAAGGGTCAACAACCCTCGACTATCATAATCAAATGAAGCTGCTCGACCCACTATCCTTTCACACTTCTGTCTCTCCTCCTTGAGGCCCTCAACCTGAGCCTCCCTGATCTGATCCAACAATGGAGTAATCACTGTCATCCTCAGACATAAGTCTCTGATAGGGGCTGCTGACGCCTTGCGGCTTAGGGCGTCGGCCACTACATTGGCCTTCCCTGGATGGTAAAGGATTTCACAATCATAATCCTTCAGCACATCCAACCACCTCCTCTGTCTCATGTTCAGATTCGGCTGATCCATAAGGTACCTCAAACTCTTGTGATCCGTGTAGATGGTACAACGAACCCCATAAAGGTAATGTCTCCAAATCTTGAGGGCAAACACAACCGCCCCCAACTCTAAATCATGAGTAGGATAGTTAGCCTCGTGAGGCTTCAACTGTCTCGAGGCGTAAGCTATAACACGGCCTCGCTGCATCAATACTGCTCCCATACCTGTGATTGAGGCATCACAGTAAACTACAAAATCCTCTACTCCCTCTGGCAGGGTAAGGATCGGAGCCTCGCACAACCTCCGCCTAAGGGTCTCAAATGTTGCCTGCTACTCAGGCCCCCAACGAAACACCACCGACTTCTTGGTCAGTCGGGTGAGCGGCACTGCTATCTTAGAGAAATCCTGAATGAACCTTCGGTAATACCCTGCCAACCCAAGGAAGCTCCGAATCTCGGATGGAGACTTCGGGACCTCCCACTGCATCACGGCCTCTATCTTGGCCGGATCTACTAAAATACCCTTCTTGTTGACGAGGTGACCAAGGAACTGCACCTCGCGCAACCAGAAGTCGCACTTGGAGAACTTTGCGAAAAGTCTCTCCCTCCTCAGAACTTCTAGCACCTCTCTCAGGTGCACCTCTTGGTGCTCCTGCGTCTTGGAATACACCAAGATATCATCTATGAATACTATCACAGACCGGTCCAGCATCGGCCTGTACACACGGTTCATGAGGTCCATGAACGCGGCTGGAGCGTTGGTGAGCCCAAATGGCATCACCACAAACTCGAAATGACCATACCTGGTCCTGAAAGCAGTCTTCTGCACATCCTCGTCTCTGACTCGCATCTGATGATACTCGGAACGTAAATCGATCTTGGAAAACCAAGACGCTCCCTGAAGCTGGTCAAACAAATCATCTATCATCGGGAGTGGGTAACGGTTCTTCACCGTTACCTTATTCAACTCCCGGTAATCTATACACATACGGTGCGACCCGTCCTTTTTCTTCACAAACAAAATCGGAGCTCCCCAAGGCGAACTACTCGGTCTGATGAAACCCTTGTCTAGCAGCTCCTACAACTGCATAGACAACTCCTGCATCTCAGGGGGAGCTAACCGATACGGGGCCCTAGCTATCGGCGTCGCACCCGGAATCAGATCAATCCCGAACTCTACCTGTCTCTCTGGAGGTATCCCAGGCAAATCCTCTGGGAATACATCAGGGTAGTCTCGCACTACCGGAACATCATCTACTGCCATCTTACCCTTCTCCCGGGCATCCAAAACATAAGCTACATATCCGGCGCAACCCTGCTGAAAGTAGCGCCTCGCTCTTGCGGCTGAACAAAAAGTTGGTCCGCGTTGTGGCCTCTCGCCCTGAATCACTAACTCTCCCCCACTGGGAGTGCGAACCCTCACTAGCTGCAGCTCACAATCAATCACCGCCCCATTGGGACTCAACCAATCCATGCCTACTATAACCTTATTCCCTCGCAGGGGAATAGGGACCAAGTCCACCGAAAACTGCTCGTCAAACAACTGAAGAGAACATCCTCTATGCACCCTGGCGACCCTCACGGTCCTGTCATCTGCTATCTCGTCCTCTAGTGGACAATCCAGCTCCCCTGGAGCTCTACCAAATCTCTTGCTAAGCGCTAGCGATACAAATGATCGGGTAGCCCCCGAATCAAATAATACTGTAGCAGAAATGTCGTTCACAGAGAACGACCCTATACAAAACATATAACCATAAGCAATAATCAATCAATGATAATAAAGAGATGAAAGGAGAAATACATACCCGTCACCACATCAGGAGTCGCTCGTGCCTCCTCTGCTGTCATCTGAAAATCTCTACTCTTCGCCACTGGCGCCTCAGCTCGGCCCTACCGGCCATCTGTAATCCTCAAAGTAGCAGGGGCAGGTGCAGCCACCTTCCCTGCTGCAGCTAAACTCGAACACTGGGATTTTTTATGTCCCCTCTGATTGCACTGAAAGCAAATCAGATCTGATGCTGCAATGGCGATAGCAGGGGCCGTACAATCCCTGCTCAAATGCCCAGTCCAACCGCACTTGTAGCAGCCGGAACTCCCTGCCTTGCACACCCCATCGTGCAATCTCCCACACTTGCCACATCAGCCGGAACTACCTGTACCCGAAACCGCCTCCGGTTTCCTCTTCTTCTCCATCTCAAGGTCAATCTCCCTCTCCCGAGCCCTAGCAATCATGTCATCTAGCGTTTTACAGCTGGACCGGCTTACAAACTGGCGGATATCGCTCCGCAACATCTCATGATAACGGGCCTTCTTCATCTCCTCATCGGCTGCATACTGAGGAACGAGAAGAGCCCTCTCCCTGAACTTGGCGGTGATCTCTGCCAGGGTCTCTGTAGTCTGGGTGAGGTCCTGAAACTCTCTAGCTAACTGTTGCACCTCAATAACCGGTGCAAACTCCGCCCTGAACCTGGTAGAGAAATCAGCCCAGGTCATGGCATTTAGTGCTGCATCATCTCCAATGGTATGTCCGACCTCTTCCCACCAATCTCGTGCCCTGTCCTTCAGAAGACAGGACGCCAATCTAACCTTGTCCCCCTCGGGACACCTGATCGTGCGGAAAGTGTTGGCCACATCCGCCAACCATCTAGTACTCGCTATGGGGTCCCGCGCCCCGTGATAATCTGGAGCTCCACATGCCCTGAACTCCCTGAAAGTAAGCGTGCGCGACCCCATCATGGCCGCCACCTCGGCACGAAAGGTGCCCAGCCTCTCATCCATCATCTCTAGGATACCCTCCTTGATCGAACCAAAGATCACAGGAGTCTGCTCCAGTATGATACGAGTAATCTCTGAAGAAAGAAACTCTCTGGTCTGCTCATCCATACGCTCAGCCCCCCGAGCCTGATCCTAATCCCTCCCTGGCACCGATACTGCCATCTACTAGCCTCGGACGCAAAACCACCATTCTGAAATACATCAAGGCAACATCAGAAAACTGAAATATCTCAAGGGATCATTGATACTACTACTAGCTTCCTGGTCTTGCCTCAGCCTTCCTTGATTCGAGTACGGATCCTCTGCTTTCAGTAGTACGGGCCCATACTACCTTCCACATCTATCCGTACTTTCCTCAAGAACCGCCTTGACTCCACCAAGTCACTACTACTACTACTGATCTCTGCTACTCTCATCCTAGGCTTGCCCTAGGGAAATCTCTGACTCCACTTAAACCAGTCCTCAGCTGCTGAAGGCCTCCTTATAATGCTAATTAGCCATCACCTGAATACAGTCACATGTGATGAGGCTCAGATAATCCTTCGAGTAAAAGGCTCGTCCCTACAACGGTTGGACTCAAACAAGAGCTGCGCAATAGGGTCAAATCCAACACTCTGAGATTATTCAACCCTGATCACATATGATGTGACGTATTCACCTAATGGCTAACTCCCATCACTCGGAGTCCCACAAAGCACAAAGCAAGTAGCATTCGGACACAAGAAACTACTCAAGCAATTCTATCCGCATAACGAGAAAACTGTATTAGCTTACAATGCTAAACTCATACTATCAGGCATAACCTAAACAGGCTATCCTACTGCTGTCTACTTAATACTAGCATGCAATTCTCATAAAGCTAAAACACATATAGCAGGCACATAAGGCATCCTCCTAGATCCTTAGTCCTATACTAGCATGTTGTTCTACTGAAACTGAAACTGAAACTGTAACTGAACTAATAAACTTGTATGGGTAATTTGGGAGTACTTACTTGAGCTCGGCTGATCGCATGCACCACACCCTTATCTCGTTTAAAAAAATTCTTTTCTTTCTAAGTGCTTTTCAAAATTCTTTCGAAAACATTTTTCTTTTGAAAATCTTTTTATCTATCCCTTAGTTTGAGTTCAGATACACCCGGAAGTGTATCCGAATCCCTCAAACCAAGGCTCTGATACCAACTTGAAACATCCCAAAAATACGACCCGAAAATTTCATTTTTAATATAACCATAATTCATAAAACTGAGTATCACATAATAAAACCATACGCTACGTATCTCAAACCATATTAAAATACTGTAAGAAAGCTGTGTCACAACTGTATCAAAACATATCTAAGTAAATGATATGTGCATATTTAGTGTGTATTTAGTATAGTTTTTATTCATATATTAGCTAAATTATCGCATATTATGGACAAAAGGTACTTAAAAGTGTTAAATTATGTTTTTCAGTCCAAAGATGAAGCTCGGAAGCAAAAGGAAGCAAGAGAAGCGGTTAGGAGCTCGAGAGTGGAATGAAGAAGAAAAAAACACTAAAAAAAGCTTCTACTCGTCGAGTTAGATAGCTACTCGACGAGTCCGGTCGAGGAATCAGAAGGATAATGATTCGGAAGTCCAGATAGTTATCGCAATACGAGGAATGTGAGAGGGACTCGACGAGTCGGATCGCTTATTTAAAGATAACTCCACAGATCGAGAGGAGAGAGTTCTAGGACGATTCAGAAGTGCTTTGCTACGATTGAGAAGCCTGAAAAACCCTAGAAGACGACGAAGGAAGCTAGAATTCAATTCCGGAGAGTAATTAAGGCAAAATTTCATCATTCCATTTATTCTTTTGTTTATTCATCATGACTAAGCAATTTGACTTTGATTGTTTGCTGTTATTTACTTTAATTATGAGCTAAAACCTTTAGACTTCTGTTTGGGGATACAAAGTTGACAATATGGTTTGATTGATTGGTAGGATTAATTCCAAGTTGGTGAATTTTTGTTATTTTAGCTTGCTAAAGAACCTTGTGTGTGAATAATAATTAATTTTCTGTTAATAGGAAGATAATTGATTAGCATGAACATCTATTGATTATCAACCTCATATGATATGTGACCACTATCCCATATGTCTAGGATTAATGAATATGAAACTAGAATTAATAAGAAAACTGAGTAAATTCATGTGCAAGCTTGTACGATGACTATCAAACAAGAGGTTAATTAAAAAGACTAAATTAGTTAACTATTGCAAGTCTAACTTAACCCGAACAATTAACCTAGTAGATATAATTAAATTAGACAATTGGCCACTGTTTGAGTTAGTTTATTTGCTAAGGATTAGGGTAGTGAACACAAATCTAATCACTTGAATCGGTAACAACGAAAGAATTAATCCATTGCACTATTACCTTGAAAATCAACCATAGAGTTAACCAAGTTGAACTAAACAGAAGTTCCTTTCCAATTATTGTATCTAGTTAAATCGTTATTTTCTAGCTTTAAATTAGTAATAATTAGTAAGTTTCTAGTCTTGTAAAACTAGAGAACAACCCCTGCTTCTTAATTAACTTAGATTAAATTAGTTTTTAGTTTAATTTGCCGTTCCCTGTGTTCGATACCCTGCTTATTTAGCTATACCACAATTGATAGGTTCACTGCCTTTTGTGCATCGATTATCGAAAGCTAAACGATGAACCCTCTAGTTTTAAACCCAAAAGACATCATGTTCAGAAGGGGACAAACTTCAAGTGGCAACCAAGGGGAGTTTCCATGGCTAAACTTCCCGCAAATTGAGTCCGCTTCAACAATGAGGAAATGGAAGAAGAAGCTGTCTGATATTAAGAAGAAGGAGGTTTTTCTGCCAAACAAGATTGATTGGGAGTGGCTGCAAAGTGTTCGATATGAGGAGGAATTAGCTCCTTACCTTTTAAAGGAGTTCCAACATGAAGGCGAAACAATGAACCCTAATTATTACTAATTTAAAGCTAGTTTAATCGATCCTTTGTGTGGGATTTATCTTACACAATGTTATTTACACAAATTTAATTGGGAGTGGCTGCAAAGTGTTCGATATGAGGAGGAATTAGCTCCTTACCTTTTAAAGGAGTTCCAACATGAAGGCGAAACAATGATCTGCGACGGGTGGAGCCGGGTCTTCCGTATACAAGAGCCGGTCTATTTAGAGCTTTGTTTGGAGTTTTTTTCCACGGTATCTTTTACCGGGGGAATGGATGTGTATCACCCGGCAAGCTTTAGTTTTTGCTTTGGGGGCGAGTATCGTCAATGTTCGGTGGTGGATCTTGCCTGCCGACTAGGGATCTACGATCAGCCCTTGGTTTCAACAAACATCTTTCGGGCCTTTTTGGCACACACTCATATGGTGTTCCCCGATGGAGTTACAAGCACGGGCTGGTGGAATACCATTGGAAATAAAGTTTACATCCCAAAGTCTGCACAGGAAGGGAGCATCTGATCCCCAACTCACCGCCTCATTCACCGCCTTATTTCCTCCACCATCAATCAAAGAAAAGATGATGACAAGGTTTCCAACCTTGACGTCTTCTATTTATGGAGTATAATTACACTCGGCATCTTTTGCAACATCCCTTGGTGTATAGCTTCATACCTTTCGGAGGGTGCGGTCAAGGATCGCAAAACCTCCCGTATTAATGGTGGGATGTTTGTAACCCGATTGGCTAACTCATTCGGGTTGATGAACCGCGGTGCATGGAACTTCATGACATTGATCCCGACACCTCCGTTCAATCCCATTCTTTTCCGAAGAGCACGGATTATTGAAGACTATGGTGGTGGCCATTATGCCATCCCAAATGATGACCCCGTTGTTGGTCCCGAAACACCGGGAAGGAGGGTAAGATCAAGAAGAGAGCGGGATGTGGAGGACGAGCCGCCAGTGATTCCGGTCGAGAATGAAGACGTACCAATGGATTGGTACAATGTGGAGATGAGGCGGATGCAGGATCAAATGGCGAGGGGGCTGAACTTTAGCAACCAATCCCATATACGACTTTTTGACCACTTCAATATCCCACATATTGATGGTCGAAATTACCCATTTATTCCATCTTGGGATGAGGTGATTGGTGCGAGACGAAGTGGAGCCGGAGGAAGTGGAGTCGCCAATGATGATGAGGAGGACGAAGATTGATTTTTGTGTTTTAATTAAACAATTTTTATTTTTGTTTTGTTTTTATTCTTATTTGGTGTGTATGACTTGTTTGAGATTTTATTGTGTTTAATGATTGTATGCTTTAGTTATTTTTCAGGATTGGATTAGGATTGCTTGCTTAGGATGGTTTCGAGTTATAGCATGGATGTTATCACAAGTGAAAGCGAGTCAAGGAAGCGGAACTTTAACGTCAAAGTGTCGAGTCCGGTCCTTAGGGGTATGAGCAATTGAGTCTAAACATGGGGAAGAGTTAGAGAAGTTTTTAGAGGCTAAAACAGTTGCAAAATACCAAGTTTTTTTTCGTTCAGTGGCCTACTCGACGAGTGCACTAAGCTGACTCGACGAGTCGCATTGTATTTCTACATATTCTGAGAAGGCGCGCTGGTACTCGACGAGTCCACCATAAGACTCGACGGGTCGTTCAATTTTTATACCGACGGACTGCTGATTTGATGCTGCTACTTGTCCCACTTGCTCACTTATTCTTCCATATCCATTCTTGAAGATCTTACACTGATTTCCGCGTATTTGGAGCGACCCACACGAGACGAGACACCCAAGGCATGGATGAGATGTTACCATGTCTAAAGTTGATTGAAGTTGGAGCTTAAATGAGAGTGATCAACCTATCCACTGCTATCCCAGGGGAGTTTGTTCCAATTCCTTCTTTAGTTTCTTTTTATGTTTTTATGCATCATATGCAATGAGGGCATTGCATCACATAAGTGTGGGGTAGGGGGTTGGTTACATAATAGTCAATTTTAAAAAATTTTGCATACCAAAAGTATTATTTAGGACTTAATTAGGAAACTTTGGTAAAAAAAAATTAGGATTCCATGTTAGGATTGTGTTAATAATTGCATGAAAACCCAAATGTTTAGTTGAGTCTATATACGTTCTAGTGCATTTGTGGCTTCCTTATTCTAGTGAAATCATGAGACAAAAACACGACCTTGCTCAGCCCGAGGGATGCAATATGTTTAGCAGCCTAAACCTGAAATGTATCCAGGAAAATTTTTATCATTAGCCAATAAAGGTTGAGACTGAGCGCTCCCACTTAAGCATGTAGGGATGTGAGTGAAAAAAAAAGTGAGGTATACATGTAAGAAAAAAAAAGAATTACAAAAGAAATTGTAAGAATTTTGGAGCAAGTAAAGTGAAGATCAAAAGATCAAAATTCCAAGAAATCCAAAAAATTGAAGATACCCGAAAATCAAACAATAAAGGTGGTGAATTCAAAGAGATTAAAGCAATTATCGAAGAAGAGATGAATTCAAAAGAGCTCCATAGTGGTATCAAAAGTGTAATTCTAGATTATGTATGCTTAGGTATACATGTCGAGTCGTATGAACAACTCGACGAGTTGTTCTTCGAGCTAAGAAGATTGCCTTGGACTCGCCGAGTTGTATGAACAACTCGTCGAGTTCCTCCATTACTGAGTCTGACCTCCAACTCACTGAGTCCACTCTACTACTCACTGGTCCCCACTCGGCATCACTAAAAAGGGGAAAAATCGGGGACTCGCGACTCAACTCGCCGAGTCGCTTGCATGCAGCTACTCTAGACTCGATTTTGCTTGAATCCAGCGCATAAAACTTATAGATCTGGGCTCCCTTAGCTCGATTAGCACGTAAAGATTCTATCTTTACGTGCCCATAAGCATCCATGAAGATTATAAGGCTCAAAAAGCATAATAAAGGCTAGATCTAGGGTTCTCATGCAAAGCATCTTCAAAAAGGTAATAGATCCGGGCTCTACAACTCCTAAATAAACAGATCTAGGGATCTCGACCTATTAAGGCATCCATACAGCTATAAGGTTTGGAAAATACATCAAACTAGCCCTAGAAGTGTTCTAATGGAGGTTTAAAGCATAAAACAGAAGGAATCCGGGAGATACCTCAATGAACTCTGATTTTGACCTTGGATCTTTGCTCTACACCTCTTCTCTTTGGTTCTTTCTTCTTTTTCTTCTTCAAGCCTTCAAGAAATCACACAAAACACTTAATCAATCAAGGGATAGTTTAGGGTTTCTCACAGGCTCTCTGAGGGTGAGGGAGGCGAGTTTGGGGCACATAACATTGCTTAAATAGTGACCAACCCGGGGATTTAGGGTTTCTTCCTGGCAGGCAGACTCGCCGAGTCCCCGAATATGGACTCGCTGAGTCGCCGACTTACACGTGCTCGAAATCCCGTCCCTACTCGACGAGTCGGGCTATAGACTCGCCGAGTCCCTCTTGAAAACTTCTAAATAAATACCATGGAAGCAACATACCAGAGACGGGTCGTTACAATACGTCTATGAAACTTATTTTAATTAAATAATTATAGGTCAATGTTATATAAAATTACTATTAAACAAATGATTTTATGTACAATTTTTAAATATTTATATAAACAAATTTATCTCGAGTGGTGTAATTAACTAGATATATTATGGATCCTGGGCATGAGGATATTAAAACCAAATATCTTGTAGAAATGAAAAAAGAATATCACGTATAAATATTCCCATTCATATTTTAATGCCTACACATCATATATATTGATTTGTTGGATTTCTTTGTACATTATATTTATACCTACATACAAGCATCTTAATTTGCCTAGGTTATTTTTTTAGCAATATTCACAATTTGTTTGCAACGATCAAATGGGTCTTCATCTATGGATGATAATGAAGATGATGGTCGTTTTGTCTAAAGTCATTTTCTTGCTTAGAGTTAGTGATGCAACACCGAATGTTAGCTTTGATGAAAATTATAAGATAATTTGGGGAAATCAACATGTTCAACTTCTTAATCAAAGACGAGAGGTTCAGTTGTCATTGGATAAATCCTCAGGTTTTCTACTAAATTGTATTTTTTATGAATGAATAATCTTTACTTGTTTTCTCAAAGTAATTATTTAGATTCTATATTTTATTGTTCTATCACTAACAAAAATAAAAATAATTTTACATAATCATATTATTCTGGTTTTCAAATATTCAAAAAGAGAATCAAATTATATATATATATATATATATATATATATATATATATATATATATATATATATATATATATAAACTCCACTTTTCGATATATTAATTTGATGAGTTTGTTAGTAGGGTCCATTATTTTATGACTATATAGATGAATTTGATTCAAGGATTATGATGGAGTTTTTTGGTTTGCTCATAATTTTGAGGATTTTTTTTAACATGACTTGTTTGTTTTGTAAGTCACGTTCCATAAAAAAACTATAAATTTTAAGGAACCAATAACTTGATCACCTCTTTTGGACTAAAAATTTAAGGCTAATCATAGATATGACATTGTTTTTAGATATTAAGAAAAATGTATGACCACAAGTCATTAGAATAGATAAGTCACAGACACTTTGACTTCAACATTAAAAATACACATTTTTTAAAATAATGTTAATCCTTTGATTTATGCATTTTTTCTATTTTTTAGAGCTTTATTATTATCGGAAAAAATAAGTATAGCAAAATACATAAATTCCTTGATCTACAAATAAATATTTATATCGACATATAAACATAATAAATTTAAGCAATCTGGTCATTAACAAGTGAATGATCACTCCATCCAACTTTTACACTTGCATTTTAGTCATTCATAGGTGAGCCACCAATGTGATTCATATGTGAATCTATTCAAATTGAGAAGACAATGTTATATAGTTAAATCATTGGCTTAAAAAATACACTGTATATCTACACTTTTACTAGAATCTACACTAGTAACATGTACTTATAAATTTATTTGTAGGTGCTGGATTTGGGTCAAAATTATATTTTGGATCAGGAAGCTTTCAAATGAAGATTAAGCTACCGGCTAAAGATTCTGGTGGTATTGTTACTGCTTTTTATGTATGTACAAATGCTTTAAACTTGTCTTCATAGTTCTTTTATATATATATATATATATATATATATATATATATATATATATATATATATATATAAACCTAACCCTATACATAGCTATTATTGCTTGGACAATAAGTATTGTGTGACATATAGTAATTGATATTCAACAAAAATTTAATATAAAAATAGTCTTGTAAAGTAATGAAAATACGAAAAATAAATTAGTTTAAAAAATCAAATCATTTATAAGGATAGCATGGACTTTTTATGATGACTTTTTATAATTCTCATTTTGTGAGAATGTTATTTTGTTAATATAATCTTTAAGAATGAAAATCCGTGAGAACAAGAATAAAAGAAAAATAATGAGAAAGTGTAACCTAATTGTTCTCATATAGCACTTGGTACACACTTACACAACACTTGTGTGTCTTAGTATAACTTGCTTATATATATATATATATATATATATATATATATATATATATATATATATATATATATATATATATATATATATATGGGAGGCTAATGCGAAAATGCAAAAAATTTGCGAAAACTCGAAAAAAAGGAAATAATATGAGATTGTGTCACATCAATCTTAATTTTGGATAATAATTCATCCTAATTTTGAACTACAAGATGATAATCGATGATACATAAGAAATTGTTTCATATTAGCAAAATATGTTTTTGACCTTTTTATTATAAAAACTTGAATTTAAAAGTGGGTAAGGACATAAAAAAAAAGTGAAACGGTTGTTAAAACCACCTTGAAATCCATGTTATCTTAACACCCTCCTATATAAACTTATTATCTTGCTAATAAATTTAAATTTTAAAGTATATGAGTTTGATTTTTATAAGATAATTTTTTTTTCGCATTTTCGCAAAATATTTATGTTTTCGCATTAACCTACTTTATATATATATATATATATATATATATATATATATATATATATATATATATATATATATAGATCATATTATATGAACCTATAATTTTTAGATATAACTTTATTTTCATCACAAAACTCGAATAGAAAAACATAATTTCATGTTCAACACAATAATATAACCAACATCAACAACATATTTAATAATATTTTTTGCAATACTACAATGAAAATAAAACACACACACACACACACACACACACATATATATATATATATATATATATATATATATATATATATATATATATATAATAGTACGAAAGTCATATGTGAATATCGTATTATTGTGGATCATTTTTTAATAAATTTCATTTGTTGTAGAAAAATAAAATATTGGGGGTGAATATCGTATTATTGTGGATCATTTTTTAATAAATTTCATTTGTTGTAGAAAAATAAAATATTGGGGATTCCGCACGGTAGAATAGAAAAACATAACCATACATTTTGTTTCATATTATTTTCAAACAATATAAACAAAATTTGTATATATTCCGCTTATATAAATTTGTATCTTTATCTTCCTAATTCAATACGAATACATGCACTACAATGTAGTGTTTTGAGTTTTCGCAAATCATATTTTTTTCACCATCTTATGCACCAAACTTCGACAATATTATCTATATATGTGAACTATATATATCTTTATACTAACCAAATTAATATAATAATTTTCACGTACTAACGATAAGTTAAGAAAAATATTCACTTGTATTAATATAGCCACATATATAATTAGAGAATACAAACCATTATTGGAAATTTTTAAATTTTATTAATTATGGAATATATATATATATATATATATATATATATATAGATATATATATATATATATATAGAGAGAGAGAGAGAGAGAGAGAGAGAAGGTTCACATGAGAACTAGAATAAAGTGAGAACATGAAACTAATTCTAGTCTTATGGTAAAAAAAACAAGTGGTGAAGTTTTAAAAATGTCCATCATTATTCAAAATCATAACCATAAAATTTATTTTTCGCTTGTAATACGATTAAAATCGTAAATGAATAAAAACTAAATGGTTGTCAACCTAACAACCCTTAAAGATCAATGATTTATGCATCTGATAGTATGCTTCTGATTATGTTGAGTTCATGTAGTTATTTCTAAATACAACTGTTCACGAAGAAATGGACTTTGAGTTCTTGGGAAATCGGCCAGGCAAACCAGTCATTTTACAAACGAACGTATTTACAAATGGTCTCGGTGGTAGAGAGCAAAAATTCAGTCTTTGGTTCGATCCTGGTGCGAATTTTCATTACTACAAATTGCTATGGAACGACCATCAAGTTGTGTACGCATGTATCTTATTTTATCGGAAATTACATACATCATATTGATATCAAACTTTATAGGTTTTGTTAGCTTGATTATGTCCAATGATCAAGAAAAGAAAACCAATCACTTTATAAATAAATACTAATGGTTACATTTTATATTCGTTTCAGGTTCTTTGTAGATGATACACCAATAAGAGTATATAAGAACAACATAATTAGAGGTGTTGGGTACCCTACTCATACATTGCAAGTGATTACGAGCTTCTGGGATGGATCAAGTTGGGCTACTGATGGTGGAAAAACGAAGGTCAATTATTCAAATGCACCATTCCACGCCAATTTCCAAGATTTTAACATTGATGGGTGCATATCGATGCCTAATAGTCCTAATAAGGACTGTGCTTCTCAAAAGTATTGGTGGAACAATAAAAAATATTGGCAATTGAACCCCCAACAACTGAAATCATTAGAAGATGTAAGAAAAAAGTATATGAAATATGACTATTGTACCGATAAGAGTAGGTATCCTATCCCTCGTCCAGAATGTAGTGAAAAATGATGGGTAATAATATGTATTACATTTAATGAGATATCTTCTAACTCTAGAAATAAAATTCAAGGATTATGGTCTTTCATTTCGTAAAAGATGTACAAATTTGGAAGGATAACATTATAAAAATTACAATAATGCCTAAGATTTCATATAGTTTTTTACAACTTACTTTAAAGATATAATTACAATACCCCATATTTTAAAATGCTTTTAAGATTATAAAGTTCTTGAAAAAGACTAGGATGATTTTCAAAGTTTTTATTATGATTTATTTTTAATTGAAAGATTGAATTGCTTATCGGGTATGTAAAAATGGAAATATAACTCAAATAACTAATAATTAACTCATATACATATGTTGCTATTTGCTAATTAACAACCCCTTTTAATTTGGTGGTAATTTCCGAGGGATTTTGCTATGGAATTTCAGGGGATTTTGCTATGGACTGAATTTGTGATTTTTGGTAAATCATACAGACCATTTATGTAATTTCATCTGCATTTGATGACCAAGTTATATCCCCATCCAATGAGAGAATGCACAAGAGCATGCTTGGTCTCCTTTTTGTCTGTCACTGTCCCATTATTGTCTCTTACTACCCAAATAGTATCGTAACCACTAGGGGTCTTGGGCAGCTTTATGATAAAGTCCATTGTAGTGTTTTCCCATTTCTACTCGGGAATATCAGGCTGTTGTAGTAATCCCGAGGGCTTTTGATGCTCTGCCTTGACTTTAGAACAAGTCAGGCCTTTTTACATGTAAGCGGTAATATCAGCTTTCATATTCGGTCACCAATATAATTTCTTCATATCCAAATACATATTGTTGGATCTAGGATGTGCTGAATACCTTGATCTGTAAGATTCGTCCAAGACTAAGCGTCTAATGTCACCAAACCTTGGTGTCCAGATCATGTTCATGAAATAACGAGTTTCATCATCCTTAAGCTTAAAATGCTTATCCATTCCTTGTAAGGCTTCTTCCCCAACACTCTCTTCTTTCAAGGCTTCCAGTTGAGCTTCACGAATCTGTGTATTGAGGTTGGAATGATTGGTCATAGTAAGTGATTTTATTCGTCGGGGTTTCGCACATTTGTTATGACTAAAAGCATCAACTGCAACATTTTCTTTTCCGGGATGATATCAGATATCACATTCATAATCGTTTAATCACTCGATCCATCTTCTTTGTCTCATATTTAGTTCTTTTTTATCAAATATGTGTTGGAGACTCTTAGGGTCAGTGAAAATGATACACTCGGTTCCATATAAATAGTGTCTCCAAATCCTCATGGAAAAGACTACTGCTCGCAATTCGAGGTTATGGGATGTGTAATAGTTTTCATGGATTTTAAGTTGTCGAGAAGCATAAGCAATGACCTTCTTTATCTGCATTAATAAGCATGCCAATACTTGAATTGATGTGTTGTAGTATAGGATAAAGTCTTTGGTTCCTTTTGGTAAGGATATAATTGGTGCATTGCACATCATCTGTTTCAACTTTTGGAATGCATTTTCCTGCTTATCTCCCCATTCGAACCTTGTTTCTTTTTATGTTAATGCAGTGAGAGGTTTGGTTATCTTGGAAAAATTCTCTATGAATCTCTTATAGTAGCCGGCAAGGCCTAAGAATTGTTGCACTTCGGTTGGCATCCTGGGTGCATCCTAATTCTTAACCGCTTCGATTTTTTTGGGATTTACATGTATCCCTTTGTTACTTACCTCATGCCCTAGGAAGTGTGATTCTCTAATCCAAAATTTGCATTCGGAGAATTTTACGTACAACTTTTCCGTTCTCAGCAGTTCAAAGATCAATTTCAAATGTTGATCATGTTCTTCTTTGGTTTGCGATTAGATTAGAATGTCATCAATGACACTATTATGAATGTATTTAAGTATGGTTTTCATACACAGTACATGAGGCCATGAATACTGGTGGAGTATTAGTTAATTTGAAGGGCATAACTAGAAACTTGTAGTGACCTTATCGAGTTCTAAATGCAGTTTTCAAAACATCTTCTTCTAATACCTTCAGTTGATGATACCCAAATCTTAGATCTATTTTTGAATAGTAACTAGAAACCTGAACGTGATCAAACAGGTCTTCTATTCCCGGGAGTGGGTAACGGTTCTTGACTGTTAGTTTGTTTAAATCTCGATAGTCGATACACATCCTAAAATACCCATCTTTCTTCTTGACGAATAAGATTGACGCTCTCCAAGGTGAGAAGTTTGGTCTTATAAAACCCTTGTCAAGAAGTTCATGCTAATTGACTTGAAAGCTCTTGCATCTCAGAGGGAGAAAATATGTAGGGGTATTTCGCTACTGCATCTGCTCCTGGATTAAATCAATTCAGAACTCGACGCTACGGCTTGGCGGTAATCCAGGCAGATCTTCTGGAAACACATCGGGATAGTCACATACTTGGTGTATGTCCTTGATTTCTTTCGTTTTTCTCTTCTTTTCTATCACATGTGCCAAGAAGGTATAACACTTCTTGTGTAGATATTTTTTAGCCTTATTGTAAGAAATAAGGTTCAAGTTTTGACCCCACTTATCACCACAGATTATCATGGTCTCTCCGTTAGGTAGAGTTAGTCGTATAGATTTTTTGAAGCACATAATTTCACCATGGTGAAGAGCCAGCCAATCCATACCGATAATAATGTCAAAACTCCCAATTGGCATTGCCATTAAATTGGCATAGAATGTATGGTAATTTATAGTTAGGAGACAATTACGTAATATTTCGGTGGTGCTTTCTATCTGACTGTTTGCTACTTCTACTTCGTATGCTACGTCTAATTTACTAGACTCGTGATTTAATAGTTGTTTAAATAATAGGGTTATAAAACTTCTATCGGCATCGGGGTCGAAGAGAATGGTATCATATACATTATTGATGAGGAACGTACTAGTAACCACCAAGGGATCTTGTATAACATCTTTGTTCCCAATCACAAAAGCCCGACCACGAGCATTCCCATTACCTTTGTTCATTTTTGGTCAATTTCGCCTGTAGTGCCCATTTTCTCCATATTCGAAATAAGATCCTCCTCCACTTGAACCTGATCCATTACCCCTTTCCTGTACTACTACAACCAGTGTCGTGCCACGGAAAATGTTTGCAGTATGACCTTTCTTGTTGCATGTGGTACAATGGAAAAATTCCCCAATGTGGGCCGGTTTCATTGGGCGCATAAAAGGCTTGTTCCCGATGTAACACTTCTGTTGGGTTGGAATTGGGGCTGATGCCACATCATACACTTTTTCAGTTTGTTGCTTTTTTTTGTTGGTTCTGATTTCCTCCGTTGAATTTGCACTTGTGGTGGTAGTTGTTAACTTTTGAAGTTTCAACTTTTTCCACCATTGATCCTTGTTCGATTTCGTTTTGATCAATTGCAGAGCTAGACGCTTATCATAGAGGTATGTGGTAGGTTTTGACGAAAGTACCATCGCTCTTATTAGTGGTTCCAGACCCCATTATAACGCTCCTCCTTTTTGCTTTTTGGGTTCACCATGTCAGGACAAAGGAGTGTAAGGTCATTAAACCTTGTGGTGTAAGCTTTGACATCATAACCTGTAACGTCCCAAAAATACGAGCCAAAAATTTCATTTTTAAAACATATACTTAGCAAAACATTAGAAATAAAACGTTCACCGATCATAACATTTCATAAAAGATATCGCATGTCTAGAAAAACATTTTCATAAAACATAATAGTGTCAGAGTACAAATCCCCAGGAAGATCTCATAGTGCGGAATGCAAAGCATGTGTGTGATGGGCCGCTACCACGCCAGATCCTTCCCCTTCGAAGAAGAGGTACCTGAAACCAACATACCACATACCATACAATCACATAACATACATATATTGTCAGGCATATCTGGGTGCCCGACCTACCCCTTCGGTCCTCTCGACCGGATATTGTCTAGTATATCTGGGAGCTTGCCTCCCCTTTGGTCCTCTCGATCGGATACTGACCAGTATATATGGGAGCTTGCCTCCCCTTCGGCCCTCTCGACCGGAAGCTGACTTGCATATTTGGGTGCTGGCCTCCCCTTCGGTCCTCTCTACCGGGTACTGGGGACTATTTCACCCCTACTACTACCACATAACACATATATCTATCTAGCATGGCTGGGCATGATCACCCTTTCCGCCCTATCGACCGGTAATCTGGGGGACGATCTCCCCTTACTGTCTTTAGCACATAGCATCGTATCATACTAGCACAGTAACATATCACAAGTAGTAGCAACCCAGGATGAATATCAAAGAGACAATCATCCATCATACAACTCCTATTGGTGGGTCGGCATTGTGGTCGTAGACCCACCGCTACTGGAAGGTAACTCACCACAAAGTAGTTGCTGATCGGTGTGGGAACTGACTGTCTTCTGCTGCTGCTGTTCCGGATATCCTCTGGCTATAATCCCACAAAACACTTAGTCAAATACTGCTAACCGACCTCAGGGAAAAATGACCATTTACCCCTAACCAAACCAAGAGTCAAAGTCAAAGTCAATTTCCAGTTGACCCGACTCGCCGAGTTGCCTTGCCAACTCGCCAAGTCCCTATCCCTTTGTCTGACCATAAACCCGTCTCTACTCGTCGAGTTAGGCATTGACTCGGCGAGTTTTCCTTCTAAACCAAAGTCCAATAATCCTTCATCCTACTCGCCGAGTTGTATGAACAACTCGTCGAGTTCATCTTCATCCGAAGAACACTCTATGCTGAGACTCGCCGAGTTGTATGAACAACTCGTCGAGTCTGTTCTTGAGGCAAGAAGATTTCCTTGAACTCGCCGAGTCATGGCATTGACTCGCCGAGTTACTTCATGGGTCAGTCCGGCTTCCGACCCACTGAGTCACACCCTATGACTCGCTACCCCAACCCGCAAACACAAAAATGGGGAAAACTCAGGGACTCGCGACTTGACTCGCCGAGTCCGATGAACGACTCGCCGAGTCTGCCATATGCAAATACTATATACTCGATTTTGCTTGAATGCAGCTCATGCCATTCATAGATCTGGGTTTCTAGGGCTCGATTAACACGTAAAGTTTCCAACTTTACGTGTAAATAAACACCAATGAATGTTTTAGGGCTCAAAATGCGCTAAAAGAGTAGATCTAGGGCTTTCATGCAATATGGCTCCATAAAGGTAGTAGATCTAAGATCATGGAGCTCAATCATGCCTAGATCTAGAGGCTAAACAACTTGTTACAAACCTTAATACACAATCAAGCTTGGGGAAAGGCTAAAGAAGGACTTTCATGGAGCTATAACGGACTATAAGCATGAAAACAGGGGGAAACTGAGTTATACCTCAAGGAAACCACTGAGATAACACAAGGATGCCTGGCCTCCTTCTTCTCTTCTTGATCTACTCTCATTCCCTCACAAAATCTTCAAGAAAACACACTAAAATGCTTCAATCTCACAAGGAACAAGGCTTGGACGAAGTAGAGAGCTCTGAGGGTGAAGGGGGCGAGCTTGGGGGCGGATAACAGGGTTTAAATAGGGTGCAAACCCTTGAAATTTAGGGTTTCATCAGACAGCGGGGACTCGCCGAGTCCAGAATGTGGACTCGCTGAGTCGCCAACTTAAACGTGCTCCCAAACCCGTCTCTACTCGGCAAGTCAGGCCTACAACTCGCTGAGTCCAAGGCCAAAAATGTAAAATACTTAGATAAATTTTACGTACCAGGAACCTGGTGCTACAAATCTCCCCCACTTATTTTATACTTCGTCCTCGAAGTCTGCTACTCGATCCTGAAACAGCTCAGGGTAATGCTCCATCATTCCTTCCACCGGATCCCAAGTCCATTCCGAACCCTTTCGGTGCTGCCATTGCACCTTTACTAATTCCACTCTCTTTTTCCTCAGATCCTTCGACTTCCGGTCGAGGATTGCGACTGGGCGCTCAATGTAATTCAGGCTGTCATCAACCTGTATATCCTCTAGCGGCACCACCGTTGAATCATCCACTAGGCACTTCCGCAGCTGGGAGACATGGAAAGTGTTGTGGATCTGACTGAGCTCGGCTGGTAGATCCAGCCTATATGCCACCTTGCCAACCCGGGCTACAACCCTGAACGTACCAATGTATCTCGGGCCCAACTTGCCCCGCTTCCTGAATCGAATGACGCCTTTCCAAGGTGACACCTTCAGGAGAACCATATCCCCGACCTGGAACTCCAGGTCTGATCGACGCTTGTCGGCGTAACTTTTCTGCCGACTCTGCGCAGTCCGAAGCCTGCTTCGAACCTGCTGGATCCTCTCGGTCATCTTGAGCACCACCTCGGTGCTCCCCATGACCCTCTGGCCAACTTCACCCCAACATATCGGGGTCATGCACCTCCGTTCGTACAACATCTCGAATGGAGGACGGTCAATACTCGCGTGGTAGCTGTTGTTGTACGAGAACTCAGCCAAGGGAAGATAGGTATCCCAACTACCACCGAAGTCTAGCACGCATGCCCGCAACATATCCTCCAACGTCTGGATGGTCCGCTCGCTCTGACCATCCGTCTGCGGGTGAAAGGCGGTGCTAAAATGCACACGAGTGCCCAACTCATCATGAAACTTCTTCCAAAACCTGGAAGTGAACCGCACATCTCGGTCTGATATCACTGACACTGGCACCCCGTGCCGCGCCATTATCTCCTTGATATAGATATCGGCCAACTTTTCGGCCGAGATACTCTCCTGAATCGGAATAAAATGGGCGCTCTTGGTCAGCCGATCCACGATGACCCAAATTGAATCTACTCCTCGTGCCATCCGGGGAAGCTTTGTGATAAAATCCATCGTAATATCCTCCCATTTCCACAACGGGATATCCAACAGCTGCATCTTGCCGTGCGGTCTCTGATGCTCAGCCTTGAACTTCCTGCAGGTCAAACACCGCTCGACGTACCACGCCACATCCCGCTTCATGCAAGGCCACCAATAGTCTAGACGAAAATCCCGATACATCTTCGTCGCCCCTGGATGAATAGAGAATCGGGATTTGTGCGCCTCCTCCATTAAGATCTGGCGCACGCCTCCGTGATATGACACCCACACCCTACGGTGTAGGGGCAATAACCCTCGGCTATCATAATCGAAGGAGGTGACTTGACCCACTATTCGCTCACTCTTCTGATGCTCCTCCTTCATAGCCTCCTGCTGAGCTTCCCGAATCTTCTCTAACAGTGGAGTCACCACCGTCATCCTCATACACACATCCCTGATCGTTGCCGCCTTACGGCTAAGCGCATCGGCCACCACGTTGGCCTTCCCCGGGTGATAAAGGATCTCGTAATCATAATCCTTGACCACGTCCAACCACCGACGCTGCCTCATGTTCAGATTCGGCTGATCCATGAGGTACCTCAAACTCTTGTGGTCCGTGTAAATGGTACATCGAACCCCGTAGAGGTAATGCCGCCAAATCTTGAGGGCGAAGACCACCTCCCCCAACTATAAATCATGCGTCGGGTAGTTCACCTCGTGAGGCTTCAGCTGCCTCGAGGCATAAGCAATGACATGCCCCCTCTGCATCGATACTGCGCCTAAGCCCGAGATAGATGCATCATAGTATACCACAAAATCCTCTACACCCTCAGGCAGGGCTAAGATTGGCGCCTCGCACAATCTCTGCCTCAGATCCTCGAACGCGGCCTGCTGCTCAGGCCCCCATCGAAAGACCATGACCTTCCTAGTCAACCGTGTCAGGGGCATGGCTATCTTGGAGAAATCCTGAATGAATCTCCGATAGTAGCCTGCTAATCCGAGGAAACTACGAATCTCGGATGGAGACTTTGGAACCTCCCATCTCATCACGGCCTCCACCTTGGCCGGGTCTACTGAAATCCCATTATGGTTGACGAGGTGCCCAAGAAACTGCACCTCGCGCAACCAAACCTCACATTTGGAGAACTTGGCGTACAAGCTCTCCCTCCTCAAGGTATCCAAAACCTCTCTCAGATGCTCCTTGTGCTCCTCCTGTGTCTTGGAATAAACCAAGATGTCATCAATGAAAACTATCACAGACTGATCCAGCATCGCTCTACACACGCGGTTCATGAGGTCCATGAATGCGGCAAGAGCATTGGTGAGCCCAAACGGCATCACCACGAACTCATAATGGCCATAACGCGTCCAAAACGCGGTCTTCGGTACATCCTCCTCTCTGACCCTCATCTGATGATAACCTGAACGCAAATCGATCTTGGAGAACCAAGATGCTCCCTGTAACTGATCAAAGAGGTCATCAATCCTCGGGAGTGGGTAACGGTTCTACACCGTCACCTTATTCAGCTTCCGATAATTTATACACATCCGATGCGACCCGTCCTTCTTCTTCACAAAGAGGATTGGGGCTCCCCAGGGTGAACTGCTCGGTCGAATAAATCCCTTGTCTAGCAGCTCCTGCAGCTGCGTAGACAACTCCTGCATCTCGGGAGGAGCCAACCGATAGGGTGCCTTGGCTATCGGAGCCGCTCCAGGAACTAGGTCGATCCTGAACTCTACCTAACGCTCCGGAGGTATTCTAGGAAGCTCCTCTGGAAACACATCATTGTAGTCTCGCACCACTGGAACCTCGCTCATTGTCGCCTTACCCGTCTCCCGGGTATCCATAACATACGCGACATATCCCGCGCAACCCTGCTGAAGGTAGCATCTAGCTCTCGCTGTTGAACATACTGCAGGTCCATGCTGTGGCCTCTCGCCATGGATCACCAACTCTCCCCCTCTTGGGGTCTTGATCCGCACTATCTGCTGTGCACAATCTATCACCGCCCCATTAGGGCTCAACCAATCCAAGCCTATAATCACTTTGTTCCCACGCAACGGAATGGGAACCAAATCCACCAACTAGCCCTCCTCAAATAACCTTAGAACACAATCCCTGAATACTGCTGACGCTCGCACCGATCGATCATCGGCAATCTCTACCTCTAAAGGGGAATCCAACATGCCCGAATACTCAGCAAACCTCTTGCTAAGTGTAAGGGAAACAAATGATCGGGTGGCACCCGAGTCAAACAACACCTGAACAGGGATACCGTTCACATGGAACGATCCTAACGCATATACACAGAGCACATATCAATATCATAACATCATAAAAATAAGATAGAGGGAAAGAATCATACCCATCACCACATCGGGTGCGGCGGGTGTCTCCTCTGCAGTCAGCTGAAATGCCTGGCTCCTCACCACTGGAGCCTCTGCCTTGCCCTGCCGACCATCTGTAATCCGCAGGGTAGCTGGAGTTGGCGCCTTAACCGGCACTGATGTTGTCAACTGGGGGCAATTGGCCTTCTTGTGGCCCCTCTGGTTGCAGTGGAAACACAGCAACTCAGACGTCTGTATCACAGGTGCAGGGGCGGTACAATCCCTGCTGAAGTGCCCTAGCTTGTCGCACTTGTAGCAGCCTGACAATCCCAACTTGCACGCTCCCTCGTGCGTCTTGCTGCATTTCCTACAGCGGCCCTGCCCCTGTTGGCCTTTCGGCCCCGCATCTGGTCCCTTGGACTTCTTCCCCGAAGCCCCCACAACATGCCCCTCCTCCGCCTTCCTCTTCCAGATGTGCTCCAGATCTATCTCCCTCTCCCTTGCCCTGGCAATCATAGAGTCCAGGGTAGGGCAAGCTAAAAAACTAACATGCTCCCGAATATCAACTCGTAGCATGTCATGATAGCGGGTCCTCCTCATATCCTCATCACCCGCATACTGGGGCACCAACAACGCCCTCTCCCAGAACTTGGCAGTGATCTCCACCATAGTCTCCGTCGTCTATCTCATATCTAGGAACTCCCTGGCCAGCTGATGAAGCTCGACAGCCGGCGCAAACTCTGCCCTGAACCTGGTCATGAAATCCGACCAGGTCATAGCCTCAACATCCGAGGCTCCCAATGAGTCACCAACAGACTCCCACCAATCCCTAGCTCGATCTCTCAAACATCCTTCTGCATATCTCACCTTCGACCCCTCAGGGCAGAAGCTAGTCAACTGCGCAGACTCAATGTCTGCAATCCATCGCCTGGCAGATATGGGGTCCTTCGCCCCGTGATAATCCGGCGCACCACTGCCCCTGAAGTCCTTAAACGACAATGTGCGAGATCCCGACTGGACAGATGCCATGTCGCTCCTGAATGCCCAGAGGCGATCCTCCATCAGCTCCAATATCCCTTCCTTGATCGACCTGAAGATAATGGGGGTCGACTCAAGGATGCCTCTGGTAATCTCTGACGCGATGAACTCGCGTAGCCCCTCATCTACTGGCTCGGAACCTGATCCCGAACCCGATCCCTCTCCTATACTGCCAACTGCTGGCCTCGAGCGTAGTACCACCATTCTGAAATACATAAATAATAACTATTAGCGATACTGATACCTCTGGAGGGATCACACCTACTACAAGTTCCCTGGTCTTATCTTGGCCTTCCTCGGTTTGGGTACGGATCCTCTGCTTTCAGTAGTACGGGCCCATACTACCTTCCACATCTATTCGTACCTTCTCCAAGGACTGCCTTGACTCCACCAGGTCCCTTTCACTACCGCTGATCACTGCTATACTCAACCTGGGCTTGCCCCAGGAAAATCTCTAACTCCACCCTACCCGGTCCTCAGCTGCTGAAGGCCTCCTTGTAATGCCAATTAGTCATTACTTGAATACCATCACATGTGGTGAGGCTCATATAATCCTTCGAGTAACAAACTCGGCTCTACAACGGTTAGACTCAGACAAGAGATGCGCAATAGGGCCAAATCCAGCACTCTAAGATTATTCAACCCTGATCACATGTGACGTGACATATTCACCTAATGTCTAACTCCCATCACTCAGAGCCCCACGAAGCACAAAGCAAGCAACATTCAGACAAAAGGGAACAATCTCAAGCAAATCCGTCCTCATAGAGAAAAGCTGAACTAGCATACAATGCTAAACTCATACTACCAGGCATAACCTAAACAAGCTATCCTACTGCTGTCTACTCAATTCTAGCATGCAGTTTCTCATACACTGAAGCACATAAAACAGGCACATAAGGCATCACTCCTAGATCCTTAGTCCTATTCTAGCATGTTGTTCTACTAAAACTGATAAACATAACATAAGCTTGTATGGGTACTTTGGGGAATACTTACTTGAGCTCGGCCGATCGCGCACATCACACACTTCGTTCCTTCTTAAAACTCTTTACTTAGCTTTTTTTTTGAAAATATTTTCTTCATTAAAATCTTTTAATCCCTCAATTTGAGTTCAGACTCCCCCGAAGGTGTGTCCGAATCCCTAAAACCAGGGCTCTGATACCAACTTGTAACGTCCCAAAAATACGAGCCAAAAATTTCATTTTTAAAACATATACTTAGCAAAACATTAGAAATAAAACGTTCACCGATCATAACATTTCATAAAAGATATCGCATGTCTAGAAAAACATTTTCATAAAACATAATAGTGTCAGAGTAGAAATCCCCAGGAAGATCTCATAGTGCGGAATGCAAAGCATGTGTGTGATGGGCCGCTACCGCTCCAGCTTCTTCCCCTTCGAAGAAGAGGTACCTGAAACTAAACTAAAAACTGTAAGCACGAAGCTTAGTGAGTTCCCCCAACATACCAAATACCATACAATCACATAACATACATATATTGTCAAGCATATCTGGGTGCCCGACCTACCCCTTCGGTCCTCTCGACCGGATACTGTCTAGTATATCTGGGAGCTGGCCTCCCCTTTGGTCCTCTCGACCGGATATTGACTAGTATATATGGGAGCTTGCCTCCCCTTCGGCCCTCTCGACCAGAAGCTGAATAGCATATCTAGGCGGAGGTGATGCGGATGATTCTTAATCGGTCACCATTATTACTTCGTCTACGTCATCCCCATCCATATCTTCTTTAGAGTCCTCCTTAGGCTCCTCATCAATTTCTTCTTCTGGATCATCCTATGGATCTTCTCTAGGATCGATTTTAGCTAGAGGAATGGGTTGGTACACGACTGGATGGTCTGGGTAGTAAGGGTCTCCTGGTAGCACAGGAAACATAGGGTCGTCTGCTGGTGGCATGATTGCTCTCCATAAATCATCCATCTAAACAAAGAACTCTCAAGTATTTTAGTATCTCAAATATGTTACGCATATTTTATACACATATTAAAGAACATTTTAATTATTGACATTTATTGATTTGTGATCGTATTTTAAGTTTCTTAAATCACCAAGATTTTAGTTTATCAACTACTTCCTTTAAGTTGGATAATGCATGAGGCCCGACCAAAATATAACTTAGGTGCACAAGCTAGGTTTAGTTGTGGTATGACCTATGTCTTATGAAACCTAATTGAGTATTTGATATAAATCCTTGTGTTTAAGTTTATTTAATTTTATTAAATTCCTTTAAAAATTTTGGTTCAAAAAGTTTTATTTTTAATTGTTGTAGAGTAAGGATATACATAGACCTACTAGAGAAAACCATAGACTATACTTGTATTTTTATTAAAAAGAAGATACTAAGTTCTCTATAGTCGCTAGCTCTGACCAATCTGTCACACCTCGACCGCAAAAACATCGGGGTGGCGACGTTACAATTGGATCACAGTCAACCACATATATTGAAAAATTAACATATTTAAATTAATATATTACAAACTTTTGAGTTTGCAAACGAAATTATATCATCTTAATTTAAACACACAACGATAATATAAAACATATCAAGTTTATTGCAAAAGAGAGGAAATATAATTTACTTAGAACCGATGTCCTACCTCCAACTTCTTAGTTACCCGAAAATACACATTTTTTTTTTTAAATATGTGAACAAAAATTGTTGGTGAGTTCCACAGGGTTTGACTCTGTGAGTTTTATAAAAAGAAATCTTTATAAAACATAGAATGCTTAAACGGAAAAGTTTGTACAAAAACATAGCCAACAATGTTACTGATATGATTTGTGTGAGACCCGATACTTGTAATCCAATACAAGTATTCATGTTGATTCACTTATAATAAATAAGTAAAAATTAACATATTTTCGTGAAATGAAATATTAAGGGTTTATTTTATATAAATAAACACTAAAAATTTGTTTAACATTCTACATGTGAATCCTTCTATTACAAAGAACCTTATCTTAGTCTGTAATAGTATTTTTGTATCCGTGATTTTGTGGAACAATAATCGAACTATATGACTTGAACCCGCCTCCATGAAGCACAATGAAAAAATTTCGGTGCTTGTTGTCCTAACGGAGCTTCATCGACATCGTGATGAAAAGTGTAAAATAAAAACAAGAAGTTGTCATCAAATTTTGTTTCAACAAACGATAGTTGTAGCTAGCAACCGTAGACAGATGTGTCAACCCGTATAGATCTATACACACATTCTTCGCTCACAAAAGATTAACTGTTATTACAGAGGACTTCACTAAGTTGGTGTCTTAGTTTGATGAATGAGAAACTTTCACAACAATCTCACGTTTTAGTTACAATTCCCAATTGTTTACATTCGGAAACTTTTTTTTAAAAGTTTAATTACTTTTAAAGTAAATCAAAATTGTTTCCTATCCAAATTTTGACAACACCCCGAATCTAAGTAACCATAACCAACACATTTCTAATCATTTATACCATAAGACTTTTGACATGATCATTTTATGAACAACTTATTATAATTAACATCTTTATGTCTATAAAGTGTGTAAATTGAACAATATCATAAATTGTGTTTCTCTTATCTACAACAAGTCTTTATTTATGTATTTAAACACTTATAATCACTTATAAGTTTTTAGGAAATGTTTCATTTAAGATCATAAGTTTTCATGACATATTTGATGGTTTTTCATGCACTAACTATAAATAAGAGTATTATTTGACACAAAAGTTTTCATGTAAAACACAAAGGTACCACAACACCAATATGGCATCATATATATATATATATATATATATATATATATATATATATAAACTTAAATAGTAAACTTTTAAGATTATATCTACTTTTTATGTGTAACCCCCCCCCTGCGAAAATGTTTAAAAACAATAAAATGGGGTCGTAGATACTCACTTTT
The DNA here is from genome assembly GCF_051521515.1 of Lactuca serriola. Classification (NCBI taxonomy): domain Eukaryota; kingdom Viridiplantae; phylum Streptophyta; class Magnoliopsida; order Asterales; family Asteraceae; genus Lactuca; species Lactuca serriola. The sequence continues at coordinate 14,951,423 of NC_136416.1, forward strand.
GTCGTGTGAAGTTATTCGATTTAAGAAGGATTCGTGAGGTTTTCGGTTTTACCCAAGCAAGAGATTTGAGTACTTTTTGGGATGTCTTAATACATATAGACATATATTTACAAATAAGTTAGTCTTTTATCAAGCTTTAACTCACTTAAAACAAGTGAGTTTTATGACAAAAGGAAAGAGTAAAATCAAGAAATTACATGGCTTTTACTTGGATCTAAAGTATGTTGCCAAAAGGAGGTTGAAACACAAGCTTTTTGAAGGATGGAAGGTAAATTTTTTAGGGTTTAAAGTACTTGAAAACAACAATTTATGGGCTCCTATGATTCTAATAAATGGGCAATAAAATGGAAGATTTTTGTGGATTGTTTTGATGCTCGAAAACAACCACTGTTTTGGGTGGTTGTTGTCTTGAAATTTCCAGCAAAGAAGCAAGAAAAAGAGTGGTTTAGCTACTGTTTTGAGTACATGTTACATCCATAAATTTCATAAAAATTTTAAACTTTTCAAACATTCCAAAAATCCATTCATTGATTAGAAATTATTTTCAAAATAGTTTAACATCAGAGAAAATCCTACAAATCGTAACATAAAATGTGAGGAGGTGCACGATCAAGCCTTCACCTTCCCACGATCATCAGAAGTACCTGAAACAAAATCCAAAATTGTAAGCCTGAAGCTTAATGAGTTCCCCTAAAATACCGACACATAACAAATAGTACACATAATAACATGTAATGGGTCCACAACTTTTACAGACTGGATTACCCCTGAGCCTACAGTATGAGTCTGGCTTGCCTTACAGGCCCACAACTCGTATCTGGATTACTCTCGAGCCCACAACATAAGTTTGGCTTGCTCTCGAGCCCACATCTTATATTTATCTTGCTCCTTCAGTCCTCAGACTGGGATATAAATGACTAGCCCTCAGTGCGAGTCTGGCATGCTCTCCTTGGCCCCCGGCTCGCATCTAGAATGCTTAGGAGTCCTCAGTATGAGTCTGGCATGCTCTACCTGGCCCTCAGCTCATATCTGGCATACTCCAGGGTTTGTTGGCTACAGCACAGAGCAGTACAACCTCAACCCAACCCACACAACATGTAGACATGTAACAGATAAATACACATATAGATAAGTAGACAATATCACATGTAGTTTTACAGATCTACCAGACTAACATATCAAACTAGAATGCATATCTAACTCATACTCAGCATATCAATAACCACTAGGATATCTAATGGGCCGGCCTTGGTGCCTTCGAACCCTAAGTATAGTGAGGAAACTCACCTTACAAGTAGCACTGACTGTCAAGATCCAATTTGAATCACAGCTCCGAACTCAAACGCCTACAACCACTATGTGACTCATTTCATTAAAATACCAAATTACCAAAATACCCTTAAAGTTAAACTTGGTCTACCATGGTAAGAGTCAAAGTCAATAATTAAGGTCAACAGTCCATGTTGACCCAACTCGTCAAGTGTATCCTCCTGACTCGTCCAGTTCCTTCACAACTCAGAAAATTATGAAAAAGCTCGAGGCAACTCGCCGAGTTACTAGAGAAACTCTCCGAGTTCTTCAGCATCCAGAAAGCAGGAAAACCCTAACCAACTCGTGGATTTGGTAGAGTAACTCGTCGAGTTTTCCTAGCCGTAATGCATTCAGACTCTTCCAAGTAAAACCAAAGCTCCAAAGTATAGATCTTGTCCCCTAGGATTGAGATACGATGTAAAGTTGTTAACTTTACGTCCATGCATGGCATCAAAGGGGCTAAAACACTCAAATAAGGCTTATCGAGGGATTTAGGGCATGAAAGAGGGCCAATACTTGATAAAGCTTGGAACTTTAGGCTCAAAGAGCCACAAAAGGAAGGTGCAAATGACTGAAAGGTGGTTGAATACCGAGGGGCAGCAACCCTCTTCTTGCTCTCGGTTTTAGTGGGTTTCGAAGGGGGTGTGTGGGGATGAAAAATGATGATGTTTGAGAGCATTTCTTGAGAGAGTTTTCTGGAAAAAGGAAGGAAGAAATGAGAGAGAGGAGAGCTCGAGATTTATAAGAGAAAAGGAAGGAGGATAAGAACTAATCTTTAGTAACATTTGATGTGGTCATTCTTATTACATCATATATATATATATATATATATATATATATATATATATATATATATAATAGCATTATAGTTTGTATGTATTGGAAATTAAATGTTTATATTTAATTATTTTATTTATAAACAGTTGGGTACATTTTAATTATGCCTCATAATAATCTATTTTATATTTACATAAATTAAATATAAGAATGACTGACCAATGTATAATTTTGGGATATTTAACTGTTTGAAAAATATCGTTAACCACGTTTCGTTGTTTTGGTTCGTATAATTGTCAAATTTCGATCCCTCACTACTATTAGGAACAAGTTTGAATATAGAATTTAAATTACTCATCAACCGGAGACGTATTTAAATGATAATTAAATTTCGTGTTTGAATGACGTTATTTGCTATATATCACGAACCATTTTTAGTTCAGAATAATACGTCGTAACAAAATTTATCAATAGTCACTGGTTTTATTTCCGCAACACCATTTCTAAATAAAACGTATTAAATTCCTCAAGCCATTTTTGATATTGGTTGATTTGGAATCAGGCCGAGTGTGCTCTCACGACGTAACCAAGGGTCGGTTATGACTTGAGACTCAATGGTGGACAATATTGGTTGTTGACTTTGAATTTGGCCGTTAACTTTTGGTATGGGTTGACTTTTTGGTCAAATTTCTATTTTTGGAAGCTAGACTTAAGATTTACCTTGTGTGAGTTATTAGGAGGTGTTTGGCTCTCATTCCTTGTCCGGGACAAAACTATTAGATGTAGGCCACATGGCATTAAGTTGAGTTTTTTGCCCATCAACTACCTTATGGGCTATCAGTAAATCACTACCTTATGGGCTACTTGTAAATCTTCTCCTCCTATTATTGCAAAGTGGGTTGCTAGATGGGTGAAATGGGAACCTATTTTTACATAGTCGAAATAACCAAATTTGATATTAAAATAAAGAATAAAATTAATAGAGACATGTTAAAGATAATGGTCAATAAATAATTTTATTGATTGAAACAAATGAAAACCCATCTATTAATTAGTCTCTTGGCCATGTGTAAGTCCCCAAATCTGCTTGTGTATCAATCAGATCCGTTTGATGGTGCGGAATCCCAATCAAACGGATGATGCCAGATCAAAATAGAAGAGAAGGAGAAGAAGAATAACTTGAATCTATGATGTATTTAGTGAATAGAATGATGCTCCACACACATAGTTCACACACTAGCTCTTCTCTCTTCTTTCTCTCACACCTTAGAATACACACACTTAAGCTCCCCTCCAGTAATGCACTCCTCACCCACCTAACATCTATTTATATGAATATGGGAGCATGGGCCGTAAATGGGTTTACAACCGTAAACACCCGCCTGACCGTAAACGAAACCGTAAACACTGAAAAATACATTTTCCTAGAAAAGTAAAGTATAAACCATAATTTTGACCCAACAATCTCCCCCTTGGTTTATAGCTTTCTTTTCTTAATTGACCCAACAAGCTCCCCCTAAAAAGCAGCTGGATTTTCTTGTCAATCTTCATCGAGAGCTTGGTTTCAACATTAATCTTCGAATTCTTCACAACTTCAAGATGAACTTAATGAATCTTCAACGAATGACTTCATCTTGAGCAGTTGGCCTTGTCTTCAAAATTTGACTCTGAACGCACATTGGGTGAGGAGGCTTCTTGTAGAGATTCGGTGGTGCATTTGGTCTTGCAGCTTCGTTTTCTTTGGACAGTTCTTTGAAATATGCCCATCATTTCCACATTCGTAGCACTTCTTGTTGTCGAATGTACAATCTCTGGAATAGTGACTGGTCCTACGACACTTATAGCACGTCACTTCTCCATCGCATCTTCCGAAGTGTATAATGACGAGAATTAAGATAGGAAATATTTTATTTACGATCGACGTGTAAATCTTCCTATTATTCCGAAAAGTTACATGCCGGTTCTAATACCATATCTAAACGTTTAGAAATCTGAACACATAAAATTTCCAGATCCGGTCGGCAACAGACCATAGATCCGTTCAGACATTTAGCATCATAAATCATTTAGCACATAAAAGCATGTTAGGCATTTTCACTAAATAAGATAGTGCTTATGTCTATTCAGGTGTATTACCTAAGACACACTCCTCACAATCATTGCTTAGCATTCTAAGTTTAAGTCTAGAAATAAATCCATATTCCTAGTTCTCTGAAACTAATGATCTCATACCAACTGTGACTTCCCATTTTCACGGCCAGAAAAGACCGATTTTGTTTATGCTTTATAAAAATCAGAGTACTTCTTTTAATAAAATGTTGCGGAATTTGTTCCCAGAAAAACATGATAAATACGTTATCAAAGCATTTTCGAAGAAATGTTTTTTATTCATTTAAAACAACTGGGATGTCATCGTCAATACAGAAACATAAGCATAAACAGAACTTACATTCATTTACACTAGTGATCTACATCTCTTTTAAATCTCTCAGTGCAAAGTAGCTTCGTATCGACGCTTGTGATACAAATAAGCTGGAGTGGGTCAGGTTGGGAAACCTGGCGAGTACATAGGGTTTTCAACCCACAATAATATAATTATTATATTTAAACATCAAACAATCAACCCGATTACTCATCCCCGTTATCTTCTTTAATATTCCTGAAAGAATTATCTTAAGGGTCATCTCCTATATCATATTTACCTCTCATCTTTTTACCTCACATTTCCTTATATCCTCGTTCCTAAGGCATGAATACGTAGTTACAACGTCGCATGAACTCGTAATTCATAGTAAGGGTTAGAGTATCATCACCTGAATATACAGTCACAACATCACCTGGACTCATAATTCATCACCTACAGGTTATAAGTCTGTTGGTGTTTCCACGGGTTGTCTAGAATAGTCCGTGGTCGCCATCTATACTCTAGTAGATGACTACATCTCCAAATTACCGGACAAGGTTATAGTATCTTTCATCCTACATCACCGATTCATCATCACCTATCCATCGCCTAATTATTATCACCTTCCTATCATCACCTATCTCTCATCATTTTATTTCATCACACACCAACTATTTCATCTACCGATGTTTTATCCCAACATATTCGTAGATATAAAATAAATATATATTTATATCATTTAAAACATGTATAAAATCATTCATCCATCATAGACAGCAAGTATTCAGATAATATGCACACATAGCATGTAATTTATATAAAATACTTCATATCTATGTGTAAGATGAAAGAGACCATGTATTCACTTGAAAAAGTGGTGAATCCGAACTCAGACAGTGCTTCGCTTCTTAAAAATAATTTCCTTTGACGAAACCTAGTATTATTACCACTAGAATTTAGTCTATTATTCGCCGAGACTAATTTATAGTCTAGCTATTATTATTATTATATAAGCGTTAAACAATACTTATATAACCCATAATAATAGCCCAAGTAATTATTATAAGTTCCTAATAACGTTACTATAATTAAATAAACGATATATTAAAAATAGCGTAGGCGTAGCTCACTTACAGCGGGTTTTATAGAAATCCGGGCTTTGCTTGTAGCAGCGTTCCTGAGCCGAAAAGCTCTTCTTCTCGGAGCCATCGAGCACTCCAGGGCTTTCGCCTCGTGCTAGGCAGGTTCCCTAGGTTTTTCGGGGGGGGGGGGGGTGGTTCGGGGCTAGAGAGAGGTTCTAGAGAGAGAGTAAAGAGAAGAAAGAATGGGAAATGTGTGAAGAAAATGAGGGTGGGAGAGGTTCTATTTATAGGGTGAAAATGACTGAACTTGGTGCCACGTGTCACCATCTAGTGGCAAGATTTGGGGAGAAAGCAATGGCCAAGATTGTGCCACATCACCCGTTTTCGCACAACACACTTCCGACTTCTAAAATCCGTAACTTTCACATACGAGTTTCGTTTTTGACATTATTTATATCCACGCGTAGGTAAAAATAAGATCCACAACTTTGATTTTGACTCCGTCAGCTAATTCTCGACCGATCTTAAATTTAACAGTACGATGAGATTATATTGTTAAATGTCCGCGTAAAATTCATAACTTCTACATACGGACTTTGTTTTTGTCTGTATTTTTACCGTTGAGTTCCTATTAATGAGATCTTCAATTCTCATTTAGGTTGCATAGGCCAAAAACCGCTCGATCTAAAATTCGAGTTTCGAGCTGTGCACTGCTAAGCCAAATCTTAGAAAATTCATAACTTCCTAATACGAAGTCAGATTTGGGCATTCTTTTTATGGACGCTCTCGGTTTAACGTATACTACAACTTTGTTTTAGATTAATAAGGCCAAAAAGTCCTCCATCGCAAATTCACTATTTATGTATCCCAGTGTTGTGTTGGTTTTGCCGTTAAACTTCGACGTAGCATAACGTCTTCGTTATAACTCGGATTTCAGTGTTCTTTATATGTACGAAACCCTTGAGGCGTATTCTACAACTTGGTTAAGATTATTTATTCTAAATAATCTATTGTCGAAAATTCGTTTTCGACCCCTATTATCTCTAAATTGACTAACCCAGATCTACGGGCTTTACAATAGAGAGCAAAACGCAAACCGTAATTCACCGATTGAATTTTCATCCAGAAGGTTTGAGAACTGCACGCATAGTCTCAGAACAGATCCAAAAATTCTTCATGTCATTAAGCACTAACCCCATTTGTGATCTCTTCCTTTCCTCATTTCCCGCAATAGGACACATAATCTCAAACAAAGGTTTGAATGTTGTACAGTTGAGAGATGTCCCCTATCATGTACCTGGAACAACCACTACCAACAAACCAAAGTCTGATGATATGCCTCCATAGCTTCTCCGACACAAAGCGGGATCATTTGGTCTTTGGAACCCAATCCATTTTGAAACTGGGTCTACCTTTGTCATCTTTGCAAGGAACTCTCTCCCATGACATATCCTTTTTATCACAAACATAATATGTAGAAATATTAGAATCATTAGAAGATTTAGGAGAGTGAGCCTTTGGAACCCATTTGTAGTTGGGTTTAACCCATTTCTTTTTCGATCTGATGGGTGGCTCAGTACTTGATTTTGAACTCGAAGCCGATCGTCGAGATGACTTTGACCTAGTCGGTCTTGGTTTCGCTGGAGCATCTCTTGGATTGGACTTCTTGGCTGGCATTCCCTTCTTGTTCTTAGGAGTTGGATTCTTGGCCTTCTGCGCATTCCAGACACCATGGTCTGAACGTGACCTTGAGGGGTTTCTTTCGAAGTATCTCCCTCTTGGCGCGTTCTGCCAGCCTTGTGCATAGTAGGGAACGTATGCGCGATTTGGACAATTTCTGGCAATGTGTCCAGGTGTTCCACAGTGAAAACATGTCTGCTTCATCACATAGGAGTTGTTTCTTCCTGCCCCTGGTGGCGTGTCCTTTCCTTGTCTCTTGTTGTTCCCACAAGCACAATTACAGCAAGCACTCTATTTTGCTTGAATTGGTGGCTTGTATTTACCAACAACAGGTTTGTTAGGAGTGACTGAGTTATAAGCAACAAATTCAGAGTTCAAGGAGTCATTGGATTGTTCAATAGTGTTCTCCTTGTTCTCATCCTCTACTACTTTACCTGCACAGGAAGTAGAAACATTAGTATCTTTCATCTCAACACCCTCAGTTGGCCCTGATTGTTCAGTCTTAACTGAAGATGGAGCAGGGGTTTGGCCATACTGAGCAGACATTTCTTCCTCATTGGTCTCAAGGGGTGGGTTATAGTTGTCATTAAAAGGAGGTGGCACACTGTGATACCCTAAACCATTGGTTTGATTATCTTTAAAACTCAATTGTTTTTCTACTAAGTACTCGATTGTCTTACTTAACGCAGTATAATTTTTGAAACTAACATCTGTTTTTCTACACTTAATTTTCAAAGTGTCAAGTTCTTCAGTTACAACAACAAGTTTGCTTTTAATGTGATCGTAATTTTCACACTTGTTGTTGTAATCTTCTTGAATCTTTCGGAAATCCTTGATTTTGGCTTATAATTGTGCTTTTAATGGTTTCTGACATTTCCTAAGTGTATATCCTTCATTTTTAAGGTCCTCATTTTCTCTTTTTAGCAAATCAATTTGTTCACGAAGAAATTTAATTATAGTTTCACAAGATAGAGTACATGAAACTTCATTAACCGGGATGATTGAGGAACTCATTTTTTTATAAAAAATATGCCCTTTGACTAAAAACTCAAAAGTCAACCTTAAAAGTCAAATTTAAAAAGTCAAACTTGAAAAGTCAAACTTCAAAGTCAAACCGAAAAGCTAAATTTGAAATTTTGAAATTCAAACGAGAAAGTCAAGATTTAAAGTCAAAGTCAAAAGTTTAAGGAAAAAGTCAAAATTAAAAGTCAAAAATTAAAAACTAAATTTTTGGGTTGATCGTAAACACAATTTACACAGTTTACGGTCGAGAATACTGTTTGGGTTTGCAGTGTGAGATTACGGTTTGGAGTTTGCAGTTTGAGAATATGGTTGGAGTTTGTGGTCTGGTTTACGGTTGAGGTTTGCGGTTGATGAAGATTGTCTGTTTGCGGTTTCTGAAGATCTTGAGATTACGGTTAAAGTAGAGTTTACGGTTGTAACGAATTCGACCGTAAACACCCAGATTTCGACGAAAACACATATTTTCCAGCTGATTTGATTCCCCAAGCTATGAAAACACCAAACCAAGCTTCAAATGCACACGAACACGAACCTATTGAGGTCGTAAACGTGAAAAAGAAGTGAATTGACACCGGTTTGAGCTCTGATACCAATTGTAAGTCCCAAAATCTGCTTGTGTATCAATCAGATCCGTTTGATGGTGCGGAATCCCAATCAAACGGATGATGCCAGATCAAAATAGAAGAGAAGGAGAAGAAGAATGACTTAAATTTGTAATGTATTCAGTGAATAGAATGACGCTCCATACATATAGTTCACACACTAGCTCTTCTCTCTTCTTTCTCTCACACCTTAGAATACACACACTTAAGCGCCCTTCCCCTAATGCACTCCTCACCCACCTAACATCTATTTATATGAATATGGGGAACATGGTCCGTAAATGGGTTTACGACCGTAAACCTGTTTACGGCCGTAAACACCCACCTGACTGTAAACGAAACCGTAAACATTGAAAAATACATTTTGCTAGAAAAGTTAAGTATAAACCATAATTTTGATCCAACACCATGTCAAGAAAATGGATTAGAAAAAATATGTTTGGTAATGATAATTATTTCATATTAATTTCACTTCTAAAACAAATATAAACAATATGATTATTTATACGTCTATGAAACTTGTTTTAATTAAATAATTATAGGTCAATGTTATATAAAATTACTATTAAACAAATGATTTTATGTACAATTTTTAAATATTTATATAAACAAATTTATCTCGAGTGGTGTAATTAACTAGATATATTATGGATTTTGGGGCATGAGGATATTAAAACCAAATATCTTGTAGAAATGAAAAAAGAATATCACGTATAAATATTCCCATTCATATTTTAATGCCTACACATCATATATATATTGATTTGTTAGATGTCTTTGTACATTATATTTATACCTACATACAAGCATCTTAATTTGCCTAGGTTATTTTTTAGCAATATTCACAATTTGTTTGCAACGATCAAATGGGTCTTCATCTATGGATGATAATGAAGATGATGGTCGTTTTGTCTAAAGTAATTTTCTTGCTTAGAGTTAGTGATGCAACACCAAATGCTAGCTTTGATGAAAATTATAAGATAATTTGGGGAAATCAACATGTTCAACTTCTTAACCAAAGACGAGAGGTTCAGTTGTCATTGGATAAATCCTCAGGTTTTCTACTAAATTGTATTTTTTATGAATGAATAATCTTTACTTTTTTTCTCAAAGTAATTATTTAGATTCTATATTTTATTGTTCTATCACTGACAAAAATAAAAAATAAAAAATTACATAACCATATTATTCTGGTTTTCAAATATTCAAAAAGAGAATCAAATTATATATATATAAACTCCATCACTTTTCGATATATTAATTTGATGAGTTTGTTTAGTAGGGTCCATTATTATATGACTATATAGATGAATTTGATTCAAGGACTATGATGGAGTTTTTTAATTTGATGAGTTTGTTTAGTAGGGTCCATTATTATATGACTATATAGATGAATTTGATTCAAAGATTATGATGGAGTTTTTTGGTTTGCTTGCAATTTTGAGGATTTTTTTTAACATGACTTGTTTGTTTTGTAAGTTACATTCTATAAAAACCATAAATTTTAAGGAACAAATAAATTGATCAGCTCTTTTGGACTAAAAATTTAAGGCTAATCATAGATATGACATTGTTTTTAGATATTAAGAAAAACATATGACCATAAGTCATTAGAATAGATAAGTCACAGACACTTTGACTTCAACATTAAAAATACACATTTTTTAAAATAATGTTAATCCTTTGATTTATGCATTTTTTCTATTTTTAGAGCTTTATTATTATCGGGAAAAATAAATATAGCAAAATACATAAATTCCATGATCTACAAATAGATATTTATATCGATATATAAACATAATAAATTTAAGCAATCTGGTCATTAACAAGTGAATGATCACTCCATCCAACTTTTACACTTGCATTCTAGTCATTCATAGGTGAGCCACCAATGTGATTCATATATGAATCTATTCAAATTGAGACGAAAATGTTATATAGTTAAATCATTAGCCTAAAAAATACACATGTATATCTACACTTTTACTAGAATCTACACTAGTAACATGTACTTATAAATTTATTTGTAGGTGCTGGATTTGGGTCAAAATTATATTTTGGATCGGGAAGCTTTCAAATGAAGATTAAGCTACCGTCTAAAGATTCCGGTGGTATTGTTACTGCTTTTTATATATGTACAAATGTTTTAAACTTGTCTTCATAGTTCTTTATATATATATATATATATATATATATATATATATATATATATATATATATATATATATATAAACCTAACCCTATACATAGTTGTTATTGCTTGGACAATAAGTATTGTGTGGCATATAGTAATTGATATTCAATAAAAATTTAATAAAAAAATAGTCTTGTAAAGTAATGAAAATACGAAAAATAAATTAGTTTAAAAAAATCAAATCATTTATAAGGATAGTATGGACTTTTTATGATGACTTTTTATAATTCTCATTTTGTGAGAATGTTATTTTGTTAATATAATCTTTAAGAATGAAAATTCGTGAGAACAAGAATAAAAGAAAAATAATGAGAAAGTGTAACCTAATCGTTCTTATATAGCACTTGGTACACAGTTAAACAATACTTGTGTGTCTTAATATAACTTGCTTATATATATATATATATATATATATATATATATATATATATATATATATATATATATATATATATATATGGGAGGCTCATGCGAAAATGCAAAAAATTTGCGAAAACTCAAAAAAAAAGGAAAACATATGAGATTGTGTCACATCAAGCTTATATTTTGGACAATAATTCATCTAAATTTTGAACTACATGATGATAATCGATGATACATAAGAAATTGTTTCATATTAGCAAAACATGTTTTTGACTTTTTTATTATAAAAACTTGAATTTAAAAGTGGGTAAGGACATGAAAAAAAAAAGTGAAACGATTGTTAAAACAACCTTGAAATCCATGTTATATTAACATCCTCCTATATAAACTTATTATCTTGCTAATAAATTTAATTTTTAAAGTATATGTGTTTGATTTTTATTAGATAAATTTTTTTTCGCATTTTCGCAAAATATTTATGTTTTCGCATGAACCTATATATATATATATATATATATATATATATATATATATATATATATATATATATATATCATAATATATGAATCTATAAGTTTTAGATATAACTTTATTTTCATCACAAAACTCGAAAAGAAAAACATAATTTCATGTTCAACACAATAATATAACCAACATCAACAACATATTTAATAATATTTTTTGCAATACTACAATGAAAATAAAACACACACACACACACATACATATATATATATATATATATATATATATATATATATATGTATATATATATATTTATATAATAGTACGAATGTCATATGTGAATATCGTATTATTGTGGATCATTTTTTAATAAATTTTATTTGCTGTAGAAAAATAAAATATAGGGGATTCCGCACGGTAGAATAGAAAAACATAACCATACATTTTATTTCATATTATTTTCAAACAATATAAACAAAATTTGTTTATATTCCGCTTATATAAATTTGTATCTTTATCTTCCTAATTCAAAACGAATACATGCACTACAATGTAGTGTTTTGAGTTTTCGCAAATTGTATTTTTCTCACCATCTTATGCACCAAACTTCGACAATATTATCTATATATGGGAACTATATATATCTTTATACTAACCAAATAAATATAATAATTTTCACGTACTAACGATAAGTTAAGAAAACTCTTCACTTGTATTAATATAGCCACATATATAATGAGAGAATACAAAGCATTATTGGAAATTTTTAAATTTTATTAATTATGGAATATATAAGATCATATATATATATATATATATATATATATATATATATATATATATATATATATAAAGAAGGTTCACATGAGAACCAGAATAAAGTGAGAACATGAAACTAATCCAAGCCTTATGGTAAAAAAAATAAAAAAAAAGGTTCACGTGAGAACGAGAATAAAGTGAGAACATGAAACTAATTCTAGTCTTATGGTAAAAAAAACAAGTGGTGAAGTTTTAAAAATGTCCATCATTATTCAAAATCATAACCATAAAATTTATTTTTCGCTTGTAATACGATTAAAATCGTAAATGAATAAAAACTAAATGGTTGTCAACCTAATAACCCTTAAAGATCAATGATTTATGCATCTGATAGTATGCTTCTCATTATGTTGAGTTCATGTAGTTATTTCTAAATACAACTGTTCACTAAGAAATGGACTTTGAGTTCTTGGGAAATCGGCCAGGCAAACCAGTCATTTTACAAACGAACGTATTTACAAATGGTCTCGGTGGTAGAGAACAAAAATTCAGTCTTTGGTTCGATCCTGGTGCGGATTTTCATTACTACAAACTGCTATGGAACGACCATCAAGTTGTGTACGTGTGTATCTTATTTTATCGGAAATTACATACATCATATTGATATCAAACTTTATAGGTTTTGTTAGCTTGATTATGTCCAATGATCAAGAACAGAAAACCAATCACTTTATAAATAAATACTAATTGTTACATTTTATATTCATTTCAGGTTCTTTGTAGATGACACACCAATAAGAGTATATAAGAACAACATAATTAGAGGTGTTGGGTACCCTACTCATACATTGCAAGTGATTACGAGCTTCTGGGATGGATCAAGTTGGGCTACTGATGGTGGAAAAACGAAGGTCAATTATTCAAATGCACCATTCCACGCCAATTTCCAAGATTTTAACATTGATGGGTGCATATCGATGCCTAATAGTCCTAATAAGGACTGTGCTTCTCAAAAGTATTGGTGGAACAATAAAAAATATTGGCAATTGAACCCCCAACAACTGAAATCATTAGAAGATGTAAGAAAAAAGTATATGAAATATGACTATTGTACCGATAAGAGTAGGTATTCTACCCCTCGTCCAGAGTGTAGTGAAAAATGATGGGTAATAATATGTATTACATTTAATGAGATATCTTCTAACTCTAGAAATAAAATTCAAGGATTATGGTCTTTCATTTCGTAAAAGATGTACAAATTAGGAAGGATAACATTATAAAAATTAGAATAATGCCTTAGATTTCATATAGTTTTTTACAACTTACTTTAAAGATATAATTACAATACCCCATATTTTAAAATGCTTTTAAGATTATAAAGTTCTTGAAAAATTATAAAGTTCTTGAAAAAGACTAGGACGATTTTCAAAGTTTTTATTATGATTTATTTTTAATTGAAAGATTGAGTTGTTTATTGGGTATGTAAAAATGGAAATATAACTCAAATAACTAATAATTAAATCATATACATATGTTGCTATTTTCTAAGTAACAACCCCTTTTCATTTGGTGGTAATTTCCGAGGGATTTTGCTATGGAATTTCAGGGGATTTTGCTATGGACTGATTCAGGGGATTTTTGGTCTCCTTTTTGTCTCTCACTGTCCCCTCTTCTTATCTCCTCATTTTCCCTTCCTCTAGCCCTATAAAAAAATACCTCATCCACCATATGTAGGACACACATAAGAGAGCTCTACATTGGACCCTACCTCGCACATACAGTTCTAAGATAAGATGGTTCTCTCCATTCTAGAGAAATTATTTCCAAGTATAGACCATATAACTTGATCGTTGGAGCATGCTCTCTGGACTCATGTCTTAGGAAGGTTCTAACGATTCTCTTCTATGATGTTAGCTAGGACCCAAGTCGAGAACCCACTAATAACTGAAATATCAAATACGTTTGGACCAATCCAGATCCACACTTAAAGACTCGATGGCCTCTAATAACCCGAAAAAAAAATCAGTTTTACAGTTACAATATTGTTAAAGAAAGAATCTCGCATTTATATTCTTTGCATTTGATTTCCCACCTCAAATATAAGAATTTAATGGAGTATGAAATTTAAATAAGACATTTACCATATCCCCAAATTATCGACCACAAGTGGAAATGATATTTTTATTGAGTTCCTAGCAATGTGCCTAACTTAATTAGTTATACCTAACATAGTAACAACATTCATGGAACATGTATATTAAAAAAATACAATAGTTAAGACGATACGAAACACTACATCCTTCTGCAACTAGATCAAGAACCACTTTTATTTCAAACATTTTTTTTATGATAACCCAATATTCAAAAATATAACAAAAAGTTAGTAAATGGCTTATTACATAAAAATTATAAATTAATAATGTGTGGTATATTATTAAAATTTTAGAAAAAAGTTTTACATTTCTAAAAGTGTAAGAGAAACAGTTCATACTTAATTTTTATTTTTATTTTCTAAAAAACATCATTTTTGAGAAAAAAAAAATTCAAAATACAAAATTGAACCTAAAAGGTTCAGTTTTTTACTTTGAAAATATCAAACTATAAACTTTTTAATTGTTTTGGTTTCGTGTTTACTTTTTTGCTTTTTTCATTGGTAGTGTTGTTGAAATTAAACAAAACCCTATAGTATCTTAAAACATAATCAAGACAAACCCAACACATGCATACAATTTTATTTTCAATAATAAACTTATTTTTCCCATTTTGATTATAGTATCTAAGCTTTTGATATGGACGTATACAATTAACTTGACTTCTACAAAGAGAAAGGTACCGGATGTGACTAGTGATATGAGAAAGATACCAGAGGTGACCATAGTGATATGTATTTGGACATATCGTAACAATGTGATGTTCCAATCGTTCAAAATGAATACAAATATTGTTTTCGAAAAGATTGTTATGTATTCTTTTGATTGACTTTCAAATAGAAATACTAGAAGTAATCTGAACTGCGGCTACAAAACTCTTTTATTAGTAATGTTTTGTAAATTTTCCTTTCTATTGGTTCCTTGCTAGTTGTTTTGAATAAAATTCAACTATTTAAATATAATAATAATAATAATAATAATAATAATAATAATAATATGATAATAATAAAATACTGATAATGATAATAATAATAATAAATCAACTACCTTATGGGCTACCGGTAAAAAATTAGCTACCTTATAGACCATTAGTAAATCACTACTTTATGGCCACTTGTAAATCTTCTACCCTTATTATTGCAAAACGGGTTGCTAGATAGGTGAAATGGAAACTTATTTTTACATAGCCAAAATAAACAAGTTTGATATTAAAATAAGACAAAACTGCAAAAATAGTCCCTGTGGTTTGCATTTTTTCAGGAAACAAGTCCAAACAGTGACTTTTTTTGATTCGTGGTCCTTTTGGAGTGGTTTGTATGTGGAAATGGTCCCTCCGAAAATTGAAATGACTATAATACCCTTGGGGTATTTATTTTTCATTTTTCTTTCATTATTCTTAAAATTTAATATTTATTTATTTATTTTAGCAATTAAAAAAATAAAAAGGGCCCACCTCTCTCTCTCTCTCTCTGTCTCTCTCTCTCTCTCTCTCTCTCTCTCTCTCTCGTTTTTCCCCTTCTTCCTGACGAACACCAACTCTTTCTTTGTGTTCTACTGCTGAAGACGAGAAAGGAAATCACGAGGACTCCCCAGAGATCAGCTATACATCTCTACCTCTGCTTATTGAAAGGGAAAGAGAAATATAAAGAGGGTATGCGAAGATTTCGGTGTCAGCTTCGTGTTCGAGAGCTTCCACGACATCATAACCTTTTCTAGGTTGGATAAGGAGCGTAGCCGGAGACAAAAAGCACAAAAAACAACAGAGAATGGGTATTGGTCGAGGCACTGGGGTCACTTTTGAATTGGAGAGGACATTGAAGATCTGAGACAGTGGCATTTTTTAGGATCGGAAGCAATGAGAAAGGAAATCGAGGGAGGTAGGCGGTGTACCGATGCCGTCGCAAAATTGCACACTGGTTTACTCACCAAGCATTGCTTCCTTGATGAATTTCATTGATACTCAGTTTGGAAAACTTGATATATTGGTAACGATCGTGAAGCCTCGTTGTTCACTGAACCTCTAATGAAAAAATCCTTTTGTTTCATCTCCATTTGATTTATGAAAATTCGTTGAAATCAGGTGAGGGTTTCTGTCAAGATTGCTTCCTCACCACCACCTCCAGCAAATCGAAGAGGGTAAGGGTTTCTATCAAGATGGCTCTAATTGGTCAATTTCCATGCTCGATTTGGTCAAATTCTCTGTCCGATTTCACCTGGGTTTTCATTGATTTCATCTTTGTTGCATCAAGTTTAGTGGCATATGGGTTACATCGAGCTTTCATTGACTGCATCTGGAAACAGAGGTGTTGCTCACCTCTCTTCAATTGTCTTCCATGTCCGATGTTCACAACAAAATGCTTACAGACAAAAAGAATCTTAATTTTTCTTCTTTAACTATTCTTCTTAAGATGGCAAAATAGGTTTATTGGTGAGTTTTTAAGTGATTTTGGCGTATGAGTTTTGATTATAACAGAGAATTGTTTTGGTTTACGATTCATTAATCTAGAGAGAGAGAGAGAGAGGTGGGCCCTTTTTATTTTTTTAATTGCTAAAATAAATAAATAAATATTAAATTTTAAGAATAATGAAAGAAAAATGAAAAATAAATACCCTAAGGGTATTATAGTCATTTCAATTTTCGAAGGGACCATTTTCACATACAAACCACTCCAAAAGGACCACGAATCCAAAAAAGTCACTGTTTGGACTAAAACCCCAAAATTTTGCATACCACAGGGACCATTTTTGCAATTTTGTCTTAAAATAATGAATACAATGAAATGGGACATGCTAAAGAAAAAGGATAATAAATAATTTTATTGATTGAAACAAATGACAACGCATGTGTTAATTAATCTTCGGTCCATGTCAAGAAAATGGATTAAAAAATATATATTTGGTAATTGTAAGTATTTAATATTAATGTCACTTCTAAAAACGATATGCTAATTTATACGTAGGTGAAATATATTTTAATTAAATATTTATAGGTCAATGTTATATAAATTTACAATTAAACAAATGATTTTACGTAGGTGTAATTAGCTAGTTATATTATGGATTGTGGGCATAAGGATATTAAAACCAAATATCTTGTTGAAAATGCAAAAAAAAAAAAAAAAAAAAAAAAAAAAAAAAAAAAAAAAAATCACGTATAAATATCCTCATTCATATTTTAATATCTACACACAAGCATATATTGATTTGTTGGATGTCTTTGTACATTATATTTATACCTACACACAAGCAACATAATTCGTTCAGGTTATTTTTTTTAGCAATACTCAGGGTTTATTTGCAACGACCAAATGGGTCTTCATCTATGGATGATAACGAAGATGATGATCGCTTTGTTTGAAGTAATTTTCTTGCTTAGAGTTAGTGATGCAGCAAAGAATGTTAGTTTTGATGAGAACTATAAGATAACTTGGGGAAATGAGCATGTTCAACTTCTTAATCAAGGACAAGAGGTTCAGTTGTCATTGGATAATTCATCAGGTTTTCAACTAAATTGTATTTTTTCTGAATGAATAATCTTTAATTGTTTTCTCGAAGTATTTATTTAGATTTCTATATTTTGTTGTTTTATCACTAACAAAAATAATAATAATTTTACAGAACCATATTATTTTGGTTTTCTAATTTCAAATGAGAGTAAAATTATATATATATATATATATATATATATATATATATATATATATATATATAT
This sequence comes from Lactuca serriola, assembly GCF_051521515.1. Lineage (NCBI taxonomy): Eukaryota > Viridiplantae > Streptophyta > Magnoliopsida > Asterales > Asteraceae > Lactuca > Lactuca serriola. The sequence continues at coordinate 14,969,945 of NC_136416.1, forward strand.
ATAGGGCTAGGTTATAATGTAGATGGACAATTATTGTGCGGACGTATGAACATTGCTATTCTAGGAGAATTACTAAGAGAATAAGTTGTTTACTAATACGAATACGTTCAACCTTACAAAAATATCGTCATTTTGATGCATTCTTACTAATTCTTATTCATTTTTATTCAAACACATCGTTTTTCACTCATTTTCATTCTGACAGAATACAACTCAATAAACATTATGACAAAATGAAAATAATAATAACAAGTCTATAATAACCTTATAAATTATTTAATTAGTGAGAATGTGTGTTAATGACATTAATTATGTAAGATTGAACGTATTCATATTATCTAACAACATATTTTCTTTGTCATTCTCATAGAATAATATTGTCTATACGTACGCATAATAGATGTCAATTCACATTTGAACCTAGCTCTCTGTCTCTCTATCTCTCTCTCTCTCTCTCTCTCTATATATATATATATATATATATATATATATAAGTTACAAAACCTTTTGTACAAATCAATTATGCATAAATAATTCATTAATACTTGCCAAAAGTATGAAAACTTGAATTAAGGAAAGTTATTAAAAAATTCCAATTTGAAGCAAAATGAAAGAGAAATTAAATTGTCTTCTACCTTTTATGCCTACAAATATTTATACTCATTAAAATTATGAAATGTGTTAGCATTCCTTATTTACTTAAGTATCCCATTAAAAGTATATTAAGAATATATTAAGTAAAATTAAATTGAATGGTGAAATGATGACATGTGTCATAATATTAGTGGGTAGGAATATTTGTAGTCATAAAAGATAGAAGACAATTTAATTTCTCCAAAATGAAAATTTTAGAATATTAAATTCATGTATACAAATTAATTTATATTTCTTAAACTCGACACCAATATTAATTAACTTACATCAATACTATGAACAACCAATATAAATATAAGGTGTAAACATAAATATATTATTTAAAAGTGATATTTTTTATTACATAATAACTAATAATAAAATTTAATGATAATTTCCCCATAAGAAACTATTTCCCAAAAGAGCTATTTATCGCCGCCGTATTGCGCGGGCACACATCTAGTGTGTGTGTGTGTGTGTATATATATATATATATATACACACACACACAAGGAGAGAGAAAGAGAGTAAATTACAAGAATCGTCCCTATGGTTTGGATTATTACAATTCCATTTTTTGAAATGGCAAATCTAACTTATTCCTAAACTACATCTTAAATCTACCTATGTGCACGATGAGACTTGAACCCTCAACCTCAAGGAGAGAGGGCAACACCGGAAACCGCTGGGCTAGAAGCCCTTTGACCAATGACTTTTGAAAGTTTTGAATCCTATATTCAAATAAAATTACATTAAGATTGTCCATAACTATACAATATATATTAACTTGTTTGTATTAGTCTAAGAAGAGATTAAAGGCTTCAAGGACATATTAACTGCTTTGTAACTAACTTCCAGTCGGTTTTCTCAGATTTGGGCTAATGTCACAAAAGTCCTTAAATTTGCAGGAAAATTTCGGTTTTACCCAAAGTTGAAATTTAGGTTCGTTAATGCCTCAAACTTGGGTAAATTTTGTCATTTTTGCCATTCCAGCATGTTTTCCAGTCAACATAGAATTTCAGGTGGTGATTTTCCGGTAATTGCTTACGTGGCATTCCACGTCAGCTTGGTAGCTGCACAAGACAAATTATTAGCTTATAAAACGGAAAAGGGGAAGGACAAGGTTCGAACACACAACCTAACACACACAAAGGCAACGTCTTACCAGCAAGCCAAGGACGATTTCATGTATATCTTTACGCATTAATATAGCTAGAGTAAATTACTGAAATCGTCTCTGTGATTTGGTAAAAATTGCACGTTTGGTCCCTAACTTTTTTTTGCACTCGGATCGTCCTTGTGGTTTGATTTTGTTGCGTTTTTCGTCCCTATGATTTGGTAAAAATTGCAAGTTTGGTCTCTTACTTTATGTATGTAAGGGACGAAAAATTCAACAAAATCAAACCACATGGATGAAAATCGCAACAAAATCAAACCACATGGACGATCCGAGTGCAAAAAAAAGTTAGGGACCAAACGTGCAATTTTGACCAAACCATAGGGACGATTTCAGTAATTTACTCATATATATATATATATATATATATATATATATATATATATATATATATATATATAACACAACGGATGGATTACTATTATTATTATTATTATTATTATTATTATTATTATTATTATCATTATCATTATCATGCATTTAAAAAGTCTATTTATTTCGTATTAATATATATATATATATATATATATATATACACTATAAAAACATATTGTATACATATAAACATAAAAATACCGTATAAATATTTATTTTTTATACATTAAAAACGGTTTTTACATAATATATACATACAAATATGCTAAAAATATCTCTATACATAATATACATATAATTATTTTCATAGTTGTATGTATAAAGAAATACGTTTTTGTGCATGTAGAATTAAATAAATATTTATATGGTATTTGCATAGTTGTATGTATAAAGAAAATAAGTTTTTTTAAATCCATATACCAATAATAATAATAATAATAATAATAATAATAATAATAATAATAATAGATAAAGATTTGGATTCATTAAGAATACATTATATATAATAAATCGGAATGTAAAACATGTAATCGTGTGTAGCTTGGTTGGAAAGGCGCTGTGGTTTTATCCGACAGATCCGTATTCAAATCCAGGCGACACCTTTCATTCTGCGAGCTTTTTTTTTTAATTAAAGGACCAACAATGACATGGCTTGCTTTGTCAGCCTCATGTCAGCGTTTCTAGCCTAGTAAGTGTCCTAGTTGGATTTGGTGAAGGTTGAGAAGCTCTAAACCGGATAAAAGGGCAAAAATGACAAAATTTATCTAAGTTTAAGGCATTAACGAACATAAAATTCAACTTTAGGTAAAACCGACAATTTCTTGAAAATTTAAGGACTTTTGTGACATTAACCTTTGGTTTTTCTACTACCATTCAGTAAATAGGAAATAATTACTTATGTATTTTTATGACATTCAATGCTTAATATAATGATTATAATCATTCAATAATAATTAATAATAAAAGGTTTTAATTAAATGTTGGACGAAAACAAAGTCAAAATTACAAAGTATAAAACTCAGGGAAGAAATTAAAAAAACTAACACCAAGAGAGACGTGAAGGAGAGAAACAGATGTTTTGAAACTCAGGACTAAATGTGTTTTCCTTTTTCCAAAAATTCTGGCAATTTATTAAGAAACTTTGGTTGGATCTAAAGATAATAATTAATTATTGATTTATGTTTTCCGATTGTTTTCGGTTTGATACTATGTGTCTATTGTATTTTTGGGAATCAATGTTATTTATACGAGCCCAAACAATGTACTTTTTTGTTCTTCGATTGTTGTCATTTCTTATATTTGTCCGGATAGGAATCAATGTATATTTGGATGAGAGATTCCTAGGAGGCAACAATTACCATCTTGAAGATTAATGAAAGTAATTCTAATCTCAAGAATTAATGGAAGTTACGTTATGATTAACACCACGAATTCTAGTAAATTTTAGGAATTAATTCAAAGAATTTGATGGTTACTTAAACAAGTAATTGTCTGTATTCATAACAATCAAGAACAAGTTACATCATTAATACCAAGAATTCTATCATTAATACCAATAACACCATAGATTTAGGTGCCAAATAGACAAACTATTCCAAATCATAAAGACGATTTTTGTAATTTAAATAATTGGACATGTGTCATTTTATGATTGGTATTACCTATTAACCATAATATATACTTTTTCTATTGATTTCCCTTATATATATACTAGACGAATATATATACTAGACGAATGTCCGCGCGTTGCCCAGAAAGACCTATATAGTTGAAATTTTTACAAATATATGTTTTTATAAATATAACAATAGTATTGTTGCTAAATTTGATATAATAATCTGTATACTAAATTGATATAATATATTGACTATTTTGAATTATATGATAATATATAAATCTATTATAACTGCATAATCTCAATCGTTTGGATAACTTCTACCTGCTAGTTACTCATGAATAAAATTAAATATAATATATGGTTTAATGTATTTATCGTTGTTGTTATTGTTAATTAATTTTTTAAAAATTTATTTATTTAACGTTTTAATTTCTATCATTATAATTATTTAAAACATCAAACATTGTTTTTTGATTTTAAAGGTAACAATATAATCATTTATATAGAGTTATTTTTAACTATTATTATTATAAGTTATTTTAAGCTACTTATTTGAAAACTTTTGACGATTATAAAAATACCTTTAGGAAATATTTTAGTTAAATTGAGATTAGAATTTAGTTTTTGCATTTAGCACTACAATTTATCACTTTTAACTTTTCACAAAATATTCATTGGGGTTTTTAAGTGGAACTAAAATTTATATTTAAGTTGACACTATAATGTTTATTTAAATTAACAATTTAAGTATTTTATCCAAACTGTTTAAAAGTTGTAGTTTTAAACTGATAATGGTTTACATACATAACATATTAGATTTAATAAATTAAGTATAATATGTTAAAAGTTAAACTCATAACTTTATAAGTAGAAGTAAATATATTATTTTAATATTGAAATTTAGTTTATTTATGGTTACACTTTAGTTTTGATATTTATTTAACATTATTAACCAAATTATAATCATTATTAGAAAGACATTACAACTTATCACTTTTAATTATTTACAAAATATTTTTTAGGTTGTTTAAGTTAAATTAAAATTTATATTTAAGTTGACCATGTAATATGATATTTAAATTAATAATTTAAGTATTTTATAAAAATTGTTCAAAATTTATAGCTTAAAAATGATAATGATTTATATTCAATAATATATTAAAATAAATAAGTTAATTATAATATGTTAAAAGTTAAAAAAACATAATTTTATATGTAGAAGTAAATATATTTTTTAATATTAAAATTTAGTTTATATATGATTATACTTTAGGTTTGATATTTATTTAACCTTATTAACCAATTTATAACCAATGTTAGAAAAGAAGTTGAAAAGTCATGAGAGTTTCAAATGAATGTGGTGGAATGAAAAATGCATGGGAGTTTCAAATGAATGTGATGAAAGAAAAAAATGTTTCCTTTATAGTATAGTATGATATGATATGATATATATATATATATATATATATATATATATATATATATATATATATATATATATATATATGAACTTCATCACTTTTGGATTTATTAATTTTGAGGATTTTTTTTAACATGTCCCGTTTTCTAAGTAACGTCCCAAAAAAACCACAAATTTTGAAGGAACCAATAAATCGATTAGGTGTTTTTTGAATAAAAATTTAAGACTAAACATAGACATGACATTTTTTTAGATATTAAAAAAAATGTATGACCATATGTCATTAGAATAGATAATTCACAGACACTTCGACTTCTATCAAATACATATATCCTAAAATAATGTTAGTCGTTTAATTTATGTCTTTTTTTAATTTTTAGATCTTTATTTTTATCGGAAAAAATAAATAAATCAAAATTCATAAATTTCATGATCTACAAATAGACATTTATATCGATATATAAACATAATACATTTAAGTCATTTGGTCATTAATAAGTGAATGATCACTTTATCCAACTTTTAGACTCGCATTCTAATCATTCATAAGGTGATCAACCAATGTGACTCACATATGTGAATCTATTCAAATTCACATGAAAATGTCATATGATTAAATCATTGGCCTAAAAAATACACATGCATATCTACACTTTTAATCATATCTACACTTGTAACGTGTATTTATAAATTTATCTGTAGGTGCCGGATTTGGGTCAAAATCATATTTTGGATCTGGATGCTTTCAAATGAAGATTAAGCTACCTGCTAAAGATTCTGGTGGTATTGTTACTGCTTTTTATGTATGTACAAATGCTTTAAACTTGTCTTCATAGATCTTATATATATATATATATATATATATACACACACACACACTAAATCACATACTCATATCATATCAAACATAGTGAGTTGTCCAAGATACCACATACCAAACATACTAAATTACATACTGGGCCCCCACCCTCCATTAGGACCCACCCGACATCGAGCCCCGCTCGGTTTACATATATGTCAATCTCCAGGCCCCGTTCAATACATATAATCATATAAACATATAATCATACTAACACATGTGATAATCACAAAGACAATGGCATACCATACGGTCATTGAGCCCCGCCCGACATCGAGCCTTGCCCAGTAGCATAAAACACATATTGATAACTAGCATACAATATACTCATCAGGACCTGCCTGGCATGTAGCCTTGCCCGATTAACATGCCATCACATAACACATGCAAGAGTTACGCATACATCTAGCATCCTAACATATAAACCATGGGCCAACATTGGTGCGTTCGACCCACTAAACTTAGTAAGGAGACTCACCTCGCACCGCCGAATCTTACAGAAAGAATCTATGGCTGCTGGCCCGCAAGAATCCCACGCTAACAATCACATGTTAATCATCCATCAATAACCGGATCCGACCCACACTAAGTGTCCAAACTAGGGTAAAAGACCTTTTACCCTCTCCATAACTTGGCCCAAGGCCAAGGCCCAATCCAACAATATAAAGGCCCAATCCTAATTAGCCACCCAAGGCCCAAATCATGGCCCAATTTTCCAAATTGGGCCCAAATCTCATAGTGGGCCTCCTCAAATAAATATCAAACCAAAACTTGATGGCCCAACAGGGCCCATGTCACACCCCAAAACCGGAACAGCGGAAACGTTCTGGGATGGATGACGTCATGTCAAGTATCACAACATATGCAGTATAGTAATCAAAGTACAACGACCATTGCATTAATAGTAATAATTTTACATCAGTTACATGTTATAGTAATATCAAAGTAATTACAGAACATAACATAGATGCAGCTCGGTACTAGACTGTCTTCACAAAAGCTCTTGGGATGTACCTGTCTATCGCTGACCTGAGAATACAAGTCATTTTGAAAGCGAGAATCAGCATTTTACAATGCTGGTGAGTCCATAAGTATTTAGTGTCATTTGTGTAAGTAAGCATTTTTATTCAAAATAACTTTACGAAAAGTAATAGTTTAGAATCTACGGTGTATTAGCGTCCTCTCCAGAAAATCCTATATTTTCTAACTAAAAGCAGTCTTCTACCAAGACCCGACAGAGTTATGTTTTAAAGAGTAATTTTCCCCGAAATACTATCATTATCAGAAAACAGTATTTACTTTAAAGGAAAAATGAGAAAATCACAAGTAAAAATACCAGGGGAAAAATAACATATGCCTTAGCAGTAATACTGCTGATTAAGGAAAAAGAAATCATAGACTCCAGGAGAATATCGAATGAATGATACGCCTGGCTCAGTCTAACAAAAGGAACATAGACCCCAGACGATATCAAATGAACGATACGGCTAGCAAGGTCTAAAACAAAGAAACACAGACCCAGAAAGTATCAAATGAACGATACAGCTAGCAAGGTCTAAAACAAATGGTAATTCTAAGTGGGTTGTTTCAAGAATACCATGTTAATTCTCGTTACCTTAAGGCCATGAATTATAAGGTAAACATGGATATACTCGTAACCATACTAATTGACACTAGAGTACTTGACACCCTGCAAGCGTCAGAATAAATGTGACATTTGTCACCCCTTGGCTTGGTAGGCCGAGGACTGTAGCTAGCAGTCAGGGTGCGGGAGTGTCAGTCCCGTATAGATCTATACACACAATGCCCGCTCTCCCTCCAGGAGACTCTGGTTACCAACTTGACAGCGGGGAAATCCGTGTCCTGAAGATGTATCTCGTATTCTGAATTCTGTTAGAGGCGCTGGAATAATGATATAGACTCACGAATGAACTGACTCCTTTGAAATTCTCATACTAGAAAGAGTAAATAGAACCTCCTAACTATTCCTATAATAGTTACTAGTGTCTCTGATCTATGAATGATGAATGGAAGGATGCCCTTGCTACCCAAGGGAAATGAACTGGTCGATGTAAACCTTTATGTCCATACATGTATACATGATATATAACTAATGCTTAAACGACCTTCGGACGGATATCCAATACCCACCATACCACATCCCAACGAGGAAAAGGAAATAGGGTGAACTAGCATTCCTAAGTCTTTTAAACATTATTTATATAACTATACAAGTACAGACATGCATTTAACGAAGTAGAGGTATAGAAGCATAGAAGAAAACTTTGGTAAAACCTTTAAAAATAAGAATTTACGACTTGATATCGTTATGTAAAACAAGCTTTGAAAACCGTTCATAAACACATTTAGAATATAATTTGATAAAACAATATAAGTAAAGAAAACCTTTGTTTAAAACCCTGCTGTAACTGGTTTTGAACTAAAACATACGACGGAGAGACAATTTGAGAAAAGATTTAAACAAGTAAAGACGTTTTGGAAAACCATCTATAGTTTTATACTTGGTAAAACAACTGAAAGTGTGATAAATCATTGTGCATGCGGGTTATTAATCACATATGATTGATATGATAACTAGCATGTTTTAACTTGTATCCCCCCCCTATAAAAGCATGTAAAAACATTTAAAAGGTTAATTCATGGGTATGAACTCACCTGACGTTGGCGTTTCGGATGAATGGACGGTATAGGATGCTAAGTGTCAAGTGAGGACTTGACCACACACGCGAATCCTATTTAACATGTAATGATACATTTAAGTATCTAATTAGTCATTTAATAACTAATTAAGCAAGTAATGAAGTCCTACTATATAAAAACACTTTGCTACAAGTGCTAGGAGTACCAAGGGTTGCATATAAGGTGTGTATGGACTCACATTGGAGTTTACTCTTCAAATGATGGCCCTTATGGGTGTTTACGGTTTCAAGACCACTTCCCCCATGAGTTTACGGCCGTAAACTCATGGTAGTGGTGTCATGGGATGTTTAAACATCTTATCTCACTCATAGAATCATGCTAGAGTCGAATCAAGGGCTAAGGAAGTGATTGGGGCTCAAAATGGACACAATAGGGAGTTTACGGTCCTTGGACCACTCCTTGAGGAGTTTACGGCCATAAACACATGAGTTTATGGTCGTAAACTCATGTTAGTCCATTTCTTTTGTGCTTTAGTGGTTCTAGGCTATGTAGGCAAGGTTCTAGTCACTTATATGAGCATATGAAGGTGTTAAAGGCACTTAATCACCTTGGAAAGGTGTTTACGGTCTATAAAGTTGTTCTTGGTGAGTTTAATACCTTAAACACATGATTTTACGGTATTAAACTCATGTTAGTCCATGAATCATGTGTTTCGGTGCATCACATGAAGGATTACAAGGCTCTAGGCACTCATGGAAGCTTTTGGAGGTGTTTGAGGGGTAATTTAACACCCAAAAAGGTGTTTGTGGTCCTTGAAGATGGGTTTACGGTCCAAGAATGTTCTTAGACCGTAAACTCATGTGTTACTCCCCATTTGTTAAGATTTTGGTGCTCTAAGTCTTTTCATGTAAGCCCCTAAGTCATAAGTAAGCTCCATAAGTGGTTTGGAAGGGTTTTTGGGCATCAAAACCCCGTTTATGAGTGTCTATGGTCCAAGAGTGTTCTTGGACCGTAAACTCATGGTTTTGAGGGTTTTGGGTGATTAAAACACGAATTTGCAAGAGTGACAAGCTAAACAACAAGTTAGGGTAGATTACTTACTAGTTTGGGGCTTGAAAGAGGCGATTTTGGAACAAACCCAATTTGTAGAGAGAGAGATACTCCTAAGGTGTGAAAAAGGGTTGGAATGAAACCCACTCAACCCTTATATAGGGTGGATTTTATGGCCTGGTTGGGGGTTCACCCGATACCAACCGCGAACGGGGTTTTTCACGACTACCGTTAAACACGACAATTTTTAAAATTAGACCGCCTTATTTTTGGTTCGCTTGACGAATATTATTTAAAATATTCCAACGGGTTTAAATCTGGTCAAAAATATTTTTGGGATAAATTTGGCTAATTTTTGACGTGCTTAATTACGACGTTAAAATTAACGGAAATTTTTGGGTTGTCACAGCCCAAAACAACTAAGTCCAAAAGATGGCCCAAACACTGAAATCCTATCTTGTTGAGTACACGGGGCGTACTCAGCTTGTACGTTAAGCGTACTGGCTTAAGGGCTTGTACATTGCACATATAGGTCTGTACGCCCAACGTACTCTGTAACGCCCATAGATCCGGGCTAGTCAGTTTAGAGACAGTAAGCATCAAAAATGAGTTTTTGGTGGAAGATTATTTAGAAGGATTAATCTTTTCCAAGTGGTATTATATGTTACAAGGGTTCCGTAGATATAAAGAACGCCGGAATCTGAGTTATAACGAAGAAGTTATGACCCGTCGAAGTTTTACGGTTAAACCGGCACGACATCAGGAGTCGTAAAAAGTGAATTTACGATAAAATACGTTTTAGCCTTAGCGATCTAAAAAAAAGTCATAGTATATGTTAAATCGAGAGTGTGCATAAAAAGAACGTCCAAATCTGACTTCGTATGAGGAAGTTACGATTTTTCTAAGATTTAGCATAGCAGTGCACAACCCGAAATCTGAATTTTAGATCGGTTGATTTTTAGCCAAAATAATCTAAACGAGAAATGAAGATATCATTAATAGAAGTTAAACGATAAAAAGACAGTCGAAAACGGAGCTCGTATGCGAAAGATATGGACGAAGCTTAGTCCTTACTCTTCGAGCGCGGCGAATTCGATACAGTTTTGTAAATCTGAGATAGAGTGAGAATTAGCTGACGGGATCTAAATGAAAGTTGCAGTACTCGTAAATACCAACGCGTGGATATAAAGAAAGTTGATAATAGAGCTCGTATGCAAAAGATATGGATGAAACTTAGTCCTTACTCTTCGAGCGCGATAAATTCGATACAGTTTTGCAAATCGGAGATAGAATGAGAATTAGCCGACGAGGTCTAAATGAAAGTTGTAGTACTCGTAAATACCAACGCGTGGATACAAAGAACGCAGAAAACGGAGCTCGTACGCGGAAGATACGGACGAAGCTTAGGGGCTACTCTACGATAAAATCCCTATAAATAAAGGATGAATCCTTCATAATTTCTTCACACCATAACCTTTCTTTCTCTCTCTCTAACTTCTATCTAGCCTCCTTAAACCCCTCCCAAGTCTAGGGAACCTCCCTAGCACGAGAAGAAAGCCCCAGAGCGCCCGACGGCTCCGAGAAGAAAAGCTTTCGGCTCGGAAACGCTGCTCCAGCAAAGCCCAGTTTTTAATAAAAACTCGCTGTAAGTGAGCTACGCCTATACTATATTTAATATAGATTTTATTTAATTATAGTAACATTATTAGGACCTTAAAATAATTATTTGGGCTATTATTATGAGTTATATTGAGTGTTATTTAACGCTTATATAATAGTAATAATAGCTAGACTATTAATTAGTCGCGGTTAACGTTAAAAACTAAACCCTAGTGGTATTGATACTAGGTATTGTCGAGGAAAATTGTTTTGAGATAGCGAAGTGCTGTCTGAGTTCGGAATCACCATCTTCTCAAGTGATTGCATGGTCCCTTTCATCTTACACATAGATATGAGGTATTTTAATATTAATTACGTGCTATGTGTGCATATTGTCTGAATACTTGCTGTCTATGCTGGTGAAAGATTTTTATACATGTTTTAAATGATGTAAACTGTATAAAGTATTTTATATCTACAAAATATGTTGGGTAAAACATGGGTAGATGAATGATGAGGGATAAAAGCTAAAATAGAGGAACATTAGTAGTACGGACCTAGTGCTCTATAGGTATACATTGGCAGCAGTGGACCTAGTACCCTATAGATGAGCACTGGCAGCTGCGCCACAACCCATAGATGATTTAGATCTACAGTAAACTTCCTAGCAGATGCGCTCTAAGGACAGTATCGGTAGCTGCGCCTAATAGGGAGCCTTATGACCATGACAGTAGCGTTTAAAGGCCAATACCGACAGAAGCGCCTCATAGAAAATGTCCCAATTCTGGCAGCGGCGCCTAAATGATAGAACTAGCAGCTGTGCTTGACAGCTGTGTCATTGAAAACAATGGACTTTGTACATACTCCTTAGGATAATCCTTAGGAATGAATGAATGAGAAATAACTGATCCTTAGGGTAAATCCTTAAGAAGATAATGGGAATGGGTAATTGGGTTGATTGTTTGATGTTTAAATATAATAATTATATTATTGTGGGTTAAAAACCTTATGTACTCACCAGGTTTCCCAACCTGACCCACTCCAGCTTATTTGTATCACAGATGCGATACGAAGCTACTTTACACTGAGAGATTTAAAAGAGATGTAGATCACTAGTGTAAATGAATATAAGTTCTGTTTATGCTTATGTTTTTGTAGTGACGATGACATCCCAATGTTTTAAAATAAATAAAAAAATACATTTCTTCGGAAATGCTTTGATAACGTAATTATCATGTTTTTATGGGGACAAATTCCGCAACACTTTTATAAAAAAAAAGGACTATGATTTTTATAAAGCATAAACAAAAATCGGTATTTTCTGGCCGTGAAAATTGGGGATGTCACATACTCCTCCGTTCAGCCCAAACTCAACTTGCTTCTTAATCCGCTAAGACATTGATCCTGAAACATATATCTGACTTCTTTGAGTTGGGTAATCACGTAAAGTTGCTAACTTTACTATTCATGCATGGCTTAATGAAGCTTTTAAAGCTCAAGAGGACTTAGCAGGTGACTTAATGCATGCATGTGACCAAAAATCCCATAAAGCTTGCACCTTTATGCCAAAGGAGTCCATAACAAGCTCAGATCTAAAAGAATTGGTCCTTATAACGATCCAAGTCCTCAAACCAACCCAAAAAGGTACCAAAATCATAAAACAAATAAATGAAGAGATCTAATCATGGAGAAGACAATGTTTGAACTTGATACCTCAATAAGCTTGCAACAAGGGTGAAGATTTTGGATCTATAACCTTCTCACCAAGTAAAGCACCTTCCAACTTTTATACTTCTTTCACAAGGAGCAAAACAACCACCAAAGTCTTCTTAGGAACTCAAATGCACAACCATGGAGGCTAAGGGATGATTTCTAGGGTTTTGGAGCCTTAAAGGGTTGGTAAAGAGACCAACCTTAATGACTTAAGGTTTTTATATATGGTGCAACTCCCTAAAATTAGGGTTCTTATTTCCATCGTACGCCCAACGTACGAGGCCTTGCACTCACGATCCACCCTTCGCAAACCAAATTACATCTTGCGTACAGTCTTCGGATTGGTATGCCGCGCGTACTACCTATGTATGCCCCGTATACTAGGGTTTTTCCTTAAAGCCTAAGTTTATATGAAGGCCATAACTTCTTCGTTATAAACCCGGTTTCGATGATCCTTATATCCATGAAGAGGTAAAAATAAACTCTACGATTTAATCAACTCATATTACCAAAATACCCCTTGGCTACAAAACTCAAACTGAACACCTGGATCATCTAAATTACAGCACCCACCTCCAAATGAGTCAAGATCTTAATTCTTCAAAGGTCCTGAGCCTGCTAATACCTGATCTTTGATCACTACCCCAAAATATGAAACGATTCGGAACAGGGTGTTAAAGCACCAAACTCCAACAATCTCATCTATATATGTGAACTATTTATATCTTTATATTAACCAAACAAATATAATAATTTTCACATACTAACTATAAGTTAAGAAAACTATTCACTTGTAGTTATTAATTATTTGAAAGTTCAAATCATAAGTACATATAACTAATCATATATATATATATATATATATATATATATACATACATGCACATAAGTTACAAAACTCTTGTGTTGTAGTTACTAATTAATTCTTAGTTAAAAAGACTTGTGTGTTGTAGTGGAAGTTTTAAATGAATATGTTGTAAGGAAAGTGACATATGTTATAACAGATATTAGGCGAACCCTCACGTGTCACACGCTAATATAACTATTTGATTAAAATAATAACGTTTAACAAATTGTGATTTTATATTAAAAAATGAAAACGAATGTTAGTTGCAAAACAAACACCTATAATTAAACTATTAGTTTTATTAACTGTAATAAGTTTATATCATTGGTTATTCATAATATTAATTGATATTTTATAGATTGTTTTATGTTATGTATATTATATATCAAGTGTACGTTGATTTCTATATATAACAAATGCAAAGTACTATGAAAAAAACAAATACTGCAACTTTTGATGATTTTATAGACCCTTTTAAGTTTTGTAAATTATATATAAAGCTTAAGTTGATTTGTATATAAAAAAATAACAAATAGTATTGAAAAATATTACAACTTTTAATAACATAAAAACACTACATCATCTACTATAATGTTTACATCAAATGAAAGTTATTAAACACTTATAAATCGTTCAAAATTAATATTTAGAAATCAACATACATTGATATATAGAAACATTGTTATTAGAAAATGGCGTTGAAATAACCATTGATGGGGCATAACTCATTTTTTTTTAACTCTTTCATATTTGAATCACAAACTTTTTCAAACATATGACTTTATTTATCAAAACTTACTTATATACTATTAATATAGCTATAGTGTTTATAAATAAGTGGAAAATAAAAAGGAACTGCATATTAATAACCATAAGTTAAAAAAAATCTTGAATGTAGTGGAAAATAAAAAAGCTTGAGTGATTACATTAAATTTGAAATCATAACTACATTTAAATTAGAAAACTCTTGAGATGTAATGAGAGTTTCGAACTCTTAATTTGTGCATAATAATGTAATATGAATAGTGACAATTATATGTTATAATAACAATATTATCAACATTTATCATTGAAATAACGATTTTTATACTAAGATACAATTAATACTATAATTTTGAAGTATACAGTAAAATAGATATAATAAGTTGTGCTTAAATTGAATTCAATAAAGTTTTTGATTTAATATTTTTTTAATTATAAGTATTTTTAATTAATTTTGAAATAATTTATTTGAATATTTTTTTTATTTCATTCATTATTATTATATTATTTCAAATAACAATCATTTTTAATATAATACAATATGTTTTTTAGTTTTATGTTATCTTAAACTATTATTATTTTTACTTAATTAATAACTATATGTTTTAAAAAAATTCATTATTATATTTAGAAAAATAACTATCGATTTTAGTATTGTATTTTTATTTTGTCCTTAAATCTTTGAAGTAATGGAAGGAAATAAATGGCCCAAGTAAAATGGTGATTTGAATTTCAAAGCTATAGTAATTGTTACCTTTGAGTTGTATTTTTTATCACTTATATTTTTCTTATGAAAGTATTAATATATTTTTTTATTTTACTTTTTCATTACGATGAAAAACTAATAGGGAAAATGAATTTGACAAACATAATAAGATATAACAGATCACTTATTTTTATTACTATAAAAACATTTAAAAAATGGGTACATCCATACAGTGGCGGAGCCAGACACAAAGCAAAGGGGTATCCCAATTTTTTTTCTGGGTATCACCGCAACCGTTGAGCATGGGGCGGGTCGGGTCAGTTTTACCTAAAATCGAACCCAAAACCGACAACCTCAGTTTTGAAACTTTTAAACCCAAACCAAACTCAAACCCAAACCCATCAGTTCGGTGTTTCGGTTTTCAGTTTGTACATGGGTTTCCCGATTTGGTTTTGGTTTTAAACCTAAACCTTAATCGAGTCCTTAGCTATCTTTAAGTCTTGTTATATAAACATGAAGTTGAAGTATCTTTTGATACTTGAATCAATGTGGGACTCAAAGTTGATATAAAATGAATCATGAAGATAACAAGTTTATATAATAGATGAAAATAACCGAGTTTACATGTGTTTGGCGATGTGGGATAGAATAGCTTGGAAATTAAAAGAGAATAGAATAGCTGGAAAAATAAAAGAAATGTAAACAAAGATTTATAAGGAGAAAGAATTGATCCTAAGACCTTTGTTTCAGTAACTCAGCACCTTAACCAGTACACTTGCTATTTGTTTGTGCTTATAAGTGAAGGGATGCGTATATATACACTACAAAAAATGAAAATTTTCTACAAAAATTACACTATCGAAATTTTTTTGAGGGGTATCCCGGGCTACCCCGAGATACCCCTTGGATCCGCCTATGCATCCATATTAGTTTTGCGAGAACACAAAGAATGTATTTTATTAACACATAAATAATCATTGGTTTTCAACAATAAAGTTATATCATATTTTATTTTTTCTCTACGATGAAAAAATAATTGACAAATGTAATAATATATAGTAGATTACTTATTTTTATTACTATAAAATTTTTTAAAAATAGATACATCCAGATTTGTTTTGCGAGCACATAAATAATTTACATTTATAAAATATAAATAATCATTGGTTTACAGATATAAAGTCATATCATATTTAAAATCATTCGTTTTAATTAGTCATTATCACCAATAATTTGAAATAATAATTGTACTCCTTTTATCAAAATCAATTATCAAATATTCTATCGATGTTATTTAGAACAAAATAAGTGATAGAAACTAACATAACATGTAATTAATAGCATAAAATACATGTTGAATAATGTTATCTTGGATAGAAAAATAAATTGTCTTAACATAAAGAAAAAGGCAGCATAAAGATACACATATGTTAGCAACGTTAATTGTTCTAACCGATAAATAGTTGCAATTTCTCTTTACATGCACCCAACTTGAATTTATTTGAATTTACATTTGGAAAATTTACAATTGCTCTCTTACATCCATGGGACTACTCACATAACTCTTCAAACGCTAGCAAAATAATCTATCATTTTGTGTTGACATACATGCAATATAAAAGCTACAATGTTCTTATATAAACTAAATTTTCATATAATGCATCAATTAAATAAAATGATTTGAAGAGTTTTGGGAGTTACAAATCACAACATTTCAATTAATCATAAATTAAGTTGTATAAGTTGAATAGTATTATGAGTTTCAAATGCATGAGGTTGAAGAAAAAATGTTTGTTTTATAAGATATATAGATATAAACGACATCTTGTCATGTTGTTATATTTTTTTAACTCATATATATTCTAATAATATAATTATACTTATATAATTATATTACTTGCATACTCAACGACGAAACTCAATCAAAGAATCATATAAGACATTGCAAACTAAAAACATACATCATTAAGAAATTATAACAATTAAACTAAAACATTATCTTCTTTTTCTTTTGGCTTTAAATATACAACTATAAACTTTTTCTTAAATTGAAAAGAAAGTGGAAGGAGCAATATATAGATATAAATTATAAAAATGAGAAAATAACACCATATAGCTTTTAGTATTTCAAAACCTTGATTGTGATATCCTATTTGAGTTCTCTCCAACATACTTCACCATTTGCTTTCTTTTACAAATTAACACTTCAAAAACCTTCAACCTTGTTGATCTATTACTTTTTTTTTCTTCATATTCTCTCTAAATTTTGTATGTGATTTGTGTGTGGAGTGTTTACTAAAATGATTCATCATTTTTATAGTAATACAATATATACATAAGTAGGAATTCAAAAAGTGATTTAGAAATTTATAATTATTGTAGTAATTGACATTAATTTAAGGAATATAAAAATGTATAACTTTCAAATCTATATGGTTTGAAATAACAATTTATCTATAACCACATGAGTTTGAGTGACCTCTTCTATAATATACTATACGAATGTCCACACATTGTGTAGGTTAAAAAATATTGTTTAAAATGGTTATGTTATAGACATAAACACTGACATAATAATTATTCAACTAACTTTATATTTATAATTACAATTATTTTGAACAATATTACTCAATAGTCTATACCCGCTGCTTGCACATAAATAAAACAGAATATGATTTTTGCTTTAGTGTTATTCATAATAACTGTTATGATCGATTAATTTAAAATTTTACTTATATGACCATTTTTTAATTTTAATGATAGATATAAATAAATTTATGTTGATTTGTAACTATTATTATAAAAAAAATTAGTTTATGGATAGTATTTTAAATGATTTGATAAATCGATTAAGGTTTGTACTCAATACATTTAAACATTTTAACAATTTAAAATATATTTTTTTGTTTTGTAAGCTTATTTGAGATTTTAGTTTAGGTTTTAAATCTAAAATCATATACAAATTAATATATTAAATATATATTATATCGACAATTTAAGAGTTGTATATAAACATTGTATTTAACACCATATTTAAACTAAACAACTAAGTATATTATAATAATATTTCAAATAATCTACCATATTTACCATATTAATGATAATATTTTATTTAATAAGTTAAACAATGTTGGAAATTAAAAAGACATGAGTTTCAAACATATATATATATATATATATATATATATATATATATATATATATATATATATTCTTATATACGAAAAACACAAAAAACTATGAAAGTACTATAAGTTTTATTAACTAAACAACACCAAATCATATATTCTAAAATTTGTATGTAATAAACATTTTAGACACTCATAAAATTATACAAAAATAAAAAATATATAACACAATATACACTTTCGATACATTCAGAAAAATAAGAAAATTATCATTTTTATGCAACAAAACCTATTTCTTCAACCATTTCAAACATTTGAACTTTTTGTAGGAAAACCTTACATATATATACTACTAATATAGCAAGAAATGTATCAACGAGGGGAAAAATAAAAAGTTATTAGTAAATGAAAAGTAATTTTAGGAACATGAAAGTTCATTTAGTTAATTAATTATAAGATACAAGCTAAAAACTCTTGAGTGGTTATTATTAATTGGTTGAAAGTTGAGAGGTTGTGGAGGTTTCAAAAGAATATAATGCAAGTATATGAAAGATATGTTGAATCATATTTATTTGGATAACCTTTTTGATAATATTTATTTTTAAAGATAAAGACATATATATAAATATATATATATATATATATATATACATATATATATATATATAAAGAGAGAGAGAGCTAGGTTATAATGTGGATGAACAACTATTGTGCGGATGCGTGGAAACTGTTATTCTATGAGAATTACTAAGAGAATAAGTTGTTTAGTAATGTGAATACGTTCAACCTCACACAATTAATGTCATTTTCATGTGTTCTCACTAATTCTTATTTATTTTTGTTCTCAAGCATCGTTTTCACATAGTTTCATTATTACAGAATACGACTCAATAAACATTCTGACAGAATGAGATTAGAAAAAATCTATAATAACCTTACAGACGATTTAATTAGTGAGAATGTGTGATAAGTACAATAGTTATGTAAGATTGAACGTATTCACATTAGCAAACAACATGTTTTCTTTGTCATTCTCACAGAATAACATTGTCCACACGTCCTCACAATAGATGTCAATCCACATTTGAACCTAACTATCTCTCTCTCTCTCTCTCTCTCTCTATATATATATATATATATAACCCTCAATTTTGGTTTTTTTATGATTGCTGGTGAGCACAATCAACAGTTCATATGCTTGCTAGTTGTGTACACATTCAAATTTCAAAAATAAATAAAAAAAGCTTGTCAAATCTTTTTTTAGCCTAGATATAGTTTAGACATACCATTTGGAGAAGATTGGTGTTGTTAGTGTTGAAAAATGATGAGTTTATTATGAGTTTGCAAGTTCACACACTTTTTTTAGTTCTCACAATAACTCAGTCACATATATATATATATATATATATATATATGTAAAAAGTTAATGGAAATTTATAAATGTTATAAATACTATTCATTAACTAAAGTAAAAGGTTATTTAGGTTTCAAATCAATATGGTTTGAGAAAACAATTTTTTTCTAACCACATGAGTTTGAATGACCTACTTTATAAGATACTAGGCGAATGCCCGCGCGTTGTGCTGAAACACTTAGATGTTGAAGATCTGATCGTATTCAAGTACAATTGAAGGTTGAATTAAAATAACCAAAAACGAATTTTTATTGTTAACTGTTGAATCGTTGATTATTGACGAAGATCGATGATTTAGCACTGGATGATGTTGATGATGGTTTAATTGAAGAAATCTGGATGATTGTTGAAAGTTGGAGAATAAATTCGGATGATGAACGATGAATGAGTTTGAACTACAGATACGTATTTGAGATTGAAGATTGTTCTCATATTTACAAGTTTGCCACCGTGTCTTTTTATGCTTAGATAAAATGAGTGGCTGATAATGATTCCCCCATTCTCAACCTTTTTTATTTTCTTAATTGAACCCACCTGTCCCTCTCTCTCTCTCTCTCTCTCTCTCTCTCTATATATATATATATATATATATATATATATATATATATATATATATATATATATATATATATATATATATGGGGCTAACATGGCGACGGGGAAGGGAGTCGGGTTTAAGTCCTGCTCCATACAAACTTATACACATTTTACATATCTGGCCCCTCCCCATGAAATCTTTTTCAAACTAAGGCTACAATTTACAAAACAGCCCCTAACATCCAAAATTTATAACAATTCAAGTCCCAAAGGTTACCATATAGCCCCTCCATGACAATTTATTTTCAACTTGGGTACATAATTTACACTTTAGCCCCAGCCATTCAAAAACCTTTCATATTGAGTTCAAATGATACCAAACGCCCCTTGACTTATGAAAATCTTTAAAAATTAAGTCCCGATATTACACTTTAACCCACGAAATTATCATCCGATAATTATTACTTGTTTTTGGGCTATAATAATATAAAATAATAATTATTATTATTTCTTAGGGTCCCGGGTTATTATTTTAAATTATTCTATTTAAAACGGGATGTTACACATAAGTGCTTGAACTATATGAAAACTTTTTTAATCACAATAACTTCAACCACATGATGAATTTTTGTAAGAAAAGAGTACCAATATAGCTACATATTTAATGAGAGAATACAAACAACAATTGGAAATTCATAAATATTATAACTGCTATTAGTTAAGGAATATAAAATGACATTTAGGTTTCAAATCAATATGGTTTAAGAAAACAAAATACCTCTAACCACATGATTTAAAATTGACTCCTTTATAATATATATACTAGGCGAATGCCCGTGCATTGCACATAAACACCTATATAGTTGAAATCTTTACAAATATATGTTTTCTTAAATATAACAATAACATTGTTGTTAAATTTGATATAGTAATTTGTATACTAAGTTGATATAATATATAGATTATTTTGAACTATATGATAATATATACATCTATTAAAACTGCATAATCTCAATCATTTGAATGACTTCAACCTGCGGGTTACTCGTTAATGAAAATAAAAAATAATATATGGTTTAATGTTATTTATAGTTGTTGTTATTGTTAATTAATTTTGAAAAATTTATTAGCTTAACGTTTTAATTTCTATCACTGTAATTATTTAACACATCAAACATTGTTTTTTTTTTTTGTTTTGAAAGCTAACAATATAATAATTTATATAGAGTTATTTTTAACTATTGTTATTATAAGTTATTTTAAGCTACTTCTTTGAAAACTTTTAATGATTATAAAAACATATTTAGCAAATATTTTAGTTAAATTGATATTACAATTTAGTTTTTTGCATTTAACACTACAATTTGTCACTTTTAGCTATTCATAAAATACTCTTTGGTTTTTTAAATGGATCTCAAATTTATATTTAAGTTGACCATGTAATGTTATATTAAAATTAACAATTTAAGTATTTTATTCAAACTATTCAAAAATTGTAGTTTTAAACTGATAATGGTTTACATACAACAAAATATTAAATCTAATTAATTAAGTATAATATTTTAAAAGTTAAAGACATAAGTTTATGAGTAGAAGTAAAGCTATTATTTTAATATTGAAATTTAGTTTATTTATGATTACAATTTAGGTTTGATATTTATTTAACCATATTAACCAACTTATAATCATTATTAGAAAGTCACTATAATTTATCACTTTTAACTATTTACAAAATATTCTTTGGGTTGTATAAGTTGAATTAAAATTTATATTTAAGTTGACCCTATAATGTTATATTTAAATTAATAATATATGTATTTTATCCAAACTGTTAAAAAATTGTAGCTTTAAAATGATAATGATTTACATACAAGAACATCTTAAAAATAATAAATTAAGTAGAATATGTTAAAACTTAAAGACATAACTTTATAAGTAAAAGTAAAGATATTATTTTAATATTGAAATTTAGTTTATATATGATTAAATTTTAAGTAAAAGTAAAGATATTATTTTAATATTGAAAAGTCATAGGAGTTTCAAATGAATGTGGTGAAAAGAAAAATAATTCCTTTATAAGTATACTAGGCGAATAGCCGCGCGTTGCGCAACGTAAAATTACGTACTTAAAATTTTGACAAATAAATATTAATATATGTTATTGATATTTATATCATAATACCTTTCATATTTTACCCTACTATTTCATGTTATTCAAAATGCAACGTTTTCATTTTTAGAAATATATTAATGTTGTTTTTTTTTTAAATTTGATGGGTTCTTTTCTATCAAAGCCAAAACATCCAACAAATACTAAGAAATCTATGTTTGTTTATCACCACACAACTCTACTTCTCGGATTCAATCCCGATTACGCTACTGCAAATGCACAAAGTGTCATTCATATCCATTAATATCGATTAAGTAAATAATGTGATGTACTTATTATTTGTTAAATGCGTATCGATGCATCATATTAATTTTCATATTCCGACATCAGTAAACTAAAACCACATAGGCATAGTCTGGATATCAACATCTAATTTCCATTAGAGACTAATAGAAACACACCCATGCCACACAAATGCTTGGTTCAGACTAAATGTATATATACAAAAAAAATGAAAGCTAAAAGGATTACATTCTCATGACTTGAAAAGGAGCATGTCAACTCATTGGTATCGGTTAATACCAGTACAACATTAAAATATGCATGACCTGCCTTTAGTTCACATGTGATATTTTATAGGATCAAATAGGAAATCATGACTTTAGTGGAAACTAAGACCAATTGACATGTAAAACAATTTATATGTAGCAATACATTTGCTAATATGACTTCATATTTTCCAATATCTTCTAGGGTTCAATAAATCCACCTTGTGATGCCAAGGATGAATATTTCACTGTTTTCCATCTTTTTTTTATATTCTTAGATATTAAAATGGTTTTAACAAAAAAGTCTTAAGAAAAATAGAAGTTCTTACACGCATGGATACATATGAAAGTGTCAAATAGTGAAGGTAGAGATAATTTCCATTGTTGAAGGAATGATGATGAAAACCGAATCTATTCAAATAATTTAAAATGCTCAGCAAGATTTGTTTGTGTGTGCGTGAGTCAAATATTAATTTAGTGCCTATAGTGAATGGAATTAAGTGCATCTTTATGCAAAAGTTTTTACTCCGAATATAACATGTGACATATCAGAAGCAACCACATATTGAACAGTTGGTAAAAACAAAAAATATATATATATTGAAATTTGTATGAAAAGCAATACACACATAAAAGTATTTTTTTTCCTTCTTTAAAGGTCCTTAATCCTTGCAAAATATGACAAAGATGTTCCTATTATTCATCGTATTTATACTTGGTCTTGTTATGTTTGATGTTGTTCATAATATTTTTACATTAAAGAACCAATTAATAATTATTATTAAAAAGTTTTTTGAGTGGTATTAATTAAATTAGGAGGTTTCAAATGCATAATAATCAAGGAAATCAAATAAAGGGGTTTCAAATGCATAAGAATCAAGGAAAAATGCTTCTTTTATAAGTATGTATGACTAGACGAATATTCGTGCGTTGCACAAAATAAAATTATACGGTTAATTTTTTTGTAATCATACTTCATAATCTCAATCGTTTGAATGTCTTCTACCCGCGAGTTACACATGAATAAAATTAAATATAATATATAATTTGATGTCATTTATAGTTGTTTTTATTGTTAATTAATTTTTTAAAATTTATTTGCTTAATGTTTTAATTTCTATCATTATAATTATTTAAAACATCAAACATTGTTTTTTTTTATTTTAAAGCTAACAATATAATAATTTATATAGAGTTGTTTTTAACTATTGTTATTGTAAGTTATTTTAAGCTACTTATTTAGAAACTTTTAATGATTATAAAAATATATTTAAGAAATATTTTAGTTAAATTGAAATTACAATTTAGTTTTTGCTTTTATCACTACAATTTATCACTTTTAACTATTTACAAAATATTCTTTAGTTTTTTTTTTAATGGAACTGAAATTTATATTTGAGTTGACATTGTGATGCGCAGAAACACCTATATAGTTGAAGTCTTTACAAATATATATTTTTTAAAATATAACACTAACGTTGTTGTTAAATTTGATATAATAATTCGTATATTAATTTGATATAATATATTGACTAATTTGAATTATATGATAATATATAAATCTATTATAACGTCATAATCTCAATCGTTTGAATGACTTCTACTCGCGAGTTACACTTCAATAAAATTAAATATTATATATGGTTTAATATTATTTATAGTTGCTATTTTTAACTAATTTTTTAAAATTTATTAGCTTAATATTCTAATTTCTATCATTATAATTATTTAAAACATCAAACATTATTTTTTGATTTTAAAGGTAACAATATAATCATTTATATAGAGTTATTTTTAACTATTATTATTATAAGTTATTTTAAGCTACTTATTTGAAAATTTTTAACGATTATATAAATATATTTAGGAAATATTTTAGTTAAACTGATATTACAATTTAGTTTTTTTATTTATCACTATAATTTATTACTTTTAACTATTTACAAAATACTATTTGGTTTTTTTAGTGGAACTGAAATTTATATTTGAGTTGACACTGTAGTGTTATATTTAAAATAACAATTTAAGTATTTTGTTCAAACTGTTCAAAAATTGTAGCTGTAAACTGATAATGGTTTAAATGCAACAACATTTTAAATCTAATAAATTAAGTATAATATGTTAGAATTTAAAGACATAACTTTATAAATAGAAGTAAAGATATTATTTTAAAATTGAAATTTAGTCTATTTATGATTACACTTTAGGTTTAATATTTATTTAACCTTATTAACCAACTTACAATCATTATTAGAAAGACAATTTATCACTTTTAACTATTTATAGAATAATCTTTGGGTTGTTTAAGTTAAATAAAATATATATTAAGTTGAGCCTATAATGTTATATTTTAATTAATAATTTAAGTATTTTATACAAATTGTTCAAAAATTATACCTTTAAAACGATAATGGTTTACATCCAACAATATATTAAAACTAATAAATTATGTATAATATGTTAAAAGTTAAAAAACATAATTTTATAAGTAGAATTAAAGATATTATTTTAATATTGAAATTTAGTTTATATATGAATACACTTTATAATTATTTAACCTAATTAGCAAATTTATAATTTGACCCAAGTCCTCACATGGGCCTTATCCTAAAGCCCATCTAATTACTTTGGTCCATTAACTTGTTCTTGGATGGCCCACCAATAGTCCAATTGCCGAAACCCAATAGGAAGGCCCAACTCAAGGCTTATGTGAAATTAGGGTTTTCACATGAAATGACGATTAGGGTTAAGTGTTCCTACTTAACCCATTAAGGACTTAATCCATTAAGTCCAATATTGCTTTAGGTTAATTTTTGCCCATGATTATTATTTAATATTTCAAGTTATTAAATAATTCCCGTGTGTGTGTGTGTGTATGTCCCGATTAGTTTCCACAAATTGGGGTTTTATGCCCTTAAGGTTTTTCCAACCCAATACTAGTTCATTAATCCATTGGTTGGGCTTTTAGGTCATATTGGGCCTTATTGGCCCATTAGGGTTCCATTGGTCCCACTAGGGTTTCATTGGGCCCATTTTGTCCAATCATCCCAACCGAGGTTCAAATGCAATCAAAGCACACCGCCACCCGATACGACGGCAGGAGGCGACAGCCACCACCCCACGGTGGTGGTTTCAAGTTTTTCTATTATCATTCCGATTACAAATTACAATAATGCACACACCCAAAAAAAATAACAAACTCAAATAAAATATACACTCATAGCCACCTCGTGGTAACATGCGGCGGTAGGGAGTGGCAGCCACCACTTCACGATGGTGGTGGTGGTCCTTCTTGTGACTCCGACCAAAACCAATACACACGCACGACACACACACTACACACACTCCTCTGCTTGCGAGATAAGCTCGACCACCCACCTGGTGGCACGTGATGATGGCAGCAACATCCCAAATGGCCACAACCATGACTACCGGCGGCGGCAGATGGCCACAACGAAACCCGACATCAGCAAGTTCGACCTGCCCTTCATACGACCACATCTTCAGTTCAACCTCTCATCTACGGTCTCCGACGTCCCACAGGGAGCTCCTTGCTGCCCACAATATCCGGCAGCGGCGACATAGAACTGAAGAGGGTGACAGCAGCAGCAACGGCTAACAGAAAAAGAGAAGAAAGATGGTGGAAGGCGGTGCTCACGGTGGCCTCTTAATTTCGCAGGAAGGAAAACAACTGCAAAATTGGAGATGGCGATAACCAGAGCACCACAGAAAACAACCACTCGAGCTGTGATGGCGACGGGCACAGCTGGGGCGTATCTTCATTGAAGAAGAAAGAGAATGGCAACTGGGAGTGACAACAGCGGCAACCCCGTCGACGGCCTTGGTTGAACGGAACTAAGGAGGTGGCGGCTGCAAGGATTAGGTTTAGGGTTAAGGGAGGTTGCATGCGATTAAAGAATATATATATATATATATAGGAGGGTTCAATTGAGAAAAAAAAGGTTGAGAATGGGGGAATCATTCTCAGTCACTCATTTATTTTTAACACAAAAGCCTACGTCGTACCTGCAGAAATTGGAAAGAAATAGACATGTGTTTTCCAACAAAACATGTTTCCTTAAACTATGTTAATCATTACCTTAATATATACAAAAACATTGTTTTTTCGTTTTTATTTTAATTTTTAAGAAGCTATTTTTATCGAAAATGATTTTAAATATACCAAAATTCATGATTTTTTATTCTCTACAAATAGACATCAATATTGATATAGTTTTAAGATAAAATAAAAAATTTACTTTTTGATATTTTCAGCTATCGTTATTCATAAGTGAATAAAAATGAATCAGGTTTTTACTACAGTACATTCGTTTTTTTGTTTTAATAATCATATACTGAGAAAACATATTCATATATGAATATAACGTGGTAATTTAGTTTATGCATTTCATCAAACAGTTGGAGTGCATACAATTTAACTTTTTTTAAAAATGTTAAAAACATGATATTTTGACTATTTAAATCTTACAAAAGAGTAGATTGATAGAGAATTATATGAAATTTTTCAAAAAAAAAACGATTTGATTTTTTTCTAACCTCAATTTTGAAGTTTTATTTGATAATCGATGTTGAATGAATGATATGAAGTGGATTTTTGTTGATTATCGATGATGTTGATCTAATAACGCTGAGAGTATAATTAATCATAGATGTTGAAGATCTGATCGTATTCAAGTACAATTGAAGGTTGAATTAAAATAACCAAAAACGAATTTTTATTGTTAACTGTTGAATCGTTGATTATTGACGAAGATCGATGATTTAGCACTGGATGATGTTGATGATGGTTTAATTGAAGAAATCTGGATGATTGTTGAAAGTTGGAGAATAAATTCGGATGATGAACGATGAATGAGTTTGAACTACAGATACGTATTTGAGATTGAAGATTGTTCTCATATTTACAAGTTTGCCACCGTGTCTTTTTATGCTTAGATAAAATGAGTGGCTGATAATGATTCCCCCATTCTCAACCTTTTTTATTTTCTTAATTGAACCCACCTGTCCCTCTCTCTCTCTCTCTCTCTCTCTCTATATATATATATATATATATATATATATATATATATATATATATATATATGGGGCTAACATGGCGACGGGGAAGGGAGTCGGGTTTAAGTCCTGCTCCATACAAACTTATACACATTTTACATATCTGGCCCCTCCCCATGAAATCTTTTTCAAACTAAGGCTACAATTTACAAAACAGCCCCTAACATCCAAAATTTATAACAATTCAAGTCCCAAAGGTTACCATATAGCCCCTCCATGACAATTTATTTTCAACTTGGGTACATAATTTACACTTTAGCCCCAGCCATTCAAAAACCTTTCATATTGAGTTCAAATGATACCAAACGCCCCTTGACTTATGAAAATCTTTAAAAATTAAGTCCCGATATTACACTTTAACCCACGAAATTATCATCCGATAATTATTACTTGTTTTTGGGCTATAATAATATAAAATAATAATTATTATTATTTCTTAGGGTCCCGGGTTATTATTTTAAATTATTCTATTTAAAACGGGATGTTACACATAAGTGCTTGAACTATATGAAAACTTTTTTAATCACAATAACTTCAACCACATGATGAATTTTTGTAAGAAAAGAGTACCAATATAGCTACATATTTAATGAGAGAATACAAACAACAATTGGAAATTCATAAATATTATAACTGCTATTAGTTAAGGAATATAAAATGACATTTAGGTTTCAAATCAATATGGTTTAAGAAAACAAAATACCTCTAACCACATGATTTAAAATTGACTCCTTTATAATATATATACTAGGCGAATGCCCGTGCATTGCACATAAACACCTATATAGTTGAAATCTTTACAAATATATGTTTTCTTAAATATAACAATAACATTGTTGTTAAATTTGATATAGTAATTTGTATACTAAGTTGATATAATATATAGATTATTTTGAACTATATGATAATATATACATCTATTAAAACTGCATAATCTCAATCATTTGAATGACTTCAACCTGCGGGTTACTCGTTAATGAAAATAAAAAATAATATATGGTTTAATGTTATTTATAGTTGTTGTTATTGTTAATTAATTTTGAAAAATTTATTAGCTTAACGTTTTAATTTCTATCACTGTAATTATTTAACACATCAAACATTGTTTTTTTTTTTTTGTTTTGAAAGCTAACAATATAATAATTTATATAGAGTTATTTTTAACTATTGTTATTATAAGTTATTTTAAGCTACTTCTTTGAAAACTTTTAATGATTATAAAAACATATTTAGCAAATATTTTAGTTAAATTGATATTACAATTTAGTTTTTTGCATTTAACACTACAATTTGTCACTTTTAGCTATTCATAAAATACTCTTTGGTTTTTTAAATGGATCTCAAATTTATATTTAAGTTGACCATGTAATGTTATATTAAAATTAACAATTTAAGTATTTTATTCAAACTATTCAAAAATTGTAGTTTTAAACTGATAATGGTTTACATACAACAAAATATTAAATCTAATTAATTAAGTATAATATTTTAAAAGTTAAAGACATAAGTTTATGAGTAGAAGTAAAGCTATTATTTTAATATTGAAATTTAGTTTATTTATGATTACAATTTAGGTTTGATATTTATTTAACCATATTAACCAACTTATAATCATTATTAGAAAGTCACTATAATTTATCACTTTTAACTATTTACAAAATATTCTTTGGGTTGTATAAGTTGAAGTAAAATTTATATTTAAGTTGACCCTATAATGTTATATTTAAATTAATAATATATGTATTTTATCCAAACTGTTAAAAAATTGTAGCTTTAAAATGATAATGATTTACATACAAGAACATCTTAAAAATAATAAATTAAGTAGAATATGTTAAAACTTAAAGACATAACTTTATAAGTAAAAGTAAAGATATTATTTTAATATTGAAATTTAGTTTATATATGATTAAATTTTAAGTAAAAGTAAAGATATTATTTTAATATTGAAAAGTCATAGGAGTTTCAAATGAATGTGGTGAAAAGAAAAATAATTCCTTTATAAGTATACTAGGCGAATAGCCGCGCGTTGCGCAACGTAAAATTACGTACTTAAAATTTTGACAAATAAATATTAATATATGTTATTGATATTTATATCATAATACCTTTCATATTTTACCCTACTATTTCATGTTATTCAAAATGCAACGTTTTCATTTTTAGAAATATATTAATGTTGTTTTTTTTTTTTAAATTTGATGGGTTCTTTTCTATCAAAGCCAAAACATCCAACAAATACTAAGAAATCTATGTTTGTTTATCACCACACAACTCTACTTCTCGGATTCAATCCCGATTATGCTACTGCAAATGCACAAAGTGTCATTCATATCCATTAATATCGATTAAGTAAATAAGGTGATGTACTTATTATTTGTTAAATGCGTATCGATGCATCATATTAATTTTCATATTCCGACATCAGTAAACTAAAACCACATAGGCATATTCTGGATATCAACATCTAATTTCCATTAGAGACTAATAGAAACACACCCATGCCACACAAATGCTTGGTTCAGACTAAATGTATATATACAAAAAAAAATGAAATCTAAAAGGATTACATTCTCATGACTTGAAAAGGAGCATGTCAACTCATTGGTATCGGTTAATACCAGTACAACATTAAAATATGCATGACCTGCCTTTAGTTCACATGTGATATTTTATAGGATCAAATAGGAAATCATGACTTTAGTGGAAACTAAGACCAATTGACATGTAAAACAATTTATATGTAGCAATACATTTGCTAATATGACTTCATATTTTCCAATATCTTCTAGGGTTCAATAAATCCACCTTGTGATGCCAAGGATGAATATTTCACTGTTTTCCATCTTTTTTTTATATTCTTAGATATTAAAATGGTTTTAACAAAAAAATCTTAAGAAAAATAGAAGTTCTTACACGCATGGATACATATGAAAGTGTCAAATAGTGAAGGTAGAGATAATTTCCATTGTTGAAGGAATGATGATGAAAACCGAATCTATTCAAATAATTTAAAATGCTCAGCAAGATTTGTTTGTGTGTGCGTGAGTCAAATATTAATTTAGTGCCTGTAGTGAATGGAATTAAGTGCATCTTTATGCAAAAGTTTTTACTCCGAATATAACATGTGACATATCAGAAGCAACCACATATTGAACAGTTGGTAAAAACAAAAAATATATATATATTGAAATTTGTATGAAAAGCAATACACACATAAAAGTATTTTTTTTCCTTCTTTAAAGGTCCTTAATCCTTGCAAAATATGACAAAGATGTTCCTATTATTCATCGTATTTATACTTGGTCTTGTTATGTTTGATGTTGTTCATAATATTTTTACATTAAAGAACCAATTAATAATTATTATTAAAAAGTTTTTTGAGTGGTATTAATTAAATTAGGAGGTTTCAAATGCATAATAATCAAGGAAATCAAATAAAGGGGTTTCAAATGCATAAGAATCAAGGAAAAATGCTTCTTTTATAAGTATGTATGACTAGACGAATATTCGTGCGTTGCACAAAATAAAATTATACGGTTAATTTTTTTGTAATCATACATCATTGAAAATATTTATGTCATTTTTATTAACTATAAAATAATAATAATTACATTTAGTTAATGCAAAATTATAATTAATTTGAACAATAAATAATATAACACTTATTAAAATCAAATTATTTAATGGTCTCTGCTCATACTTTACATGTGTATAAAATTAGTTGTGGTGACTTAATAAGATATGTGGAAGATATGATGAATAAATTTTTGACCCATATTTAAATTATCGCACTACCCCACGACATGATGCATAGCCTTATATTTGCATCGGGGGATTAAACCATCGTTAAGGAAGTTCTCTTTCCAAAAAAATAGTTATAGTACTCACTATTTTAATTAACTATTGTTATAATTTATTAAATATTAAATTTTTTTGATGTTGTTTTAATTTCATCATGAATATTATTTAAATTATTAACCACTGTTTGTAATGTAACATAATTTATTTTATAAATTCATGTTATTTTTAACTATTATTATTATTATTATTATTATTATTATTATTATTATTATTATAAAGTAATTTAAAAACAACTTAATTGAATTTTAGTTATTATATTTATCATATTTAATAATTTCCTTTCAACTATTTTAAAAAATATATGCTAGATTTTTATTACTTTAGTTTTTAAACTTTACATTATATTTTTAAGTTTGTTTGATATTAATTTTGGTTATGCATTTAACACTGTATTGAAGTCAACAAATTTAGTATACCATATTGATAATTCAAGAAATCTTCAATTTATGATAATGTTTATAATTAACAACATATTTAAGTTAATAATTAAATATATTATGTAGAAATATGAAGAGTTAGGAGTTTCAAAATGATATGGTAAAAGAAAAAGTGTTTCCTAGATTATTTAAGTTATCAACCATTGTTTGTAATGTAACATAATTTAATTATAACTTTATGTTATTTTTAATTTTTATTATGAATTAATTTAAAAATAGCTTAATTGAGTTTTAGCTACTATAAAAAATAGCTTTTAGACATCTTTTAGTTAATTCGACTTTTAAATTTAAGATTTTTATATTTATCGTATTTAATATTTTCCCTTTAACTATTTTAAAAAATATACGTTGAATTTTTAAAAATGTATTTGATATTTTAGTTTAGATTTTATTTTTTACACTATATTTTTAAGTTTATATAATATATTAATTTAGGTTATATATTTAACACTATATTGAAGTCAACAAATTTAGTATATCATATTGATAATTCAAGAA
This sequence comes from Lactuca serriola, assembly GCF_051521515.1. Classification (NCBI taxonomy): domain Eukaryota; kingdom Viridiplantae; phylum Streptophyta; class Magnoliopsida; order Asterales; family Asteraceae; genus Lactuca; species Lactuca serriola. The sequence continues at coordinate 15,002,977 of NC_136416.1, forward strand.
GTATTTCATTTATGATAACTTTTATAACTAACAACATATTTAAGTTAATAAATTAAGTAATTATATGGAAATATAAAGAGTTGGGAGTTTCAAATTGATGTGGTGAAAGAAAAAAATGTTTCATTTATAGTATAGTATGATATATATATATATATATATATATATATATATATATATATATATATATATATATATATATATATATATATATATATAAGGGTCACATGAGAATGAGAATGAAGTGAGAACATGAAACTAATTCTAGCCTTATGGTAAAAAGACAAGTGGTGAAGTTTTAAAAATGTCTATCGTTATTCAAAATCATAACCATAAAATTTGTTTTGCGCTTGTACTATGATTAAAATCATAAATGAATAAAAATTAAATGGTTGTCTAACTAAAAACCCTTAAAGATAAATGATTTATGCATCTCATAGTATGCATTATGTTGTGTTAATGTAGTTATTTCTAAATACCACTGTTCACGAAGAAATGGACTTTGAGTTCTTGGGAAATCGGCCTGGCAAACCAGTCAGTTTACAAACGAACGTATTTACAAATGGTCTCGGTGGTAGAGAGCAAAAATTTAGTCTTTGGTTCGATCCTGGTGCAGATTTCCATTACTACAAATTGCTATGGAACGACCATCAAGTTGTGTACGCATGTATCCTCTTTTATCGCAAATTACATACATCATGTTGATATCAAACTTGATAGGTTTGGTTATCTTGATTGTTTCCAATGATCAAGAAAAGAAAACCAATCACTTTACAAATAAATATATTTAGTAATGGTTACATTTTATATTCATTTCAGGTTCTTTGTGGATGACACACCAATAAGAGTATACAAGAACAACATAATTAGAGGTGTTGGGTACCCTAATCATACACTGCAAGTGATTGCGAGCTTCTGGGATGGATCAAGTTGGGCTACTGATGGTGGAAAAACGAAGGTCAATTTTTCAAATGCACCATTCCACGTCAATTTCAAAGATTTTAACATTGATGGGTGCATCTCGATACCTAGTAGTCCTAATAAGGACTGTGGTTCTCAAAAGTATTGGTGGAACACTCAAAAATATTGGCAATTGAATCCCCAGCAACTGAAATCATTAGAAGATGTAAGAAAAAAGTATATGAATTATGACTATTGTACTGATAAGAGTAGGTATCCTACCCCTCGTCCAGAGTGTAGTGAAAAATGATGCGTAATAATATGTATTATATATAATGAGCTACCTTCTAACTCTATAAATATAATTCAAGGATTTTGGTCCTACATTTCGTAAAAGTTGTACAAATTTAGGACGGATAACATTATAAAAAATTACAATAATACCTAATATTTTATATAATTTTTTACAACTTATTATAAAGTTATAATTACAACAATACCCTATATTTTAAAAGGCCTTTAAGATTATAAAGTTCTTGAAAAAGACTTGGACGATTTTCAAAGTTTTTATTATAACTTATTTTTAATTGTAAGATTGAATCGCTTATTGGATATGTACAAATAGAAATATAACCCAAATAACTAAAAATAAACTCAAATACATATGTTGTTATTTGCTGCTTAACAACCCGTTTTTTCATTTGGTGCTAATTTTCGGGGGATTTTGCTATGGATGCTTGCTGGATGTTGGTTTTTTTTTGTCATAATTTAATTGAAATATTTTGCGGATCTTTGCTTGATGCAAAAAAAGTACATCGATGGGAGGTACACACGTTGCATATAAAGAGCTAGAACAAGGTACAAAGAATCAAGAAACAATAGGTGCAACAAAAAATATACATAGCTACTGGGTTATAACACCATTCTATTTGATACATAGACTGATCTTTCTTCTTGTGATTGTTGATTCTATTTGACAAAATAGATAGAATATGTACATTGTTTGATGTTGTGGATTGTGACTTGGACTCCAAGGAATATAACTCCTGATTTTTGAATATCGCACATGCAATGTCTTTATGATTCAAATTCACAAACTAGATAACAAAATAAACGGGTCGAAATTTGTTTTGTATCAGGTCGTGTGTAAATAATATTATATAACGAATGTACAATATTAACTTTAAACAGAGATAAATTAAATATCATCTTACAATTTCTTCCTATATGTGTCATATTTAATTTCCTTAATAATATTTTAATCCACTTGTCACCATTTAACATGAGTAGGAGGATATTGTATGAGGACATTTTAATCCACTTGTCACCATTTCATATTTTTATCTAAAAAAATCATAATTTTACTTAAATATATACTAAATTAATAATCAAATGAATAATATGGACCTTTCCAAATTCTTTGATTCACGTTCTTAACACAGTTATGAATAAATAAATTATTTGGAGAATATAAAAACTAAAAGAATCAAAATATAAAAGAAATTTTGATTTTTTATTTCTATGCTTTCTTTTAAAGAGGAATAATGTTTTCCATCCTTTCTATCAATGGAAGAGGAAAGTACGTCTTATTCATGCTAGTTTTTTTTTTTTTTTTTTGAGTTGTTGACTTTGACTTTTAATTAATAGTTACTTTACATGTATCTATAAGAACTAAAAAACATCACAAAGAAAATAAGAGAAAGAAAATCAACATTATACTTTAAAGAGATCGAAGCTCGACAGAAAAAATAGAGAAGTAGGCCGGCGACAAGAAAGAATCACCATGGATGGTGGGGGGATGAGTGGCAGACAAAGGTTGAAGACGACAGCTTCTGATGACCCAAAAAAATTGCAAATATTGTTTTCAATAGGGTTTTTTTCTTTCCACTCATCTTTTTATTGTTTTTCCATATGAGATATTATTTTATGTTATGTTTAACAATTTTTAAAGAGTAAACATATATTATGTGTCAGCAGAAAAAAAAAATTCTTAACCATCTTAACCCTTCTTAAATATATGTAACTTTATAAAAAAATAAAAATTGTTGTAGAATTTATGTTTTAACTTTTGGTTGACCATAGTGTCTTTACCAAACTTCTAATAGAATCTAAACAAAAAGAATCAAAACCGAGTGCATCCATGGATACCCACAACATCAACGTTGGTTTGTCCGTTTCGCCATTGTTTACATGACATATAGTATAACATAAAGTGTGATGACTTTACACTTCATATTTAGGACATCAACCTATTTTGATGAATTTACAAGAGAGTAGGTCTTCCAAGGAAGAATGAACTTCATCCAAATAAGGAAATCATTGGGCAACATGAGTCCACACTTCAAATGAGATCGAACATAACACTAAAATATGATTAATTGGTTCAAGAGACCCTCCATATAGAAGATATTTGGGGTCAATATTTACTCCAATAAGTTGCAAATTAGATAGTCGTAGAAATTGATGAGTTTGTAAAGTTAATGAGTTTGTAAAGTGTTTTCTCATTAACCTTCAATGAAAGAACTATACATAATATATACAAGAGAGAGATAACCAAGTATCTAAATAACTTAACTAATACTTGTTAACTAACTATGACCAACTAACTCAGTTAACTAACAAATTATTTATTACAAACTAACTGCTAACTGCTAGTAACTAACAAGTCAATATAAACATTGACTTATTAAAATACACCAATACCCCCTCTAGCTGGAGGATGAGGAATCATTCATATCTTGGAAATTGAATCAATATGATCAACTCCTGATAAAGATTTGGTAAACATATACATTGGTTGTTGTTTGTTTGGAATATGGGACAAAGAGATCAAACCCGATTGTAAATTTTTCCCTTACAAAGTGACAGTCCAAATCAATGTATTTAGTATGTTCATGAAAGAAAAGGTTTTTAGCTATGTATATTGAAACCATGTTATCAAATTTGAGGGATAAAGGCTTAATTTCATGTATGTCAAACTCCTTCAAAATTATGCTTGGCCGTGCTAACTCAAACACACCCTCCTCATAGATTTGTATTATGCTTCAGCTAAAGATAAATAGATAATGGTTTAATTTTTGGATTCCAACAAATAGGACTTCCTCCCATGTTGATCAAATAACCACTCATAAATCTTCTTTTTGATGAACATGTTGTCCAATCGGAATCACCAAATCTAAATCATCAAGATCATGTGGAATAGAAGGGCCATAAGAAGCTATTGTATGGCCATTATGCAAAGAAAAGATGTCTTCAACAAATTTAACATTCCTTGAAACAATAATAGCCTTTGTCTGAATATTCAATACTTTATACCCTTTTTTGCAGGATTGTGCACTTGGCATGCACTTGTCTCTATTAGTAGAAACAATGAATACATAACAAAGGCAGCCAAAAGATTTGAACATTGGCAAGTTTGGTTGTTTCTTGAATAACATTTCATAAGGAGTTTTGTTACTTAAAACTCTTAAGGAATTCAATTAATGATGTAGCCATGTAGGTATCAATAAGTACACACTCTCCCCAATATGCTTTGCCTAATCCATAATGAAAGAAAAAAGCTCTTGAAAGTTCAAGGATATGTTTGTGTTTTCTTTTAGCAACACAATTTTGATGGAAAGAAGATTTCTGATGAGAAATTACATCAGATTGAAAGAATTAAACTCATTCCTTACTTGATCCCAATGCAAACTATGGCTATGAAATTGATTTAATTAACTATATGTTGAATGAGCATTTAATATACAAGCACCACCACAAAAAACTGTGTAAGCAGAACTATTACAAATTTTTTTTATCAATTTCAATTCTTTTTTAATTTTATAAATTTAACAATCAATGCATATAGTTTTGAAAGAATGATTCTAATAGAATCGACAAATTTACAAGATATACAAATATCATATCAGATATGGCTTACCAATGTTATACCGAAAAAATAAAAATTAATTGAAAAAGTTATCATATAAAAGATGTATTCCCAAGAGTTATCACATAAAAAAGTTGATCGATATACATTTCCCATAATTTAGAAAAAAAAAATAGATCAAATGTTAGTCCATATACAAAAGGATATCAAAACCAAACATTATTCCAAATTAAAATCCAAATTTGAGGTAAAGAGTCTAATTGAATTTTATCACATAAGATTTATTCTATATTAAGTTTCTTGGATGAAAGCTAAGGCTTTCATATACTTTGAATTCAATTTTAAAAATTCAAGGATAATAGACTATAATGGAAATATAAATAAATATTAAAGGAGTCTGATCATAACACCATTAGACACAGTAAAAACCTAAAATCATAATACAGAAGGCGACCATAATCCCTTCTCAAACATAATATTTTCTTTGATGATTAATAGCAAGGTAATCAACAATATATTGAAAGAAATGACTGTAATCGCTATGCAGAAACGTTTACCAATATGCCAATGCTAATTAGAAAAAGTAGAAGAATTTTACATGGACATTCCTTGCGGCCGACATTGTCTATAATGATGTGGTGAGTATCCTTACGTCAGAAGCTATTTTGATCAAAATCTGGTTGTTGTTGGCGTTGATTGTAAAATAGAGATAGCATAGCCGTTGATTTGGATTAAACTACGGTCACGACAGTAACGTTACTGGTTATGAGAGGCGGTGGTGGAGGTCGTAAGAATATGATGCAGTGTTTTCAATTGTATGACTTTATCGTGGGCTGATCCATATAATTTGGCTGAAATAAAGGAAGGGGTTATATTTGGATTGCGATTTGATTTAATTACTTTACATAATTAACTAATAGAGATAATTAATTAATAGGTAAGATTACTTTTATACCCTTATATTATTTATTGATTATTTATATTTTTCTTAAATCTTATTCGTACTTACATCCACACAATAAATATTCATCCACATAAGAACTTACCTACCTATATATATATATATATATATATATATATATATATATATATATATATATATATATATATATATATCATTGGCTCTCTCATTAGACAATATGATACTAAAGCTTGGTTATGAGGTTAAGCCACGAGGGACCAAAACCAAGTGGAAAGACGAAAATACACTCTCTTTTTGCTAGATAATACTAAATTTTAACGTCTATCACCAAGAGGGACCAAAACTAAAGATCAAATTTTGGACAATTGGTGCACCATCAAAAGTTTTTTTTTTTTATCAAAACCATATATTTTTTACAACCATAAGAAGCATTTTTGTAATTTTATCATAAATAAACGCTATAACCCGTTTCTGCAAGCAACAAGTAAAAAGAAAACCACAATTAAAATGACAAACGCCAACATAATTTTTGTGGGACATTTTAACATGAAAAATTTGTAAACTTTTACAAGGAGAATATTCAGTAGTGTAATAAATGGCATTCTTATTTCAAAAAAAAAATTAAAAGTGCACAATGGTAAGATTAAGTTCAACTCAATAAAATGACTTCAAAAGAATTTTTTTGAATGATAGGCTTTTTATATTAATAGCAAAAATAAACCGAAAAAGTAGCTCACACCCATAAAGCATTTCCCCAAATTAGCCTCATGATGTAACTGTGTTATGGGCTTGAGGAAAATTAGAAACAAACAAATCGTAGAAAATGTAAACAGAATATACACTTAATGCTTATATAATCTCATTCATATGCACAAAACCATACACACTAACAACTAAATATTCATGGTTTATTTGTGTTGTCAAATGGTTTTTCGTCAATGGATGAAAACAATGATGATTGTCTTTTGGTTCGAAATTTTTTTCATGCTTATTGATGCAACAAGAGATACGAGTTTCAATGAGAATTATTATGTAACTTGGGGAAATGATCATATTATGTTTTCTAAGCAAGGACGTGAAGTACAACTTTCGTTAGATCGTTATTCAGGTTTTATATTTCTTGGAGGGATATTCTTTTCCTGCTCTTTAATTTTATATATTGATGGTTTTCTAATTTTTTACTAGTAATTAATAAGGTTTGTCATATAAAGATAACTATTAGCTTGTTAAAAATAAAACTAAAGAATCCTTTACATTTTTTTGACAAAAATGTATTTTTTTTATATTGTAAAATGTTTTTGATATGATGTTATCCAATTTAACCTTATAATATTATCTTACAAAACGGAAATATATATATATATATATATATATATATATATATATATATATATATATATATATATATATATATATATATATATTAGAAACCCTATGATTCCATAGAAAATACATAGAAACTAGAAACCCTATAAAATCAATAGAAATACCCAGAAAAAAAAAACTTTAAGATATTTATTTATTTATTTATTTTTTTGACTTTACAAACCTAAAAATCGCAAGTTTTTATACAGATTATTTGAAAAATATTGAATTTTCTTTAAAAAAAATCAAAATTTTAATTATTTGTCAACGAATTTGTATAAACCTTGCGATTTTTAGGTTTGTAAAGTAAAAAAAAAAAAGATATATCAAAGTATTTTTTTTCCTTGCAATGTATTTCTATTGATTTTCTAAAGTTTCTAGTGTTTATGCATTTTTTATTGAACCTCACTCATATATATATATATATATATATATATATATATATATATATATATATATATATATATATATATATATATATATATATATATATATATATATATATATATCGTAAAGAACCATTATCCATATTTTAATAAAATAATAGTTTTAATCTTTTTTTGACATGTGTCATCCTATTATACATAGAAAAGAAATACTTTAAGATATCTATTTTTTTTTTGACTTTACAAACTTAAAAATCGAAAGTTTTTATACAAATTCTTTAAAAAAAATTGAATTTTCTTTAAAAAAATCAAATTTTTAATTATTTGTCAATGAATTTGTATAAAACTTGCGATTTTTAGGTTTGTAAAGTAAAAAAAAAAAGATATATCAAAGTATTTTTTTTCCTTGCAATGTATTTCTATTGATTTTCTAAAGTTTCTAGTGTTTATGCATTTTTTATTGAACCTCACTCATATATATATATATATATATATATATATATATATATATATATATATATATATATCGTAAAGAACCATTATCCCTAATTAATGTATATTTTATTCTTTTTTTGTCATGTGTCACCTTATTAGATCTCCTAATTAATGTCTGCCACTAGTCAACTTATTAATTCTCCCTTTCAAATTTCAAATTTTGAATTTTCCACTCTAATTATATTAAATTAATAACATTCGAATAAAAATTAAAATAAAATTAATACAAATTATAATGTGATATAATTTCACATATTTATTTAAATTAACGAATATAACTTTATATAACTAAAAAATATCGCTTAATTAATAACTTAATTAATGAATAAACCAATCTAAAACATCAAAAATTAAAGTGATTGACAGGCAAAGAAAGGGTTGTAGATTGGTAAATTGGACGCTCGTGAACCAGATTATACCAAACTCACTTCCTTTTTTAGTTTTATTTTTTATGCCTTTTTTTGTCGAAAAAAATGAATATACAAATTTTCATGATTTTTTCGTCCTTTTTAAATACAGATTCATATTTATATACAAAAAATGAACTTTTTTTTTTCAAAAAAATCCACTTCTTTTTCATTGTTTTTTGAAAAGTTAAGATTTACTTTTTATCGGAAAAAATAAATAAATATATCAAAATTCATATTTTTTGTACTCTTTGAATATAGATTCATGTTCATTTAAAAAAATCGAAATTTTAGATTAGATTTACATTGTAAATCTGTTGAAAACTAAATTATTTTCAATTAAGATTTACACTATAAATCTATTGAAAGCTGAATTATTTTCAATTAAGATTCACAGTCTGAATAATTATAAGTAAGATTTACATTGTGAATACTCAAAACTGAATTATATACAGTTGACATTCACATTGTGAATAAATTCACTTGTGAATTTTACAAAATTAATTATAAAAAAAACTTACTTTTTTTTTGGTTTTTAATGTTTAGGTTTATTTTTTTATCATATATATATATATATATATTCATAATTTTCTGTACTTTTAAAATAGATATTCATACATAAGTATAAAAATATAATTTTTCGAAATTAGTCCAGATTCACATTATGAATCTGTTGAGATCCACACCGGGAATTTAATGAAAACAGAATTATTTTCAGTTAAGATTTAAAGTATGAATAATAGTAAGTTAGATTCATATTGTGAATTATGAAAACTGAATTATATACAGTTCAAATTCACAATGTAAATGAATTCACTTATTGATTTTTACAAAAGGGATACATACACTAAAGTCCTAATATCTTCATCGATGTGATAAGAAAGTCCTAAACTTTATTTTTTTGACAGTAAAATCCAAATTACCGGCAGTTTTTGACACTTTTACCCTTTTTTTCCGGTTAGCCGGTAATTAGGACTTTTTTGTCAAAAAAATAAAGTTTATGACTTTCTTGTCAAATCGTCAATTAGGACTTTACTGTCAAAAAAATAAAGTTTAGGACTTTCTTGTGAAATCGTTGAAAATATTGGGACTTTAGTGTATATATCCCTTTTTTTGTTTAGAAATTTAATGGTATGATACTCTTTAAGCATAAGAGTTATCGAAACCTTCTCTAGTCAGCTAGATCCTATTGATACCCTTAACGTTTGCTTCTTGTTAAACCATTTTATTAATCTCAACAAACCAATATTGAAAAAAATTGAGATAATCAATAAAAAAAGAAACAAACAACCAGGGTTGTGTTGGATTTTTACAGTCCCAAAAAGGGAGAAATAAGAAACCGAAAGAAAAAAAAAACGAAATTGCCCTTCTTTCCCTTCTCCACATTCACACCTTTTTTACTAGGCATGTGTTGTTTGTGTTTGTATAATTTGTCCTCACTTTTTAGTTCAAGATTTGGTGGCGAAGCAAGAAGAAAGTTTTACAAGTCTTTTCACCTTTTCTCACTCTCTCTTTTGCATATGTTTCTCCTGATCGTGATTGTGTCAGGGTAACGATGATGATGGTACGAAAAACAGTGGTGATGCAACAAAAGTCACAATTAAAACTTCTTGGGTTACGAAAATACACTAAAGTCCCAATATTTTCAACGATTTGACAAGAATGTCCTAAACTTTATTTTTTTGACAGTAAAGTCCTAATTGACGATTTAACAAGAGTAAACTTTATTTTTTTTGACAAAAAAGTCCTAATTATCGGATAACCGGAAAAAAAAATGGTAAAAGTATCAAAAATTGCCGTTAATTTGGACTTTACTGTCCAAAAAATAAAGTGTATGACTTTTTGTCAAATCGATGAAAATATTGAAACTTAACTGTATATATCCCTTTACAAAACTAATTTATTAGTAATCAAAACATTAAAATATTATAAAATTACAACTAAGTATCTTTTGATTCATTTGTAAAATTCACTAAATTAATTAGTGAATGATCAAATAAGTGAAATAGTAAGTCATATTATTATTGTGAATCTTAAAACTAAAATATTTATAGTTCACGGATCAAGGTGATTTTTTTTACCGATGTTGATGTCTATTTATAGAGGACAAAAATTCAAAATTTTTGGTATATTTAGTTTTTTTTGATGAAAAATAAACCTAAATATAAAAAAAAACAAAACAAATCGAAATGTTTTTTTTAAATTGTTTTTTTATATAATAATATGAATCTTTACGAAAAGAGGACAAAAAAATATGAATTCTTTTATGTTTGAATTTATTGTTTTCGATAAAAAAAACATTAACTAAAATAATTAAATGAAAAAAGGAAATGAGTTTTTTTAGGATAATCTGTTCATTCGCGTCTAATGTAAAAATCTACAACCATTTCCTTGGTCGTGGATCCTTTTAATTTTTGACGCACACGAGTGATTCATTGGTTTGTTGTTAATAACAGTTTTATATTGAACATCACCACACACACACATACACACACACATATACATACATACATATATATATATATATATATATATATATATATATATATAATAGTTCATTCAAGATTCTGAGTTTTTTAGTTTTTTTTGTGAGACATAGACACAATTAAAACCATTTATTTTGAAAAACAATAAATAAAAAATAACGAATTTTTTTAATATTAATTGTGTCATTTGTTATCCAAAAATAAATTAAATAAAAAATTAGCATATATATATATATATATATATATATATATATGTATGTGTGTGTGTGTTTGTGTAATATTTTAATAGATTATTAGCATATTTCAACAATTTTATTAGACTATTAGAATATTTTAACAATTATAGTAGAATATTAGAATATTATAAAACTTCTGTTGAACATTTATAATGTAATATGTACTAAATTAATTAATGATATATATATATATATATATATATATATATATATATATATATATAGAGAGAGAGAGAGAGAGAGAGAGAGAATAAGTATTTTGAATTCATTAGGATCAATTTTTCAATAATTGTTATCAAAAGATAACTAAAAATACTTAATTCACTAATTTTAACCTCTTTCTCAATTGATATACAAAAATATCTCATGCATATAAATTATTCTTGTTTTAGAGCTTATTTAATTTGAAAAAGCATTTTTTTTGAATTTTTTTAACGAATTATTTTCTATTTCAGTGTCTTAACTTATTAAGATGTTTTACGTCTATAATTTAATATGCACAATTCTTACAAATATTTGAACTTTTTTCATGTATATAATATAAATGGCACTATATGTTGAGAAAACCTTTTTATTTTTAAAATAGTTTTCAATAAATCACCTTCTATAGCAACGCCAAATGAGATGTTTTTTAGTAATCTAGAAAAAATGTGCATGTATATGTTTGTTATGTGCACATATGCAAAATTATAGCAAGAACAGCATCAATAATACCCTTAATCTTATTCTAAACATACGAAATATCACTCGAAAACACACACACACACACACACACACATATATATATATATATATATATATATATATATATATGTGTGTGTGTGTGTGTGTGTGTGCGCGCATGTGTGCGCATATACATATGAAAATATGCACATTAACGTACAGATGCAAAACGTTTTAATAAGTTAAGATACTATTGTAAAAGGTGATTCATTGTGAAAAAAACAAAGTAAGTTTTCCAAATGATATACATATAGTTCATATTTTATGTTATATGCAAAAAGAAATTGTTTATCGTTATGGAAAAGGTTGAAAAATGATTAATTTACATGATTTGAGTTATTTTTTTCGATAGAATATAAACTCTAAAACAAATATTGAAAAAATTATCATAATGATCTCGTTATTCATATGTGAATAAAAGTGTATCGGATGTTTATTACATTACATTAGTTATTCACTTATAAATAAAATGTATGTTTAATTTTTGTTACAGTTTAAGTATCATTCATATATGTATATAAAATATAATAAAAAAAATCTAACCTAAATTATATTTTTTTACATCAACTTTTCGTTACATTCTATATTCATATATGAATAAAACGTATATTAACTCACGTCATATGTTATATTCATATGTGAATAAGATATTTATTAGATTTTTTATACAGTTCATTTGTTATTTATATATGAATAAGTACTTATTTATATATGAATAAATATTTATTCTTTATCAGATTTTTATTATAGTTCATTTGTTATTCATATATGAATATGTACTTATTCATATATGAATAAGTAGTATATTAATAAAAGACGAAGTATTTTGAATATTCGACTCACTTATTCATATATTAATAATAAATAAACTACCATAAAAATCTGATAAATATTTTATTCACTTATGAATATAACATAATGTGAGAGCTAATACACATTTTATTTATATATGAATATAACAAGTGACAAGAGCTTATGTAAAAAATATATTTTAGGTCACAAAAAACTTTATTACATGTTATATTCATGTACTAGGTGTATGACCCGTATTGTACACAAGTTTATTAAAAATAAAATTTTAACATAAAGTTGTAAATATTACGTATTTTTTAAATTAATAATTATCTATAAATAAAAAAAATATATATAATAATGAATAAAGTAAGTAATTCAATACATACTAATAAAAAAAACATTGACATATTTTAAAAAATTATGTTGAAAATTAATATGTAAACACTAAACATTTTTTAAAGTAAACTTTCGAAATTAATATAAACAAAATGATAATAAGTAGGTAGTTGAATGTATACTAATAAAAAAAACTATAGGCATATTGATATGGTGAACATATTAGTGAATTTTCTTTTATCAAAATATAATTTATATGTTTGCGTTTGTCTTTAGGGTCATTTAAATCCATATTATATTTTATCTTTAAAACAATAATATATCCTTAAATAAAATTACGATGAAAAAATGCTATCAAATTTTAAAAGTTCAATTATTAAAATGGAGATATTATAAATCTAAATGTGTTGCTATATAAAAATATTGTTAATCACTATACATTTTACATGACTTGAGTTTAGTGAAATGTAAATTCACATTTTAGTCATTGTTTCAATATGTATTACATGTATAAAATACTATATATATATATATATATATATATATATATATATATATATATATATATATATATATATATATATATACTATTTAATTGTCATATAACGTGTATAAAAATGATATTACAGATAGATATAATACTTAGTATTTTCTTAAATATATTTAGAAAAATTTAGGAAAATATATGCATATATAGATAAATATAAATTTATATTGAAAAAAATATTTACCTAAATACGTGAGTTAAAAAAAATGCTTAATTCTATTCTTTTAAAAATATGTATTAAATATCTACTATATATAAATATTTACCAAGGAAAGAAATGACTTAAGCATTTATTCTCAAGATAAATAGAATTATTGTATCTACCATATATAAATCCTTATTAAAAAGTGAATTTTAAATTCTAAGAAAATAAAAAATATAAGAAAATAACAAGTAGAAAAAAAAATCAAAAAAGATTAGAAAAATGACATGTGTCAAGTGTAATGAGAAGATGATACGTGACAAAATCATTTTAATTTATTAGGGTAGATGAATGATACTTAAAAATGTAATAAAAAAATAAACATATGTTTTATTCATAAGTGAATAAGTAATGTAATATAAAAAAAATTCAATACACTTTTATTGACAAATGAATAATGAGACTTAAAACTATATATATATATATATATATATATATATATATATATATATATATATATATATATAAGGTGAGGTTCAATGGAGAACCATAATTAACCAAGGAACCAATCTTTTTTTCAACTTTTAGAACTTATTTTTTATCAAAAAAAACTAAAAATACAGAAATTCAAAACTTTTTATCCTTTTTCCAATGATATCAAATTCGATTTTTTTTACGTTAAATTGACAATGTGAATTTTTGAAAATTCACAATGTGAATCCGAAAAATATTTTTCACATTCACAATGTTAATATATAAATTTAGATATTTTTAGATTTTTTTTTTCGATAAAGAATAAGCTCTAGAAGTTGAAAAAAAAATTGGTTCCTTGAAAAACCAATAATTATGGTTCTCTATTGAACTTTTTCATATATATATATATATATATATATATATATATATATATATATATATATAT